>NC_091299.1:16010453-16378975 GCF_038502225.1 Cherax quadricarinatus | reverse complement strand
ACAAATCAAACTCAGCTCCTCCAACTCGTATATTTGTCCAATCTCTTCTTGAAGCTACCCAAGGTCCTAGCCACGATCACCTTACTGGTAAGTGTGATGTTAAATAAGAACTTAAGAAAGTAGGAACACTGGAACAGGCCTGCTGGCCCATACTAGGCCGGTCCTTCACAAATCCAACCCACTAACAGAACAAATGCTACCCAAGCAATAAACTCAGGTGCAAGTCCGACTCAAATCCAACCTCTTTCACTCGTGTATTTATCCAACCTAAATTTGAAACTACCCAAGCCATAGCTTTTAGAACATTGGAAAGGAGGAACACTGCAATAGGCCTGTTGGCCCATACTAGGCCGGTCCTTCACAAATCCAACCCACTAACAGAACAAATGCTACCCAAGCAATAAGCTCAGGTGCAAGTCCAACTCAAATCCAACCCCTTTATCTCGTGTATTTATCCAACCTAAATTTGAAACTACCCAATGTTTTAGCTTCGATCACCCTACTAGGCAGACCGTTCCACTCATCAACTACCCCTATTACCAATGTTCATTTATACATTTTATTAGTGCCCTAGAGTCCTTATGGAGGGGGATTCCCCTTCCAAATAACCTCTCTTCCCTCTCTCCTCCTTCCTGTCTTCCATTCATCAACAACAGCCTTCAATAAAGGTAACTTTCATGTTGAATGTTCATTCTTTTGTGCATGTAAATCTATCTTTTAGGTAAAAAAAAAATTGTTGTTGATACTTCTGGGTGTCTGGAACGAATTAATTGGATTTACATTATTTCTTATGGGGAAAATTGATTCGAAAATCGTCCATTTCGATAATAGTCCCACTTCCAGGAACGGATTATGGACGATTATTGAGAGACCACTGTATTATGAAAATAGATTTAGTGAAGTGAAAGGTGACATGAAAAGTACCTGGCAAACCCTCTCCAAAATTTTGGGCTCAAGGAAACTGTCTGGAAATAGAGAGATAAACTTAACTAAACCAGATGAGCCTCACATGCAACCTATAGACACAGCCGACAAATTTAATGTCTTCATCTCTACTGTAGGATCAAAGCTAGCAAGTCAAATTCCTAGCTCAAATACCCAGCCAAGCAAGTACCTCACTGGCAACTATCCAAATACTCTTTTTCTAGCTCCAGCTAATCCCACTGAATTCTCACTCATCATTAAATCATTAAAGAACAAATCAGGTGATCTAGATAACTTGCCGCCATTCATATATAAAAAAGCTGCACCCGAACTGTCACCCATTATTGCAACAATGTTTAACAAATCTATAGCATTCTCAACCTTCTCATCTATCTTCAAGACAGCAAGGGTCACCCCAGTCCACAAAGGTGGAGATCCAACTGATTTGAACAACTACAGACCCATATCAAACTTGCCCTTACTCTCCAAGATATTTGAAAAAATAATACACAAGTGACTTTACTCCTACCTTATATCCAACAGCATTGGATGTTGTGTAGTTTTAAAAATAGGTTGGATAAATACATGAGTGGGTGTGGGTGGGTGTGAGTTGGACCTGGCTAGTTTGTGCTACTAGGTTGGATGCACTGCTCCTCTCTTAAGTGACGTGTCTGACCTCACTAGGAGAAGGTATTGGCTTAAGCCGGTACAAGAATTGGAGCTGCCTCACATAGGCCAGTAGGCCTGTTGCAGTGTTCCTTCTTTCTTGTGTTCTTATGTTTACTCCCATTCAGACCCAGCTGTGCTTGGAAACACTGTAAACATTGAACTGCTAAAGATATATGCTTGGATGATGACCATCAAACTCACTCTCAACATAGACAAAACATACTTCATGCTGTTTGGCAACAGAGCCTCAAATATCCAACTCAACATACTGTTAGATGGTTCCTCTATATCAAGACACACAGAGGGCAAATTTCTAGGTCTTCTCCTTGACTGTAATCTTATATTTCAGTCTCATACCCATCACATAGCCAAGAAAATTTCCAAATCAGTAGGAATCCTTTCCAAGATACGATACTATGTACCACAAACGACTCTCCTTACTCTGTACCACTCTCTAATATATTCTTACCTTACCTATGGTATTTGTACCTGTGGCTCAGCCACAGCCAACCACCTTAGACCCTTAATAATCCAAAAAAAAGCTGCTGTGCGGGTGATAACCAGCTCCTGTGCTAGACAGCACACCCCACCACTTTTCAAAAGACTCAACTTGCTAAATATACAAGACATACACTCTTTTTGTTGTGTCTACTACATATACAGAATATTAAACTTCACTGTAAACCCTCCCCTAAAACTACTTCTCGACAGTTACAACAGAATGCACAGGCACAATACAAGGCATAAGGCACTTTTCAACATCCCTCAAGTCAGACTCCCACTGTGCAAGAACGCTATGCACATAAAAGGCCCGAAGATCTGGAACTCTCTACTGGATCAGGTCAAGGATCCCCAGATAGCTTATAAATTTAGGACTTTGCTAAAAAGTCATCTTATCTCACAATATCAACCAAATCAACCAAACATCTGCTAACTAGTTTAATTATGTGACCTCTAGGCTCTTAATTCTGCCAATCCATAAAATCATCTTGTTTCTCAATATTAACCAAATCTGCCATAACATTTGCTAATTAGTCTTATCGTGACCTCCTGGCTTTTAATTCTGCCATTCCATAAAATATTACCACCTGCACCATTACTTGTAAGTTAGATTTTGTACTAAGTTTAAATAACATTGTATTAAGTTCAAATAAGATTGTAAAACAGCTAGCCACTATTCCTTGTTTAGTTTTAAGTATAGTTACTATGTACTATTACAGTGGTCCCTCAGTAATCGTCCGGCCTGAAAGTTGTCTATTTCGGAAATAGTCCCGTTATTTTGTCTAAACATTGGCTCGCAAATGGTCCATTAACTCGCTATTCGTCTTTCGCCCTGGACACATACTCACGGCTCTGAGCTGCTTCGTCTCCCTTCCCAGCCAGTGTGCCATTGTTTACCAGTGAGCGACGGTCCCCTCACGTGTTCATACAAAATATTTCATAATATTCCATTCATTTTAGTGCTTGCAAGTGCTAAATAAGCTACCATGGTTCCAAAGAAAGCTCCTAGTGCCAAGCCTTTGGTAAAGAAGGTGAGAAATACGATTGAATTTAAGAAAAACATCATTGAACAATATGAAAGTAGTGTACGTGTGGGCGAACTGGCCAGGATGTATAACAAATCCCGTACAACCATATCTTCCGTCGTGGCCAAGAAAAAGGAAATCAAGGTAGCTGTTGTTGCAAAGGGGGTAAATATGCTGACAAAAATGAGATCACCAGTTCTCGAAGATGTTGAGAAGTTGTTATTATTATGACGTCGCTTACTTGTGAAAAGGCTAGGCAGTTGCATGACGATTTGGTAAAGAAATTGCCTGCAACTAGTAGTGATGTGAGTGAATTTAAGGCCAGCAAAGGCTGGTTTGAGAGATTTAAGAAGTGTACTGGCATACACAGTGTGATAAGGCATGGTGAGGCTGCCAGTTCGGACCAAAAAGTGGCTGAAAAATATGTACAGGAATTCCAGGAGTACATAGAGGCTGAAGGACTGAAACCTGAACAAGTGTTCAATTGTGACAACACAGGCCTCTTTTGGAAAAAATGCCAAAGACGACCTACATTACTCAGGAAGAAAAGGCACTGCCAGGACACAAGCCTATGAAAGACAGGCTGATGCTCATGTTCTGTGCTAATGCTAGTGGGGATTTCAAAGTGAAGCTGTTACTAGTGTACCATTCTGAAAATCCCAGAGTGTTCAAGAAAAACAATGTTATGAAGAGTAAATTGTGTGTGTTTTGGAGATCTAATAATAAGGCATGTGTCACGAGGGACATTTTCGTCAAGTGGTTCAATGAAGTGTTTGGCCCTAGTGTGAAGAATTACCTCCTGGAAAAGAAATTGGATCTCAAGTGCCTGCTAGTAATGGATAATGCACCTGCTCATCCTCCAAACTTGGATGACCTAATTCTGCAGGAGTTTGGGTTCATCACAGTAAAGTTCTTGCCCCCGAATACCACTCCTCTCCTCCAGCCCATGGACCAGCAGGTCATTTCAAACTTTAAAAAACTCTACACCAAAGCAATGTTTCAAAGGTGCTTTAATGTGACCTCAGACACTCACTTGACCCTAAGAGATTTTTGGAAAGAACACTTCAGTATCCTTCATTGCATAAGCCTTATAGGTAAGGCTTGGGTTGGGAGTGACTACCAGGACTTGGAACTCTGCTTGGAGAAAATTGTGGCCAGATTGTGTCCACAAGAGGGGTTTTGAAGGGTTTGTGGCTGACCCTGATGAGCCTATGTCAGTTGTGAACTCTATTGTGGCATTGGGGAGTTCCATGGGGTTGGATGTAAGTTTGGAGGATGTGGAAGACTTGGTGGAGGACCACAAGGAAGAGGTAACCACTGAGGAGCTGCAAGAGCTTCAGCAGGAACAGGAACAGATCGCAGCTCAGAATCTTGCTGCAGAGGAGGAGGAAGAGAGATGGAAGAAGGTGCCTTCTTCAGAAATTAAGGAGATTTTTTAAATGTGTGGTAGGATGGAAAAATTTATGCAGAAACATCACCCTGAGAAGGATGTTGCAAGCCATATCGGCAACTTGTACAGTGACAGAGTCTTGGCCTATTTTAGGGAAGTTTTAAAGAGATGCCAGAAACAGACCTCTCTGGACACTTTTTTTTGTGAGACAGGACTCCAGTGACATTCAAGATGGTCCTAGTGGCATTAAGAAACAGAGAAAAGAAGTAACCCCAGAAAAGCACTTGGTACCTGAGGTGTTGATGAAAGGGGATTCCCCTTCCAAACAGTAACTAATCCAATCTCTCTCCTCCTCCAGTCTCCCATACACTAAGAAGAATCTCCAATAAAGGTAAGTGTTATGCTGTTAATGTTTCATTCATCATGTGCCACTGTATTGTTTATGTACTACATCTATATTTCATATAAAACATTTTTTTGTTTTAATACTTCTGGGTGTCAGGAACGGATTAATTGTATTTACATTATTTCTTATGGGGAAAATTGATTAGAAAATCGTCTGTTTCGATAATAGTCCCACGTCCAGGAACAGATTATGGATGATAATTGAGGGACCATTGCATCTTATCTAGTTTTAATTAGTTACTGTGTATAAGGATTAGTTTGCCCGAAATGCCTCGGCATGATAGTGGCTATCTTTGTACACCTACCATCCGACTTATGACCGAGTTTGGTCACGAGAAACCGGTTGTAAGTCGAAATGGACGTAAGTCGAATTTTACTACTGAATATCAACATGACATTTTTGTAATGACTTTATTTTATTGTTTTATTTTGGTATTTCATGTTTTACTTTACTTTTTATGCTGTTAGTACTGTATTTTATACTGTAAGGTTTAGGATAAACACTGTGTACAACACAAACACTTGTTTATTTCCCAGAAATTTGGCATAAAAAACACGGTCATAAGTTGAGTCGTCGTATGTCGAGCAGGTCGTAAATCGGATGGTAGGTGTACTTAGCAAATCAAAATTGTAATTACACATTGTAACCTTTACAAAGAAATAAACTTTATTATTATTATTATTATTCTTTCTTTCTTTCTTTCAACAAACCGGCCGTATCCCACCGAGGCAGGGTGGCCCAAAAAGAAAAACAAAAGTTTCTCTTTTCAAATTTAGTAGTTTATACAGGAGAAGGGGTTTCTAGCCCCTTGCTCCCGGCATTTTAGTCGCCTCTTACAACACGCATGGCTTATAGAGGAAGAATTCTGTTCCACTTCTTCATGGAGGTAGGAGGAAATAAACAAGAACAAGAACTAGAAAGAAAATAGAAGAAAACCCAGAGGGGTGTGTGTATATATATGCTTGTACATATATGTGTAGTGTGACCTAAGTGCAAGTAGAAGTAGCAAGACATACCTGAAATCTTGCATGTTTATGAGACAGACAAAAGACACCAGCAATCCTACCATCATGTAAAACAATTACAGGCTTTCGTTGTACACTCACTTGGCAGGACGGTAGTACCTCCCTGGGCGGTTGCTGTTTACCAACCTACTACCTAGGATTATTATTATTATTTCTTTCTTTCAACACATCGGCCGTATCCCACTGAGGCAGGGTGGCCCAAAAGGAAAAACGAAAGCTTCTCATTTTCTTTCTTCTTTCAACACATCCGCCGTATCCCACCGAGGCGGGGTGGCCCAAAAGGAAAAACGAAAGCTTCTCCTTTTACACTTAGTAATATATACAAAAGGGGTTACTAGCCCTTTGCTCCTGGCATTTCAGTTGCCTCTTACAACATGCATGGCTTACGGAGGAAGAATTCTGTTCCATTTCCCCATGGAGGTAAGAGGTAATAAACAAGAGCAAGAACTAGAAAGAAAATAGAAGAAAACCCAGAGGGGTGTGTGTATATATATGCTTGTACATGTATGTGTAGTGTGACCTAAGTGCAAGTAGAAGTAGCAAGACATACCTGAAATCTTGCAAGTTTATGAGATAGACAAAAGACACCAGCAATCCTGCCATCTTGTAAAACAATTACAGGCTTTCGTTGTACATTCACTTGGCAGGACGTTAGTACCTCCCTGGGCGGTTGCTGTTTACCAACCTACTACCTAGGATTATTATTATTATTATTATTCTTTCAACAAACCGGCCGTATCCCACCAAGGCAGGGTGGCCCAAAAAGAAAAACGAAAGTTTCTCTTTTTAAATTTAGTAATTTATACAGAAGGGGTTACTAGCCCCTTGCTCCCAGCATTTTAGTCGCCTCTTACAACACGCATGGCTTACGGAGGAAGAATTCTGTTCCACTTCCCCATGGAGATAAGAGGAAATAAACAAGAACTAGAAAGAAAATAGAAGAAAACTCAGAGGGGTGTGTATATATATGCTTGTACATGTATGTGTAGTGTGACCTAAGTGTAAGTAGAAGTAGCAAGACATATCTGAAATCTTGCATGTTTATGAGACAGACAAAAGACACCAGCAATCCTACCATCATGCAAAACAATTACAGGCTTTCGTTTTACACTCGCCTGGCAGGACGGTAGTACCTCCCTGGGAGGTTGCTGTTTACCAACCTACTACCTAGGATTATTATTATTATTTCTTTCTTTCTTTCAACACACCGGCCGTATCCCACCAAGGCAGGGTGGCCCAAAAGGAAAAACGAAAGTTTCTCATTTTACATTTAGTAATGTAGATGAATGGTTCAGAGAACCGACATGTTGTTGAATTAGACACATGTGCAACTCTTGGGTATCTTTATTGAGGAAACGTTTCGCCACACAGTGGCTTCATCAGTCCATACAAAGGAGAAACTTGAAGAACAGGAGGAGAATGAGATAATCAGTCCCTCAGCCTTGAGTCGATGTGGTCAGTTCATCAATCTTGAATAGAATATGGCATATGAGCGGAGAAGCAGCTTATAAACCGTAGACAGGTGAGGGGCAGCAGTCGTAGGTGGTGTCACATTTGTCCAATGTGGAAGTAGGTCGTGCCCAAGGGTTAGGCAAGTGAAGAATTGCCAAGTATTAAGATCCCAAGAAGTTGCAGTGTCTGACAGGATTGTAGATGAATGGTTCAGAGAACCGACATGTTGTTGAATTAGACACATGTGCAACTCTTGGGTATCTTTATTGAGGAAACGTTTCGCCACACAGTGGCTTCATCAGTCCATACAAAGGAGAAACTTGAAGAACATTGGACAAATGTGACACCACCTACGACTGCTGCCCCTCACCTGTCTACGGTTTATAAGCTGCTTCTCTGCTCATATGCCGTATTCTATTCAAGATTGATGGACTGACCACATCAACTCAAGGCTGAGGGACTGATTACCTCATTCTCCTCCTGTTCTTCAAGTTTCTCCTTTGTATGGACTGATGAAGCCACTGTGTGGCGAAACATTTCCTCAATAAAGATACCCAAGAGTTGCACATGTGTCTAATTCAACAACATTTAGTAATAAATACAGGAGAAGGGGTTACTAGCCCCTTGCTCCTGCCATTTCAATCGCCTCTTACAACACGCATGGCTTACGGAGGAAGAATTCTGTTCCACTTCCCCATGGAGGTAAGAGGAAATACAGTGGACCCCCGCATACCGTACGCATCGCATAACGTTCAATACGCATACCGCTCGCTTTTATCGCAAAAATTTTGCCTCGCATACCGCTCAAAAACCCGCTCACCGCTCTTCGTCCGAGACGCGTCCAATGTGCGGCCTGAGCCAGCCTCACATGTGCCGCCGGTGGCATTGTTTACCAGCCAGCCTCCGCGGTAACATCCAAGCATACAATCGGAACATTTCATATTATTACAGTGTTTTTGGTGATTTTATCTGGAAAATAAGTGACCATGGGCCCCAAGAAAGCTTCTAGTGCCAACCCTACAGCAATAAGGGTGAGAATTACTATAGAGATGAAGAAAAAGATCATTGATAAGTATGAAAATGGAGTGCGTGTCTCCGAGCTGGCCAGGTTGTATAATGAACCCCAATCAACCATTGCTACTATTGGTGGTACAGCTGCTGCTGCTGCTGTACCACCGTCAGCTGCTGCTGCTGCTGCTGCACTGTCAGCTGCTGCTGCTGCTGCACTGTCAGCTGCTGCTGCTGCTGCACTGTCAGCTGCTGCTGCTGCTGCACTGTCAGCTGCTGCTGCTGCTGTAGCACCGTCAGCTGCTGCTGCTGCTGTACCACCGTCAGCTGCTGCTGCTGCTGTAGTACTGTCTGCTGCTGCTGTAGCACCGTCTGCTGCTGCTGTAGCATCGTCTGCTGCTGCTGTAGCATCATCTGCTGCTCCTGTAGCACTGTTGTACCACCGTCAGCTGCTGCTGCTGCTGCTGTAGTACCGTCTGATGCTGCTGTAGCATCGTCTGCTGCTGCTGTAGCATCGTCTGATGCTGCTGTAGCACTGTCAGCTGCTGCTGCTGTTGTACCACTGTCAGCTGCTGCTGCTGCTGCTGTAGTACCGTCTGCTGCTGCTTTAGCATTGTCTGCTGCTGCTTTAGCATTGTCTGCTGCTGCTGTAGCATCGTCTGCTGCTGCTGTAGCACTGTCAGCTGCTGCTGCTGCTGCTGTAGCACTGTTGTTGGTGTGGCTTATTGAGAATACCAAGAAACAATTAACCCCAGAGGATTTGCCACCCAGGATAACCCAAAAAAGTCAGTGTCATTGAAGACTGTCTAACTTATTTCCATTGGGGTCCTTAATCTTGTCTCCCAGGATGCAACCCACAACAGGCGACTAACACCCAGGTGAACAGGGAAAAATGCCTGGAACTAGTGCTCATATTGGTGAATTTAAAGCCAGCAAAGGTTGGTTTGAGAGATTTAAGAATTGTAGTGGCATACACAGTGTGATAAGGCCTGTTCTGGAAGAAAATGCCAAACAGGACCTACAGTACTCAGGAGGAAAAGGCACTCCCAGGACACAGTGTCTCATCAGTCATTGCTGCATCTTCAATAAAGGTAAGTGTCATTTATTCTTCATTTAGTAGAGTAGTACATGCACAATATATATTGTGCATGTACTACTCTACTATTGTGCATGTATCCTTCTCTTTGTGTGTAGGAAAATGTATATTTCATGTGGTAAATTTTTTTTTTTTTCATACTTTTGGGTGTCTTGCACGGATTAATTTGATTTCCTTTATTTCTTATGGGGAAAATTCATTCGCATACCGATCATTTCGCATAACAGTGAGCCCTCTTGCACGGATTAAAGTCGCTATGCGGGGGTCCACTGTAAACAAGAACAAGAACTAGAAAGAAAATAGAAGAAAACCCAGAGGGGTGTGTGTGTATACATATGCTTGTACATGTATGTGTAGTGTGACCTAAGTGCAAGTAGAAGTAGCAAGATGTACCTGAAATCTTGCATGTTTATGAGACAGACAAAAGACACCAGCAATCCTACCATCATGTAAAACAATTACAGGCTTTCGTTGTACACTCACTTGGCAGGACGGTAGTACCTCCCTGGGCAGTTGCTGTTTACCAACCTACTACCTAGGATTATTATTATTATTATAATGAGTTGTCTTGACTACTTTCAGGTCTGAAGCACTCCAACACCCAGCATATGAGACTTGATGCTTCGAGATGGTTAGATCATATTAATTAAAAAAGATAAATACTTATGAATCTGAGGTGAATGAGAGAAGGTGTAGTGGCAACGGAAAAAGACTTGGAGGAAGAGTTACTTTATTTGATGGCATGCAAGATAATATCTATGGAATGATTTGAAGAAATCAGCTTGCCAAAATTGAGTTTTGGAGTGTATAGATGTTTAGGCTCAGTGGGTCAGTTTTTTTCAGAGATGTCTGTGCTCTTCAAGAAAACCGGCAAGTGAGTTTGTTAAAAAATAAAATCATCTAAAACCTTTTATACCTGGAACCTCTCCTCAGAGGAAATGTCCCTGGTAAAACATATCTTCAGGCAGCCTCATAAACTTCTTACTTGTTTCAGTATTACAGCTATTCATGTGATAAAAATATACACCTACCATCTGACTTACAACCTGCTCGACTTACAACCACTCGACTTACCACCGTGTTTTTTATGCCAAATTTCTGGGAAATAAACAACTATTTGTGTTGTACACAGTGTTTATCCTAAACCTTACAGTATAAAATACAGTACTAACAGCATAAAAAGTAAAGTAAAACATGAAATACCAAAATAAAACAAAATAAAGTCATTACAAAAATGTTTTGTTGATATTCAGTAGTAAAGTTCGACTTACGACCGGTTTCTCGGAACCGAACTCGGTCGTAAGTCGGATGGTAGGTGTACATCTTTCAGAGAATTTACTTCAAGCAACTGAGCCACATTAAGCACTTATGCTACCATTACTTCCTCTATGATGCAAGGAAGAAGGGTTGGAGACAAATGATACGAAAACATTGAATGTATTAGTCATTCGCCTTGTGTGGAGGACAAGACAGGTACATTTTATAACTCGCAGGTTGCTACACGCTGTATATGGTGCTCCTCAACTTACGATGGGCTCATGTTCCGAAGAATTCATCGTAAGTTGAAAATATCCTAAGTCATATATGAATATATGATAAATAAATAAGTAAATAAATAACTACTGTCACTGAATAAGTAAATTGCATTTATGGACTTAGAAAAGTCATATGATAGGGTAAATAGGGAAGCATTGTGGCAGATGTTGCAAGTATATGGAATAGGCAGTAAGTTACTAAATGCTGTAAAGAGTTTTTATGAGGATAGTGAGGCTCAGGTTAGGGTGTGTAGGAAAGAGGGAAATTACTTTTCAGTAAAAGTAGGTCTTAGACAGGGATGTGTATTGTCACAGTGGTGGTTTGAAATATTTATAGATGGGGTTGTAAAAGAAGTAAATGCTAGGGTGTTGGAGAGAGGAGTGGGATTAAATTATGAGGAATCAGTACAAAATGGGAGTTAACACAGTTACTTTTTACTGATGATACTGTGATTTTGGGAGATTCTAAAGAGAAGTTGCAAAGGTTAGTGGATGAGTTTGGAAGAGGTGTATAAAGGAAGAAAGTTGAAAGTGAACATAGATAAGAGTAAGGTGAGGGGGAGGGAGGGTATCAAACAAGTCAGGTAAAGAAAAATTGGATATCACATTGGAGGGGAAGAGTATGGAAGAAGCAGACTTGTCAGCTGATAGGTTTATGAAGGACAAGAAGGGTGGGTAGTGCATTCAGGTATCTGTGGAGACAACGTTATCCATGGAGGCAAAGAAGGGAATGAATGAGAGCATAGTGGTACCAACACTCTTATATGGGTGTGAAGCATAGGTTATAAATGCTGCAGCAAGGAGGAGGCTGGAGGCAGTGGAGATATCATGGCTAAGGGCAGTGTGTAAATATGCAGAAAATTCATAGTGTCGAAATTAGGAGGAGGTGTGGAGTTACTAAAAGTATTATTCAGAGGGCTGAAGAGGGGTTGTTGAGGTGGTTTTGTCATTTAGAGAGGATAGAACAAAATAGGATGACTTGGTGGATGTATATTTAAATCTATAGTGGTGGGGAGGAGGGGTAGGGGTCATCTTAGAAAAGGATGAAGGGAGGAGGTGAAAGAGGTTTTGTGTGCAGGGGGCTTAGACATACAGCAGGCATATGTGAGTGTTTGAGATAGGAATGAATGGAGATGTGGCAGTAGCTAATTAGAGTTGACCCGATGTTGGTGAAAGGGTCATGATCCAAGGAATAGAAACTATCTACCCCTTTGTCAGATCAAACCTGATGATATTCTATTCCCTAGACACTGTTTGACCCCCTACAGTTTTAGTGCTTCCCCATGAATATAATAACTCAGAATGTTGGTGAATGCCAGCTGGGTGAGGCACTGTACATATGCTGCTACAAAATTTGCACACTTCAGCATTCATTTAGCCTGTTACACCTCAACAATCAGATCTTGCCTGTTGATATTTTGTTCTTTCATTCCCTTCAAGGGTGAAGGAATGCCTTGAAGCTTGTGAAGGAATCTTCATGCAAGAAATTGTAGCTACCTCTACCTACCTGAGATCAAACCAGGTTACCTACCATTCTCCTAATAGTAGTAGTATTATATTTAGTTGAAAAGCTAAACCTATATGGGTCATAGAGTGCCTGGGTAATAGGAAGCAATCAGGTTTGATCCAAGAAAGTGGAGGAAAAGTCAAAGGTCTTTCACAATCACCAAGGAACCTCAATTGAGTAAAGTTTATTTTCTTAATACATTGTGTTACATTATACACAGGTTTTACCATACGTGGAAAAGCCCATAATTACGTAATATATTTATGGCAGATTTAAGATTAAATGTACCTTAAAATAGTTTATATTATCATAACGTGGAGTTAAAAGATAAAGAATCACACACAAAGTGGGAGTTGTCACAGCTGCTCTTTGCTGATGACACTGTGCTCTTGGGAGATTCTGAAGAGAAGTTGCAGAGATTGGTGGATGAATTTGGTAGGGTGTGCAAAAGAAGAAAATTAAAGGTGAATACAGGAAAGAGTAAGGTTATGAGGATAACAAAAAGATTAGGTGATGAAAGATTGAATATCAGATTGGAGGGAGAGAGTATGGAGGAGGTGAATGTATTCAGATATTTGGGAGTGGACGTGTCAGCGGATGGGTCTATGAAAGATGAGGTGAATCATAGAATTGATGAGGGGAAAAGAGTGAGTGGTGCACTTAGGAGTCTGTGGAGACAAAGAACTTTGTCCTTGGAGGCAAAGAGGGGAATGTATGAGAGTATAGTTTTACCAACGCTCTTATATGGGTGTGAGGCATGGGTGATGAATGTTGCAGCGAGGAGAAGGCTGGAGGCAGTGGAGATGTCATGTCTGAGGGCAATGTGTGGTGTGAATATAATGCAGAGAATTCGTAGTTTGGAAGTTAGGAGGAGGTGCGGGATTACCAAAACTGTTGTCCAGAGGGCTGAGGAAGGGTTGTTGAGGTGGTTCGGACATGTAGAGAGAATGGAGCGAAACAGAATGACTTCAAGAGTGTATCAGTCTGTAGTGGAAGGAAGGCGGGGTAGGGGTCGGCCTAGGAAAGGTTGGAGAGAGGGGGTAAAGGAGGTTTTGTGTGCGAGGGGCTTGGACTTCCAGCAGGCATGCGTGAGCGTGTTTGATAGGAGTGAATGGAGACAAATGGTTTTTAATACTTGACGTGCTGTTGGAGTGTGAGCAAAGTAACATTTATGAAGGGGTTCAGGGAAACCGGCAGGCCGGACTTGAGTCCTGATGGGAAGTACAGTGCCTGCATTCTGAAGGAGGGGTGTTAATGTTGCAGTTTAAAAACTGTAGTGTAAAGCACCCTTCTGGCAAGACAGTGATGGAGTGAATGATGGTGAAAGTTTTTCTTTTTCGGGCCACCCTGCCTTGGTGGGAATCGGCCAGTGTGATAATAATAAAAAAATATCATAACCAAGTTAAAGGCTAAAGCTAAAAGAGTTGTAAGTGCTACAATTTAATTAAGCTACATGGAAATAAAAAATTCACGTACAAAGATCATTCTAAGCGATAGCTCTTGATTGTTAAAACCTGTATGTCAGAATGAAGGAATTGTGACAAAATGGTAGAATTTATGGGTGTAGAAGAACAGTAGTGAGGGGTGCATTATCTGGAGAGTTTATCTGGAGAGAGTTCCGGGGGTCAACGCCCCCGCGGCCCGGTCTGTGACCAGGCCTCCTTAGGTCATTGTCCCAGGATGCGACCCACACCAGTCGACTAACACCCAGGTACCCATTTTACTGATGGGGAACATAGACAACAGGTGAAAGAAACATGTCCAATGTTTCTACTCTGGCTGGGAATCGAACCCATGTCCTCATAAATATAACACTAATACCATTTCAGGAGGAAAACTGCAAAACTCTTCTCTTTTTGGAAGTAGAAAATGTCAGGGTGCAACCCATCTTATTGTCAGCCCAGTACTCTTATTGTAAGTCATGGATACAGTACATTCATTAAAGGATCCGTACATATAGTTGAGAGTCTGGCTGTATGATGTGAGATTGGAGCAGATATGTTAGGATTCAATAAAAGAGCATAGCCCCTTTTATGTGTGGCTTTTTTTTTTTTAAATGACAGCCAAAAAATGAGTGAGATACTTAAGTCCCAATATGACTCGGTGTTCAATGAGCTGCTGCCCAGACTAAGGGTCAACGATCCAAATGAATTCTTCATGAACGAGACCCAAAATTTGGTCATCTCAAAAATCTCGGATATTATCCTAACACCACAAGACTCTGAAGAAGCAATAAATGACATGCCCATGCACTCTGCCCCAGGCCCAGACTCATGGAACTCCATGTTCATCACCAACTGCAAGAAGCCCCTATTGCGTGCCTTCAGCATTCTATGGAGAGGGAGCATGGACACGGGTCATCCCATACTCACCAAAAACAACAGACATAGCCCCACTCTACAAAGGTGGCAGTAAAGCAGTTGCAAAGAACTACAGACTGATAGCACTAACATCCCATATCATGAAAATCTTTGAAAGGGTTCTAAGAAGCAAGATTGCCAACCACCTAGATACCCATCAGTTACACAACTGATGGGTATCTAGGGTTTAGAGCAGGCCGCTTCTGCCTGTTCCAGCTACTGGACCACTATGACAATGTCCTGGATGCTGTAGAGGATAAACAAAATACAGATGTAGTATACACAAACTTTGCAAAAGCTTAACTCACGAAATCGTAATGACATGATTGCAAACAAACCATACCACGGACGGGTTTGAGGGGACTTGAGCTAGAGTTCATCTGTAAAAACTTGCATTTGTGGTAACAGTGGTGCCTATACTAACCTTCCTATGGTGTAGAAATATGCCTAGTTGGATGAATCTTATTGTGGCTAGCTGGCCCAGTGGCTAACCTGATGGTCTGGAGTTTCGCGACTCTCTGATCGCGGGTTCTATCCCCGTCCGTGGTATGGTTTGCAGAAGCTTTCTACAAGTGTAACCATGGTGTAATAGTGCACAAAATGTGTGATAAAAGAATAACAGGAAAAATTGGTAGATGGATCTATAACTTCCTGACAAACAGAACACAAAGAGTAATAGTAAACAGAGTAAAGTCTGAAGCAGCTATGGTGAAAAGCTCTGTTCCACAAGGCACAGTACTCGCTCTCATTCTATTCCTCATCCTCATATCTGAATAGAGTTGTAAGCCATAGCTCCATGTCTTCCTTTGTGGATGACAGTCGGATTGCCATGACAGTGACCTCCATCGAAGACACAGCAAGACTCCAAGCGGATATCGACCAAATCTTCAAATGGGCCACTCAAAACAATGTGAAGTTCATTGAAGAGAAATTTCAATTACAGTGGAACCCCAGTTTTTGTATGCCCCAGCTTGCATGTAAAACTAGAGTTATTCTCTATAAAATGTACTTTTTTGATAATGTTTCCCATAAGAAATTATGTAAATTCAATTAATCCATTCCAGACACCCAAAAATATTAACAAAAAATACATTTTATGGAGAATAACCATGGTTTTACATGCAAGCTGGGGCATGCGAAAACCGAGGTTCCACTGTACTCAGATACGGAAAATTTGAGGAAATTAAAACTATCAGGGTATACGAAAAATTCTAACCATACAGTAGAGCAAAAAAGTAATGTGAAGGACCTGGGAGTGATAATGTTAAGAGGATCTCATCTTCAAAGACCACAACAGTGTATCTATTGCATCTGCTAGGAAAATGATAGGATGGATAATGAGAACCTTCAAAACTAGGGATGCCAAGCCCATGATGATTCTCTCCAAATCACTTGTTCTCACTAGGCTGGAATACTGCTGTACACTAACTGCCCCCTTCAAGACAGGTGAAATTGCTGACCTGGAGATTGTACAAAGAACTTTCACAGCACACATAAGTACAATAAGGCACCTAAATTACTGGGAATGGTTGAAGGCCCTTGATTTGTATTCCCTGGAATGCAGGCATGGGAGATACACGATAATATACACTTGGAAAATCCTAGAGGGATTAGTACCAAACTTGCACACGAAAATCACTCACTATGAAAGCAAAAGACTCGGCAGGAGATGCAACATTCCCCCAATGAAAAGCAGGGGTACTACGAGTACACTGAGAGACAACACAATAAATGTCCAGGGCCCAAGACTGTTCAACTGCCTCCCAGTATACATAAGGGGGATTACCAATAGACCCCTGGCTGTCTTCAAGTAGGCATTGGACAGGCACCTAAAGTCAGTACCTGACCAGCCAGGCTGTGGTTCATACATCAATTTGTGTGCAGCCAGCAGTAACAGCCTGGTTGATCAGACCCTGATCTACCACAAGGCCTGGTCTCAGACTGAGCTGCAGGGATGTTGACCCTGAAACCCTCTCCAGGTATGTCAAATCTTTCCCAGCTATTTCTGTAATTTAATATTAAATATTAAGCTAGTATACACTAGGCAAGTCAGTTCTGATAATCTTTGCAGGAACTTCTTGGTGAAGATGGGGTGCTCCTGTTTCCAAGTCATCCTACAACGGCTCCATATCACACCCAGCCAATCTTCAGGGCTTTCAACTTTGCTTACACTGCCATCATTAATGTGTTGCTGTTTCCATCAACACAGTGTCCTCTAGGCTTGAGCTCAAATGGTTTACCACTTGGCATCCAGGTTTGTCTTGGAAGATTCTTTGTGTCAGTATTTTTTTTTTTTTAATTTAATTTTAAATCAAAATTTTACACAGTATTTAACCCCATAACTGTCCAAACGATTGTATTTTTACTGCTAGTGATCCAAACGTAGATCAGCGTTTTATTTTTCCTGCGCCCCGAATATTTTGAAAAATAAAAAAATCATTTTTTTTATTGAAAAAAAGAGCACATTTTTCTAAGTGTTATAGGATAAAAAAAAAATTTAGGGTCAGTATTTATGGAGATATGAGGCCCAGAAGTTGGCACTGGATGCTCATGTGACAGCAACATAGAGTCCTGCCGCTTGCAGAAGTGTTGCCGATATACCTTTTTTTCTATTTTTCATATTATTTTATGTAATTTTTATGTTCTGATAATTACAATTTATAGTAGTTCTTGTCATTTCATAACCAATCTTCGTTCTGACACTAGTATTAGGTACTGAAATTGTACTCAAATTGTCACAAAGACATTGACAGGTGAACATTTACACCTGCCTTAGCCATTTATACTATTGTCTTGGAATATAAACAAAGTATTTATAGGTCCCAGCAATGTTTTGGATATGTTGAAGTATATAATAATAATGAGGAAGAGGAGGAGGAGGAGGAGGAGAAGGAGGAGGAGGAGAAGGAGGAGGAGGAGGAGGAGAAGGAGAAGGAGGAGGAGAAGGAGAAGGAGAAGGAGGAGAAGGAGAAGGAGAAGGAGGAGGAGGAGAAGGAGGAGGAGAAGGAGAAGGAGAAGGAGGAGGAGAAGAAGGTGACATGATAAGGGGAGATAACATCTGATAAGAGCTGACGTTTGATGAGCATAAACGAGGGTGGGGGAGGGTGCAGCTGATAAGAAAAGATTAGATGACCATCCACCTCCCTTTGTTTTTGCTGGCACACAAACATTTCTGTCTGTCTATTTGTCTGTCTGTCAAGCTCTCTGTCTCAGAGGAAGCCACAAGACTGCATCATCACCTTTACTCACATCTTCAAGCAGAGTATAGCACTTTGTCTGGATTTTTGGGTTATCCTAGGTAATTTATGCTACATATACTTGTATTTATGTGTATTTGTGAAACAGAGATAGACAAAGACATTGAAAGAGATAGACAGAGACAAAGAGATAGACAGATAGACAGAGACAGATAGACAGAGACAGAGATAGACAGACCCTAAACTTGGGGTTAACATCACTTTCCTCTTAAAAGAGAAGTGTTAATATGACATTACATCAGTGAATCCTTGGTGTTTGATGCACTGTTTGCTCTAACTGGCGCTCAATTTAACTGGTGCTCCCACAAGGTACTAAGTGGTCCCAGATTTTTTTAATACTGCGCACACCAAGTGTTAAGACCAATTCTATGCTGACCAAGCATCTCAGGCCAATCATGCCAAATTTGGAGGCAGGAAAAATAAAATGTATATATACGTTTGGGGTGCTATGCGAGTGAACGTATATATACGTTTGGACCGTTTAAGGGTTAAAAAAAATCTTGGTTGTATATAAGCCACCAGATGCAACCTCCCAATAGTTCAAGGAACAGCTACTGAAAATTGATTACTGTCTGGAAAGCCTTCCAGCTCTATCCCCAAACATCTTACTGCTTGGTGATTTCAACCCAAGGCATACAAAATGGAATTTTGTATGCCTTGGGTTAGGCGAAATTATCGTTAGGCGAATTAAGTTTCCCCATAAGAAATAATGGAAATCAAATTAATCCGTTCCTGACACCCCGAAGTATGAACAAAAAAAAATTTTTACCACATGAAATATTAATTTTAATACACACAAACTGAAGAAGACGTGCACAGTTACATGACACTTACCTTTATTGAAGATCTGATGATGATTGATGGGATGGGAGGAGGGGAGACTGTGGATGGTGTTAATGTTCAGAAGGGGAATCCCCTTCCATTAGGACTTGAGGTGGCAAGTCCTTTTCCGGGGTTACTTCCCTTCTTCTTTCAATGCCACTAGGACCAGCTTGAGAGTCACTGGACCTCTGTTGCACAACATATCTGTCCATAGAGGCCTGTACCTCCCGTTCCTTTATGACATTCCTAAAGTGTTTCACAACATTGTCAGTGTAATAGTCACCAGCACGGCTTGCAATAGCTGTGTGAGGGTGATTTTCATCAAAAAAGGTTTGCACTTTAAGCCACATTGCACACATTTCCTTAATCTTTGAAGTAGGCAACTTCTTCAATTTCTCTATCCCCTCCTCCAAAGCAGTTTCCTCAGGTGTGGCCTCTTGCTGTTGAAGATGATCTAGCAGCTCATCAGTGGTTAGTTCGTCATTGTCCTCCTCCACCAACTCTTCCACATCCTCCCCACTAACCTCCAACCCCAAGGACTTCCCCAATGCCACAATGGATTCCTCAACTGGCATAGGATTCCCAGGGTTAGCCTCAAACCCTTCAAAATCCCTTTTGTCTACACATTCTGGCCACAGTTTCTTCCAAGCAGAGTTCAAGGTCCTCTTAGTCACTTCCTCCCAAGCCTTGCCTATAATGTTTACACAATTGAGGATGCTAAAGTAATCTCTCCAAAACTCTCTTAGAGTCAATTGAATTTCTGAGGTCACTACAAAGCACCTTTCAAACATAGCTTTTGTGTACAGTTTCTTGAAGTTGGAAATGACCTGCTGGTCCATGGGCTGCAGGAGAGGAGTGGTATTAGGAGGCAAAAACTTGACCTTAATGAAGCTCATTTCCGCAGAAAGTCATTCTGCCACGTCTGAAGGATGACCAGAAGCACTGTCTAATACCAGGAGGCACTTAAGGTCTAATTTCTTTTCAATTAGGTAATTTTTCACAGTGGGGGCAAATGCATGGTGTAACCAATCATAGAAAAAGTCCCTAGTGTCCCATGCCTTACTGTTTGCCCTCCACAGCACACACAAATTAGCCTTGAGGACATTGTTTTTCCTGAACACTCTGGGAGTTTCAGTGATACACCAATAAAGGCTTCACTTTGCAGTCACCAGTAGCATTGGCACACATCAACAGAGTAAGCCTGTCTTTCATAGGCTTATGTCCTGGGAGTGCCTTTTCTTCCTGAGTAATGTAGGTCCTGCTTGGCATTTTCTTCCAAAACAGGCCTGTTTCGTCACAATTAAACACTTGTTCAGGTTTCAGTCCTTCACTGTCTATGTACTCCTTGAATTCCTGCACATATTTTTCAGCCGCTTTGTGGTCCGAACTGGCAGCCTCACCAAGCCTTATCACACTATGTATGCCACTACAATTCTTAAATCTCTCAAACCAACCTTTGCTGGCCTTAAATTCACTCACATCACCACTAGTTGCAGGCATTTTTCTAATTAAATCGTCATGCAACTTCCTAGCCTTTTCACATATGATTGCTTTAGAGATGCTATCTCCTGCTATCTGTTTTTCGTTTATGCGATCTCTGTTTCGAAAACAAAGTTGCACCTTTGGCAAGAACAGCTTCTTTGATTGCCATTTTCTTGGCCACAATAGTAGCAATGGTTGATTGGGGTTTTGTGTACAACCTGGTCAGCCCGGAGACATGCACTCCACTTTCGTACTTAGCAATGATCTCTTTCTTCATATCCATAGTAATTCTCACCCTTTTTGCTGTAGGGTTGGCACTAGAAGCTTTCTTGGGGCCCATGGTGACTTATTTTGCAGGTGCAATCACTAAAATGGCTGTGATAATATGAAATGTTCTGATTGTATGCTTGGAAGCGACCGCAGTAGCTGGCTTGTAAACACTGGCACCCACGGAACAAGTGAGGCGGGCTCAGGCCGCACGTGGATGCGTCTCGAACGAATCACGTTGAGCGAGTTTTTTAGCGCTAGCTAAGGCAAAATTTTTGCGTTAAAATGTATCGCTAGGTGGATTTAACATTATGCGATGCGTTCGTTAGGTGAGGGTCCACTGTATATCCTTGAGATAACCAGTGTACAACACAGTGACAAAATACCAGTGATAAAATAAAAGGAAATAAAATAAAAAACAATAGTGAAGTGTGGCAATGGTGGGGCAATCTACTTGTCCTGGTGTTGACATGTGACAAGTGATACACCAAGGTTCCAGTTACCACATACAGTGGACCCCTGGTTTGCGAAGCCATCGGTATCCAATAAATCCGGTATCCGAAGCATTATATCGCAAAAAAATTGCCTCGGTTCCCGTTACAAAACCCGGTATGCGATACGATTCGTGCGAGACGTGTCCAGTGTTTACAAGCCAGCCAGTGTGCGCGCATCTAAGGATACATTCGGTACATTCTGTATTATCCATATTATCACTGTTTTTGGTTCTTGTTTCTGCAAAATAAGTCACCATGGGCCCCAAGAAAGCTTCTAGTGCCAACCCATCGAGATCAAGGGTGCTAATGACTATTGAAATTAAGGAAATGTGTGCGAAGTGGCTTGAAGTGCAAACCTTTTTTGATGAAAATCACCCTGACACAGCTACTGCAAGCCGTGTTGGCAACCTGTACACTGACAATGTTGTGAACCACTTTAGGAAAGTCATAAAGGAACGGGAGGTACAGGCCTCTGTGGACAGATATGTTGTGCGACAGAAGCCCAGTGACTCTCAAGCTGGTCCTAGTGGCATTAAAAGAAGAAGGGAAGTAACCCTGGAAAAGGACTTGCTACCTCAAATCCTAATGGAGGGGGATTCCCCTTCTAAACATTAAAAACTTCGACACTCTCCCCTCCTCCCATCCCATCAATCATCACCAGATCTTCATTAAAGGTAAATGTCAATTATTCTATTGTGATTATTCTATTGTTATTATTGTTATTGTAATTATTATATTGCATTAAACTTAATATATCATGTGGTAAAAGTTTTTTTTTCATACTTTTGGGTGTCTTGCATAGAT
This sequence comes from Cherax quadricarinatus, assembly GCF_038502225.1. NCBI lineage: Eukaryota > Metazoa > Arthropoda > Malacostraca > Decapoda > Parastacidae > Cherax > Cherax quadricarinatus. Next base: position 16,356,951 of record NC_091299.1, on the reverse strand, counting down.
TAATTTGATTTCCATTATTTCTTATGGGGAATATTGATTCGCTTCCCGATAATTTTGGTTTATGATGAGCTCTCAGGAACGGATTAATATCGTGAACTGGGGGTCCACTGTATAATGAATAGACTAGGATACCGAGACATAGTTAGGTGTTACCACACAGTGGGTCGTGTTTTGTACCGAAGGTCTGTTTCTCATCTCATAAGGAATGTAGTGAATATAGTGCATAATATACGGAATTTATTCATGGGTCGACCATCACCTGCGGAAAAAAATAAATTGTCAGAGGTGACAGTGAAGTGCAAACTATCATACAAGTGTTATAACGAGGAAAAAAGGATACAAATAGGCAGTGATATAGTAAACTGAACCTATGGGTAAGAGTTAATCCTTTTAATCCCGAGTGTAGTGTAAAACTGTGGTATACAGTGGACCCCCGACATTCGATATTAATCCGTTCCTGAGAGCTCATCGAATGTCGAAAATATCAAAAGTCGAATTAATTTTCCCCATAAGAAATAATGGAAATCAAATTAATCTGTGCAAGACACCCAAAAGTATGAAAAAAAAAAATTACCACATGAAATATTAAGTTTAATGCAATAGAATAATTACAATAACAACAATAACAATAGAATAATTGACACTTACCTTTAATGAAGATCTGGTGATGATTGATGGGATGGGAGGAGGGGAGAGTGTGGATGGTGTTAGTGTTTAGAAGGGGAATCCCCTTCCATTAGGACTTGAACTGGCAGCCTCACCATGCCTTACCACACTGTGTATGCCACTACGATTCTTAAATCTTTCAAACCAACCTTTGCTGGCCTTAAATTCACTCGCATCACCACTAGTTGCAGGCAATTTCTTTACCAAATCATCATGCACTTCGACACGCACTCAACTTTCGTACTTGGCAATTATCTCTTTCTTCATTTCAATAGTCATTAGCACTTTTTTTCTCTAAGGGTTGGCACTAGAAGGTTTCTTGGGGCCCATGGTTACTTATTTTGCAGAAACAAGCACCAAAAACAGTGATAATATGGATAATATGGAATGTACCGAATGTATCCTTAGATGAGTGCACACTGGCTGGCTTGTAAACACTGGCACACACGGGGCAGTTCAGGCCACACGTGGACACGTCTCGTACGAATCGTATCGAATGTCGGGTTTTCCATCGGATGTAAGGCAAAATTTTTGCGTTAAAATGCATCGAATGTTGGATTTATTGAATCTCGATGCCATCGAATGTCGGGGGTCCACTGTAACTATATGGGAACAAGTGCGCAAGTGCCACCCACACCCCACCTCCAAGCCCCCCACCTTGTGCCCTCAACCCATTCCCCGGATCCTACACCACCCACCCAACAATCCCACCCCCTGGCCCCCCTCCTTGCACCCTCACCTTCTTTCCACAGACCCCTATCTCCCAGCTTACCACCCCACTGCACAACCCCCTCCTCCTATTGTCCCTACCCTCTACCCAAGGATACCCACCACCCAGCCCACCCCACCTACCAGCCACCCCATACTGAAAAGTGAAAACCTAGAAAGCGTAAGGAAGTTTCTAAGGAGCTTGCCAGAGTTATACAAAGAGTGGAAAACAGGGGAAAAGGAACAAGAAAAGGAGGAAAATGCAAATAGAGGTGAAAACCAAGGAGTGAAAGTAAGAGTAAGAGTAGAAAACGTCATATAGAGCAAGTCGGAAAAGAAGGAAACAGGGATACATAACATAGCGGAAAGGGGAAGGGAGGATGAGAAAACTAAAACAGGAACAAACAAAAACGAACAAAGGGAAGAAATTAGCCTAGAAGAAAGTGAACAAGAGAACTCGGATCAGGTGGCAGAACTTAGGAACGACACAGAATCAATAAATATAGGTAGTCAGAACATTTGCAGTTACTATGCTAAAGGTATGTGTCTATATGGCAGAGATTGTTGGAATAAATACACCAGAAAATGTGCGAACATGTTGAGGAAGGTAAAGTGTCGTTTCAACAAAAAGCGCAGGTACTTCCATCAATGCAGTCCAGGGAATGTTATGACCTGAGCTGCCCAGACCATCATGTAAAAGGAAAGTGGTGCTACAGAGTTAGCAGAGAAAGGGAAATTGAACAGCATTCTTTTTAACCCTTTGAGGGTCGACAGGCCCTCTCCGAAACTCGTTCTCAGGGTCAGCCAAATTTAAAAAAAAAAAAAATTATTTTTTCTTATGAAAAATAGAGTTTTTTTTCTAAACATTATAGGATAAACAAAAAAAATTTACCATCAATACTTACGGAGATATGGATGCATGAAGTTTGCAGAAAATGAGCCGCGTATGGCAACAGCGGCGACTGCCGCTCACCCGGTAAACTTTAGTTTACTTGTATTTGAAGGTTTGTTGTTTTTTTCACTATTTTATTTTTTCACATAACTTATGTGGCCTATGAGACCAAAGTAAGGTGCAATGTACATATATACACTCGTTGTATACAACACAATAAGCACACAAACATAATTATCAATATATTGTTTACAAAACTTGTTTACAAAAACAAACAATACAAAACATTGTTTATTATTATTGTTCTATAATATATATACCAATATACAGTCACTGAACATATTCCTATTAGTTCTGCAGCTTGTGGAACTCTGAAACATGGTGTCATACACAATGGTGTTTTATCTTTCTCCCTCATTCTATCTCTTTCAATCTGTCTCTCTCTTTCTATCTGTCTGTCTATCTCTGTCTCACAGGTACACATAAATACAAGTATACATAGTATAAATTACCTAGGATAACCCAAGAAATCCAGACAAAGTGCTATACTCTGCTTGAAGATGTGAGTAAAAGTGATGACACAGTCTTGTGGCTCTCTGAGACAGAGAGCTAGACGGATAGACAGATAGACAGGGAGCTTGACAGACAGACAAATAGACAGACAGAAATGTTAGTGTACCAGTACCAGTGTACTAGTGTTCCACCCTCCTCCTCCTCTTCTTCCTCTTCCTCCTCTTCCCCCTACTCTTCCTCCTCTTCCCCCTACTCTTCCTCATACTCTTCCTCTTCCTCTTCCTCCTACTCTTCCTCTTCCTCCTACTCTTCCTCTTCCTCCTCCTCCTCTTCCTCCTCCTCCTCTTCTTCCTCTTCCTCCTACTCTTCCTCTTCCTCTTACTCTTCCTCCTCCTCCTCCTCTTCTTCCTCTTCCCCCTAATCTTCCTCCTACTATTCCTCTTCCTCTTATTCCTCTTCCTCCTACTCTTCCTCTTCCTCCTCCTCCTCTTCTTCCTCCTACTCTTCCTCCTTCTCCTTCTTCTCCTCCTCCTCCATAGTGTAAATTACCAGGAGTCGGCAGCTGTCAAAATGACATATTGTCTCATTAGTCACTCCCCCCTCCCGCCTGTCAAAACAATGGGGTCGGATGCTGCTTCCCTTCCTCCATTCTATCTAATTATCTTTCTCCCTCATTCTATCTGTCTTTTTATCTCTGTCTCACAGGTACACATAAATACAAGTATACATAGTATAAATTACCTAGGATAACCCAAGAAACCCAGACAAAGTGCTATACTCTGCTTGAAGATGTGAGTAAAAGTGATGACACAGTCTTGTGGCTCTCTGAGACAGAGAGCTAGACGGATAGACAGGGAGCTTGACAGACAGGCAAATAGACAGACAGAAATGTTAGTATACCAGCAAAAACAAAGGGAGGGCGATGTTTATCTCATCTTTTGGCATCAGCTCTACCCTCATTTACCCTCATCAAACGTCAGCACTTATCAGATGTTATCTCCCCTTATCTTGTTACTGTCAGGGGTGAACATTTATTATTACATATTATTATTATTATTACCTATTATTATTATTATGTATTATTATTATGTATTATTATTATTATGTATTATTATTATTATTATGTATTATTGTTATTATGTATTCTTCTTCTTCCTCCTCCTCCTCTTCTTCTTCCTCCTCCTCCTCCTCCTCCTCTTCTTCCTCCTCCTCCTCCTCTTCTTCTTCTTCCTCCTCCTCCTCCTCCTCTGCCTCCTCCTCCTCTTGCTTCCTCCTCCTCTTGCCTCCTCCTGCTCTTGCCTCCTCCTCCTCTGCCTCCTCCTCCTCTGCCTCCTCCTCCTCCTCCATTCTTGGAACAAGTTTGAAGAGCTTGTAGTTCATAATCACTATCACTATCATCACCAATGCTCACATCTGAGTCTGGGATTTTGGAAAATAGGAGTTTCCTCTTTGATTCTGGTACAACTGAACGTGAACAAGATGGCCCAGCACCAGAGGTGGAAGGCTGTGGGTTGTCTGGGTTTTCCTCACTATTACCCATATTATGGTCATTAGTTTCGGTCAAAACCTCACCAGAACCTTGAAACTCATCTTCACTGTCACTTCCATCTGTCACTGGGGAACAAAAGTGTCCCAATTCGCCGAGGAGTGAGGAACTTCTTACCACAGGGCATGGTGGAAATTGTGTACTATGATGGCATTCCCACAATGCACCACTGGGTCCCAGATTTTTTTCCTACTGCGCACACCCACCACACAGACCCATTCTCTCACATCTAGGCTTATCAGCCTTTTCCTGTGAGATTTGAGGCCGCTAGAATTTATGCGTACTAGTACGACAAAAACCCCTACGCGTAAGACGTACTAGTACGACCAAAACCCTCAAAGGGTTAAAGATAAAAAGAGAAAAGATCAAAACAAAGGAAGAGACAAACAAGGGAATGTACAGAGAGGACAGGTGGGCAGTAAAATGGGGCGTACCAAACCTGGCATCAGCCCGTCAAGGCCGAATAAGCAAACAAACGTGAAGCCAGTACTGGAGAAACCAGGGGCGTGTACACCAGGGGACATACCAGGTAGTACACCATCAGTGGTACTAATGAAACACAAAGCAAGACGAAACATCCCACTTGGTAATTCCTGCTTCATATTTGCAAATATAAAGGGTTTGAAATCAAATAAAAATGACAAAGTTAGTTATGTCAGTGGGCTCCTAATAGAAGCGAATGCCATGTTTGGAGCATTTACAGAAACACATACAAGGGATGTTTTGGACGTAGAGATAAAGATAGAAAACTACAACATGTATAGATGTGATAGAATCAATAGGTCACAGGGAGGAGTAGGAATCTATGTAAAGGATACTTTCTGTTGCACAGAAGTGCTGAATTCTGCGAATGATGTAGTAAAAATTTTAGGCATTAAAGTTGAAAACAAAAATTTGGTAATTATCCTAGTATACAAACCACCATCGGCAACTGCTGAGGAATTCACAGATCAGTTAAGTAAGATAGATAGCTATCTGGTTAGGCTAGAAAATCCTACACCAAATATTTTACTCCTTGGAGATTTTAATCTCCCTCACGTAAAATGGAAGATGGTGCAACGTAATGTTATACCAGAAATATCCCCGGGAAGCACCCTGGCTCAGCAGGTACATACAGCAGGGCCCCACTTTACGGCATTCCACTAATACGGTCATTTCAAATTATGACCAAAACTCGCTATATGGCTCCCCCCACCTGACTTTCTAATACGATCACCGCGCCCCACCTTGTTTGTTTACATTCTTCGTGAGCTCAGTAAGCACTAAGTCTCTCCATTTTGTCTGGAAACTCCAAAATTTCAAATGTTTTTAAAAGTTATTTCATATTTTATATATACTCTGATAATTATACTTATGTATACCTGTACTTAAATAAACTTACATACTGTGCTGGCGTGCAGGTAAACATTAAAATCAGTAAGAGTGTCTTTTGTCTCCAGACGTCATATTAGTAATGATGATAATAATCATCGAGTCTCATTTAAATGTCGTATATTACGTTAATATACACATTTTCATTAATCCATCTATGATATTTTTTCAAAATTATATAATAAACACGATGCATAACATATAAATAAGATAAATACACCCCACAGTAGAATAAATAAACAAATGTGAGATGTGGCAGCAGACGACTTGCACAAGTGACGCCATATTAGAAATAATAATAATAATCACCGAGTCTCATTAATGTCGTATATTACGTTAATATACACATTTTCATTAATCCATCCATGATATTTTTTTCAAAATTATATAATAAACACGATACATAACATAAAAAGATGATAAATACACCCCACAATAGAATAAATAAACATAAATATGAGATGTGGTAGCCAGATAACTTGTATAAGTGACGCCAAGAATAACATTTTCTCTAATCTAACATAAGAGAAAATGTGTTACTGGGAGTAACTGTAGAAAATTATTCCTTTCGTATGTAAGTAAGTTTATTCAGGTATACATAAATACAGTTACATAGATTATCATACATAACAACATATGTGTAGAGAACCTAGGATAACCCAAAAAAGTCAGAGTGACTTATTTCCATTACCTTCACTCAGAGCATCATTTCTTCTCAAAATGATGTTACATGAGAATGGGAGTGTTCTTCTTTATTTATTCTACCGTATCAATGTAGAGACAACCTGTACACAATGTAACTTGTACACAAACCAGACGTGTACACTTCGTTTACAAAACTTACCTTCGCCTGGTTTGTTTACATAACTCTGCGCCTGTCCTCTTCTCATGCACTCATTCTCTCTCTCTCTCTCATTTATTCATTTTATCTCATTTACTTACTCCTGACCCTACATTAAGACTACAAATATTTTAAGGTAAGTAATGAGTGAACTGTATATACATTTTATTGCTCTGGGATGCTTAAATATCATAGAATAGTATGTGTGGGTGGGTTGGCCTGGTATGGTAGCCTGGCTGACTACCATACATACCACACTTGATTTTTTACAATAAATACTACTCATCTCACCCTATATTTTAAGGTAAGTAATGAGTGAACTGTATATACATTTTATCACTCTGGGATGCCTAAATATCATAGAATAGTATGTGTGGGTGGGGTGGCCTGGTATGGTAGCCTGGCTGACTACCATACATACCACACTTGATTTACAATAAATACTACTTGTCTCACCCTAGATTAAAACTATAAATATTTTAAGGTAAGTAATGAGTGCACTATGTGTGTATTGTACTTTTTTATTGTTTTTTGATGCCTGGTTCTATTGCTAACTTAATATATGTTAGTGTAAACTTGTTATCTAGTGTTTTTATGCATTTATAAGTGGAAAAAAAGGGTGTTCCACTTTACGGCGGTTTCCGCTTTACGGCGGTAGCCTGGAACCTAACCTGCCGTATAAGTGGGGCCCTGCTGTACCAGGGAAATAATGAGGTTTTGTGAAAAGTACTCTTTAAACCAACAGGTAATTGATCCCACTAGAAATGAAAATACCCTGGATCTGATATTCACAAACAACGAGGAACTGATCAGAGACATAACAGTTTCCAAAACTATTTACTCTGATCATAACATCATAGAGGTTCAAACTAGTATTAACTCAGTGGTAGGAAACTGCATTGCTAAAGTTAGAGACGGGATGTTCAGTAAGTTTAATTTTAACAACCATAGAATTAACTGGGAAGAAATAAACCAAGAGCTATCAGACATACCCTGGGAATCAGACATGAGCACCCTAAATCCCCACCAGTGCCTAGAGAAGCTGAATACAGAAGCATACAAAGTATGTATGAAACATGTACCATTGAGGAAACCCAGAGGAAGTTCAGATATAGAGAGAGAACGTAGGAGATGGTACAGAAGAAGAAAACGGGTTACTGAACTGCTTAAAAACACAAATATGCTAAAACAGAGGAAAGATAGACTTAGCAGAGAGATCACTGAATTAGAGCAAAAACTTAGGATGTCATACCTCACAGAAGAAGTACAAAGGAAACAAAAGGCCATACAGGATATTGCAAGAAACCCAAAATATTTCTATTCCTACGCAAAATCCAACCTAAGAACTAAGAATTGGACTACGAGAGTACAAAGAGACTGTATACTGAATTGGACCACTACTGAGAGGAGACTCGTATACTGACGACGAACAGGAAATGAGTGAAATCCTAAAAGAACAGTGTGAGTCGGTGTTCAGCATCCCACTAAATGACAGTAAGGTAGAAAATGCAGGAATATTTTTCACTCCAGAAGAAGGCCGCGTAGACCAACTAACTGACATTAGTACAAATCCCATAGATTTCGAAAAAAAAATGGAAAATGTGCCCACTCACTCAGCACCTGGACCAGATTCATGGAATGCTCTGTTTATAAAGAAATGCAAAGTACCACTAGCACGAGCCCTCAGTATTCTTTGGAGAAAGAGCTTAGATCTAGGTGAAATACTGGAGGCCTTATAAAGTGTAGACATAGCTCCTTTGCATAAGGGAGGCAGTAGAGCACTAGCTAAAAATTACAGACCAGTAGCCCTAACCTCTCACATCATAAAAATCTTCGAAAGAGTGATGAGACGGCAGTTTACAAATTTCATGGAGCAGCACAACCAACGTAACCCAAACCAGCATGGTTTTAGAGCAGGACAATCATGTCTGTCACAGCTGCTGAACCATTATGACAGAATTACGGAGGCACTGGAAGATGACCAAAACACAGATGTGATTTACACAGATTTTGCAAAGGCGTTTGACAAATGCGATCATGGAGTGATAGCGCACTAAATGAAGGCGATGGGCATTACGGGGAAGGTAGGCAGATGGAGTTTTGGTTTCCTAACACACAGAACACAAAAAGTAGTAGTGAACAGGGCAAGATCCAGCATCAGCAAGGTCAAAAGCTCAGTGCCCCAAGGCACTGTCCTGGCACCTCTGCTGTTCCTCATCCACATAGCAGACATAGACAAAAACACCCAGCACACTTTTGTATCATCATTTGCAGATGACACTAAAATAAGCATGAAAGTCAGTACGGTAGAGGACACTGAAAAAGTACACGAAGACATAAATAGGGTTTTCCAGTGGGCAGTGGAAAACAACATGACGTTCAATGGTGATAAGTTCCAGCTGCTTAGGTATGGAAAGAATGAAGAACTCAAAAGGAGCACTATATACAAAACTCAAGAGGGTCACCAAATAGAATGTATGGAACACGTAAAAGACCTAGGAATAATTTTGTCAGCGGACCTTTCTTTTAAAGACCATAACAAGACAAAGATCACGACAGCCAGGAAAATGACTGGGTGGGTATTGAGAACTTTCAAAACAAGGGAAATAATGCCGATGGTCACACTTCAAATCGCTAGTGCTCCCTCACTTGGAATATTGCTCAGTGCTGACGGCCCCGTTCAGGGCAGGAGAAATGTCGGAGCTGGAACAAATACAGAGATCGTTTACGGCTCACATTGAGCCAGTTAAGCACCTAAACTACTGGGAATGCCTGCAAGTCTTGAACATGTACTCATTGGAGCGGAGGAGAGAGAGGTACATAATAATATGTACCTGGAAGGTACTCGAGGGCTTGGTCCCAAATCTGCACACTGCCATAACATACTGGAGTGAGAGATACAGGAGGAAGTGCAAAATAAACCCAGTGAGGAGCAGGGGTGCAGTGGGGACAATAAGACAATAAGGGAACACTGTATCAACATCCAGGGTCCCAGACTTTTCAACATCTTACCAGAAGATATCAGAAACACTGCTGGAACAAGTGTTGAAGCCTTCTAGAGGAAACTAGACAAGTATCTCAACCAGGCTGTGATGGATATGTGGGGCAGCAGGCCTCCAGCAGCAACCGCCTGGTTGACCAGGCAAGCACCAGACGAGCCTGGCCCATGGCCGGGCTCAGAGAGTAGATATACTCTCGAAATTCTTCAAAGGTATATAAAGGTTCACCTCATCGTTGCACCAATTGCTCCTTTTCCCTCCCGCATCCACCCTCCTGTATCCATTAGCTTCTGTTGCACACCCTAACACTACTTTCTTACTCTACCCTATACTTCTTCAGCCTCATTTCCTATACTCTCACTAGCCTATTTTTCTCCCAACAGTTAAGATAAGATAAGATTTCGTTCAGATTTTTAACCTCGGAGGGTTAGCCACCCAGGATAACCCAAGAAAGTCAGTGCGTCATTGAGGACTATCTAACTTATTTCCATTGGGGTCCTTAATCTTGTCCCCCAGGATGCGACCCACACCAGTCGACTAACACCCAGGTACCTATTTGCTGCTAGGTGAACAGGACAACAGGTGTAAGGAAACGTGTCGAAATGTTTCCACCCGCCGGGAATCGAACCTGGGCCCTCCGTGTGTGAAGCGGGAGCTTTAGCCACCAGGCCACCGAGCCTGGTGGCTTTTTATCTTACCCTAACTACTTGCTTTAGGAAAATAAATGTTACTATTACCAGTGTAAATTTAACCAAATAACAGTACTCTTTTTCAGTAATACAGGATGTTCTTTGGTTGACTGCTTTAGTAGCACTAAACACCCCGAGTGTCTTATGATGGTTGCTTTCTTTGTGTGTCTTTAAATATTTATAGAGGTCATAAAATGCCTGAGAAATGGGAGGTAATCTGGTTTGATCTGAGAGATGAATAAAATCATAGAACAGGTGGGGCTTGAACCCATAGCAGGTGAGACCTAAAAGTCACAGGTTAGTGTACTAACCACTGGACCAACTTCAGACAAATGAATATTAACCCTTTCATTGTTGGTTCCATGATATTACAGCTTTGAAGCCAGTTTCGGTTCCGTAATACTACGCCAAAATTCTAGCAGCTTCCAATCTTGTGGGAGAAAGCTGGTAGGCCTCCCTATGTGAGAATGGGTCTGAGTGGTCAGTGTGCACAGTATAAAAAAAATCCTGCAGCACACAGTGCATAATGAGAAAAAAAAAACTGCAACCATGTTTTTGGCTTTAAACAGTGACTTTGCGGTGTACAGTGGACCCCTGCCTAACGAACGCATCACATAACGTTAATTCCACCATACAAAGCATTTGAACGCAAAGATTTTGCCTCGCCTCACAATAAAAAACTTGCCCAACGTGATTCCTCCCAAACCTGTCCGTCCAGCCTGAGAGCCTCAGCTGCCCTGCCGTCATTGTTTACAAGCCAGGGTGGCCGGTTGCATGCATACATTCGATACATTTTGTATTATATTCCATTGTTTATAGTGCTTGTAACTGCTAAATAAGCCACCATGTACCCAAAGAAAGCTTCTAGTGCCAACCCTGTGGTAAAAAGGGTGAGAAATACGTACTATCATACCACGGTCAGCTGCTGCTGCGCCACCGTCAGCTGTTGCTGCACCACAGTCAGCTGTTGCTGCACCACCGTCAGCTGTTGCTGCACCACCGTCAGCTGTTGCTGCACCACTGTCAGCTGTTGCTGCACCACCATCAGCTGTTGCTGCACCATCGTCAGCTGTTGCTGCACCACAGTCAGCTGCTGCTGCACCACCGTCAGCTGTTACTGCACCACAGTCAGCTGCTGCTGAACCACGGTCAGCTGCTGCTGCACCAAAGTGAGCTGTTGCTGAACCACAGTCAGCTGCTGCTGCACCACGGTCAGCTGCTGCTGCACCATGGTCAGCTTCTGCTACACCACAGTCAGCTGCTGCTGCTGCACCACTGTCAGCTGTTGCTGCACCACAGTCAGCTGCTGCTGGACCATGGTCAGCTGCTGCTGCACCACGGTCAATCTGTGAAAGACAGGCTAACTCTCATGTTTTGTTGTAATGCTAGTGGGGATTGCAAAGTGAAGCCTTTACTCATGTATCACTCTGAAAATCTCAGTGTGTTCAAGAAAAATAGTGTCTCATCACTTGTCAATACTCTTCAATAAAGGTAAGTGTCATCTTAACATTTATTTATGTAGTTATTGTGCATGTCTCATTGTTTTCTTTGTAGGGAAATGTATATTTTATGAAAAAAAAATTTTTTTTAATACTTTTGGCTGTCTGGAACGGATTAATTGGATTTCCATTATTTCTTATGGGGAAAATTAATTCGGCTAACGATAATTTTGGCTAACGGATTAATATCGTTAGGCGAGGGTCCACTGCATTTTCGCGTGGTTGTATTCTCATTTTCTTGGTATTTTTATAGAATGGGAGATATATTACAAAAATAGAGATGATTTTGAATGGTTTACAGACTAAAAGTAGCTTGAAAGTGAGCTCAAAGTAGTGGAAATGTTAAATTTCTGACGATGTTCATGAATAAACAACCTCATGCGTCCAATACACATCAACTGGTGGGTCTAATGTGCATTCACGAATGCGCCGATACTATTCATACACTTATTTCAATTATGCAGTAGTCTGAATAATTGTAAATCTTCTATTTTTTTGTGTGAATAAAAATTCAAAATGAGAAGCAAGTGTAATATAAGAGGCGCCCTAGAGATGTGACTGATGAACAGAGAAAATGTTATTTTAGTGCCAGGAATGTCTGCATTGTTTATTCTGGCCCCTGTTTTGAAATTGGCCTTTCTTGAATTTTGTGGGAAATTGGCCAAATTAGTAATTTCTGGTCACTTTTTTTGGGTAGTTGAAATAGGTGAATGGGTGGTGTCTTGTACTGAGTTGATAGAATAAAAGGAGTTCTAACAAAATAGCTGTGAGTTTGGTCGAGTGGAGCAAAGGATTTGGCCCAAAATAGGCAAAATCGCTGATGCACAAATATCACAGAGATCGCTAACTTCACAAGAGCATAATTCTGTAAGTTTTCCATCAAATTTCATACTTTTGGTTTCATTACCTTTGGAAAAAGATTGACTATCATTTCATAGGATTTTATTTTTTAATTTTTAGACACTATGAGCAAGTTTGTGAGCAGGGGTCTCGACACTCAAAGGGTTTACATTACAAAATTAATATTTTTTATTACAAAAATATTAGGCTGACTTCTGGTAAAGTTGCCAAATTTTGGTGCAAATAATAAAACTTTATACCTTGTTTATTTTCATATCTGTATAACTTTTTATCAAATAATACAGATCTTTGTTTCAGGTTGTTGCTAATCATTACCATGATCATCTCAGCCTGGCTGTGGCTGGGGAACTGGAGAAAGCCTTTGGTGGTTGGGTCTGCCCTTCGGAAGTGCCATAACCAGTCGAGAGACATTTGGAAGATACATGAGAATGGAGTTTCTCCCTATTTGCACCATTGTGCCTCATTGCATAATCTGTAATCAGTTGGGGATGTGTTAGGGTGTTAGGACAAACATTTTGCATATGGTTATTATGCGACTTTGCATGTCAAAAAAAAAAAATGGTAGCTAGAAGAACCATGAAAAGAAACCTGTTGGTATTCAGATTTATTTTATATTCATTACAATAATTAACATTTCATTCCTTAAAAGTTCCTAGGTGGACATATTTTCAGCTAGTTTTAAGTTATTTAAATTTGGCTTTATATTTTTAATGTATAATTTATTTTGTTTATATTACATAACTGAATAGTTGTTGATGCAGATATTTTTTTTTTTTTTTAATATTATGATACCCTGTTTACCTGATAATGTCTCCTACACTGCATATGAGACTTGAATAGCTGGCAGTGTTCTACCAAAGAAGTAACATATTTTATCAGAAGACTACAGCCAATTGAAAGTCTTCCAATCAATTCAGGAAAGTTGATATGGATATAAACTAGAATTTTTTGTACTTGATAGTTGCACTCTGGTATGAATAAAAGTTTGTAAATTAAATTTTGATTTAAATACACTTTCACAGTGGGCTATAATTTTTTTTTCAACAAGTTGGCCATCTCCCACTGTTACAAATAACGCGATTTCTAATAAGCATAGAGATCTCCAGTGAATACTAGAAAGGTCTGCCCTTCTAGCATCCAGCCTGTTACTGGGTTTTTGTAACAAGTAGTCAGTATCCTGGTCCAATTATCCATTAGAATTTAGTAAGATTCCATAGTGCTTCAGGATTACAACTGGTAGGCTACTAACTAAAGAAATTAAAATTTAATAAGTTTATTAAGTTGTCTAGGTGTATATTATCAAAGTAAATTATAGTAATAAATTGAATATAATATAGGATACAAGTTCCTACACTTCTCTCGTGTATAGTAGTATTGTGCTGAAGGCACATATCTCATCTTTATGGCTTTTAAGTACCGACTGGTACATTGTTAGCATTTAATAACATAATACAAATATATACAAGTAAGTTTGTGTGTATGTATGTAAGTGCTCTAAGTAGTTCACTATGTCTAAAGACTTGACTAGACTTAACCAATGACTGACAAAGTCCTCACATAAACTAACTTCTTGACCAACCTGGCAATCAGAACAGCTTGCTTGAACAATAAAGCAACTGATAAGCCGAACAGCTATATAACAAGCAACAGGGACACAATCAGAAACAAGAAGATAATATAACGACACTAAGTAGGGACCATCTGCAGATCCTCCACAAAAGCCGCAAAACTCCCATACTACTGAATCTAAGTTCAGCATTAGAAAATCCCCGACTGTGACAGTACACAGATACCAGTACAACTTAGGTCAGAAGCTACAGCTCAGGACCTGAGTTTCTCAGAGTGTCTATGCGACACACAACCTCAGTACAACGTCGAAAATCACTAAGTCTAGGCTATGTTCTGTGAACAAAGTTACACAGAGCCAACAACAAGAAAACGACAGAGACGATCTCCCAACAAGGGCCCACAATGGAGAGAGGAGTAGAGGGACCTCTTGCTAGAATTAAATTAAATAATCAAAAAGAAGCGCTAAGCCACAAGGGCTATACAGCGCTGCAGGGTAGGGAAGGAAGCGAGGGTATCGGGCGACAGAAGGGAGGAGGGATGATCAGAAGGTTACAGAAAAGTGTGAGGCAAGGGATAGTACGGGGGTAGAGGGTAGCAAGAGATTGAGGTAGAAAGGGCTGAAGGTATCAGAATTTGTGAAGTCAGTCAATTGTTGTCAAAAAGTCAATGAGAGAGTCCGGATGAAAGGTGGGTCCATCAGAGAGAAGGGAAGGTAAAGAGAGAGCAGCGGAGTGAAGACGACGGAGGTAAGTTCTGCGTGCTCGTTGATAAAGTGGGCAGTCCAACAGAATGTGGCTGACTGATAATGGAGCCTGGCAATTCTCACAGAGAGGAGCAGGGCGCCTCTCCATGAGATATCCATGAGTAAGACAAGTATGGCCAATGCGAAGACGGGAGAGAGTAGTCTCCCAACCTCGACACTGGTGATAAGAAGACGGCCAGTAACCTATACTCGGTTTAATAGATTGAAGTTTGTTACCGAGCATAGTAGACCAACGTTGTTGCCAACGGGTGTGAAGGTGGGAAGATATTGCAGCAAAATAATCCGTAAATGGAATACCTCTATATGAAACTGGTAGGTCATGTACTGCTGTCCGCGCAGCAGTGTCTGCCTGTTCATTGCCTTGTACGTCAACATGACCAGGGACCCAACAAAAAACAATATTTTTATGCTTGGTAAAGATGCAGCGTAGCCAAAGTTGGATACGGAGGACTAAGGGGTGAGGTGTATCAAATTTCTGTATAGCCTGTAGAACACTAAGGGAGTCTGAGACAACCACAAATGATGACACAGGCATAGATGCAATACGGATAAGTGCTGCAAGGATGGCATACAATTCAGCAGTAAAAATACTAGCCGAAGATAGTAAATGCCCTCGTATGACGCTGTCCGGAAACACTGCTGCGAATCCTACGCCGTCAGAAGACTTAGAGCCATCTATGTACACAGCAATGGCATGAGAATGAGAGTGGAAGTGGTCAAGAAAAAGAGAGCGGGAAGCGACCGTAGACAGTTGGGCTTTCGAGCAAGGGAGAGAGAGAGAACAGACTCGAACAGCTGGAACTTCCCAGGGGGGTAAGGAAAAGTGAGATGTTACATGAACATAGAAAGGTCGTAATTGAAGAGAAGACAAGAGCGAATGAAGGCGAAGAGAGAAGGGACGGAGTAAACAGGGGCGGCGAACAAATAAAGAATGTCTACTAATATCAGTGACCATTCTATAAATGGAAGGATTGCGGAGATCATGAGAGCAAACATAGTAGCGAAGGCAATGGGCATCACAGCGATCGGATAAGGATGGAACATTCGCTTCTGCATAGAGGCTCTCAACACGGGAAGAGCGAAAAGCACCAAGGCATAAACGTAATCCTTGGTGATGAATGGGGTCAAGGCTAGAGAGAGTAGCAGGAGATGCCGCTGAATAGATCTGGTCACCATAATCAAGTTTCGATAAAATGAGGGTGGAATGTAGGCGAAGGAGGGTTCGACGATCAGCTCCCCATGAAAGATGAGCAAGGGTTTTAAGAAGGTTCAACCGGCTGTGACAAGTTGCCTTCAGAGAGGTAATGTGAGGTTTCCAGGATAACCTACGGTCAAAGAGGAGGCCCAGAAACTTGACTGTATCACGTTCAGGGATACGGGAGCCATAGAGGTACAAAGGATGATCGGAGATGACAGAGCGTCTAGTGAAAGTAATTTGGTGGGTTTTAGTGCTGGAAATTTTAAACCCCTGTGTGGTGTCCCAATTGGAAACACAGTCGACCGCATGCTGGAGAGAAACTGTAATGAGGTGACAGTCAGCGCCTGCACAGGCAATAGCGAAGTCATCAACATAGAGTGATGACCAAATATTTGATGGAAGACTAGAGGCAAAATCATTAATAGCAAGGAGAAAAAGTGTTGTGCTCAGAACACATCCCTGGGGGACACCTTCAGCTTGGATAGAGTCCGGGGAGAGCACATTATTAACCCGAACACGGAAATGTCTTATCAGTTAAAAAGTTCTTAAGGAAGGATGGTAGATTGCCTCAGAGGCCTAAGGAGTGGGCTTGGGCCAAAATATTATACCTCCAAGTTGTGTCATATGCCTTCTCAAGGTCAAAAAATATGGCAATAACTGAGTGGTTATTCGCAAAGGCATTACGAACATACGTATCCAAGCGTAATAACGGGTCTATGGTAGAACGTCCCTTACGAAAGCCATATTGACGAGTGGAGAGGCTGTTGTGTGTCTCTAAATACCACACTAAACGTCTATTTACCAGGCGTTCCATCACCTTGCAAACTGCACTGGTAAGAGCAATGGGACGATAGTGGGAGGCTTCATGTCCCGTGGTGCCTGGTTTGCGGAAAGGGGGAACAATGGCAGATTTCCACAGCTGTGGAAGAACTCCTTGTGACCAAATAAGATTGAAAAGGCATAATAGGACTGCAAGGGCTGACTGATGTAAATGTTGTAGCATACGAATATGAATGTCGTCGGGCCCAGCTGCCGATGAACGGCAAGCTGAGAGTGTTGCCTCCAGTTCTTGAAGTGTAAAAGGCACATTATACTGTTCTTCTCTGAGAGAAGAAAAGTCCAAGGGTGCTAACTCTGGCAGACTTTGAGGAAAGAAACGAGAGGCATAGATGGAGCCCCTGAGAAATACGGACCAGATGATTGCCAATTTCATTGGCAACATCTAGTGGGTTTGCTATATCAACACCGGCAACCTGCAGAACAGGAGCCGGGTCAGGAGAATATTTACCACTCAGTTTTCGTACTTTTTTTCCAGACTGCACTCATAGAGGAAGCAGAGGTGATGGTGGAGACATAATCTCGCCAGCAAGTGCGTTTAGCATCACGGATGACACGGCGAGTGATCGCACGCTTCTGCTTAAAATCAAGAAGTCTCTCCGTGGTTCTATTGTACCGGTACCTGCCCCATGCAGCGCTTTTCAAACGTACTGCACGAGCACAAGCAGGAGACCACCAAGGCACGCATTTCTGAGAATGCCTGCCCGAAGTTTGGGGTACAGAATGAGAAGCTACGGTTAAAATGGAGGACGAGAAGAGGTGTAAAAGCTCATCAATGGAGGACGAAGAAGGAACCTCACTAAAAACAGTTAGTTGTGAGTAAAGGTTCCAATTTGCCCGATCAAATTGCCAGCGTGGGTTACGAAGAGGTGGTGAATATGAAGGGGAAGTAAGAATGATTGGAAAATGATTGCTGTCATGTAAATCCGGGAGAACAGACCAGGTGAAGTCTAATGCTGTGGAGGAAGAGCAGACCGAGAGATCGATGCAAGGGAGAGTGTGAGTCCGAGGATCAAAATGGGTGTGAGTACCTGTATTTAAAACATGGAGGGGGTGGGTGGCAAGAAAAGTCTCTAACTGAATGCCACGGGAATCACAGTGAGACCCCCCCCCAGAGGAAATGATGGGCATTAAAATCGCCAAGTAACAGAATCGGTGGTGGTAATGACGAAACAAGAAAGGCAATATCCGGAATAGATAATGCCCAAGAAGGAGAGAGAGATAAAGAACAGAGCATATACCACCTGTACAAGTGGATATGGGCTGCTGTGTAATGCAGCGAAGTACGAACAAATAGCTGATGGTATGGAATATCAGTGCGTAGAAGAAGGGCACTTTCATTAAAGGTCCCATCAGGAAAAGGATCTGAAGAATACAATAAATTATAGCCTGAGATGGGAGAGATAACAGCAGAGTGTAATTTTGGTTCCTGTAAGCAAACACCAACAGGGGAAAACTGGGATAGTAACATCTGAAGCTCACCCCGATTACCCCTGAGGCCGCGTATATTCCACTGTAAATAGGCCATGACTGGCAATGATAAAGATACTTGAAATCCGCAGGTAAGGGTTCCCACGGACTAGAGGGGTTAGAAAAGTCCACATGCGGAGGCAGCGGAAAACGTTCAAGCAGCGAAGGAACGGTGCGCTGTGAAGAAAGTTGCGCAGATGGAGGAGAGGAGAGAGAAGGAACAGAGGGTGGATCAGTGTCCATTGATGGTTTGGTCTCTGCAATATATTCAGAGATTGCTTCAAGTGTTTCGGAATTCAGAGACGTCGTATGGGAGACAATATTGGAGATGGCAGGGGGAGGATGAGCAAAGATTGGAACAGTAATGGACTGTACCAAGGTACAGGGGGGGAGCGCAAAAGGGTGGAGGGAACTGGAGAAGAAGCGTGGAAGGGGGCAGAGGCAGAAACTTGGGAGGTGGCAGAAGAGGAAGAAACTTGGGAGGGAACAGGGGAGTAGGTATAGTACGAGGAGGAGGGTGAACCTCTACACTTGTAACAGAGCCAGTGAGAGGGGAAGAACCCGGTACAGAGACAGGGAAGGTAAAATGAGGAGGTGGAAGAAGGAAAGGAGGGGTTAAAGGACCTTTTTTTGACTTCTGAGAAGTAGAGGGACGTTTGGGAGGAGGTGTCGTACGAGGTCTCGTCGATACTGAGGCTTGTGAGGGAGAACACGAAGCGTGAACAGACTGAGGCATTGAAGTAGGGATGTCTGAGCCTAGGACAGCAAAAGAATTAGATACAGGAGTGACTATGGGAGAGGTAACCACAGAGGAGGCTGCAGAAGATGGGACCCCAGAAGTGGGGGGACGTTTTGAAACACGGGAATAAGAAACACGAGGTAGTCTCCCTTGGAGGCAGAGATGAGAAACTGCCATGGCATAAGGGGGACCTTTTGCCTCTTTGAGGTAACGGATTTCCCGCTCATTTAAGTAGACTTGGCAACGGCGAGAGTACAAAGGGTGAGCCTCATGACAATTAAGGCAAGAGGGAGGGCGATTGCAAGACGAATAAGAATGGTCATCGGCACCACAGACTGGGCATTCGGTTATGGATCTGCAATATTTTGCTGGATGGCCAAATCGCCAGCAATTTCTACACTGTTGCGGTGTAGGGATCACCTTTCGAACTTGTAACCGATGTCCTGCTACATAAACTGAGGATGGGAGTTCACGGCTGTCAAAAGTTAACCCTTTCAGGGTCCGTCCCGTAGATCTACGGCTTTACGGTGAGTGTCCAAACCGTAGATCTACGCCATGAGCTCAGCTCACTCTGATAATCTGCGAGTGGTACATTTGGGCCTAGATATGAGAGAATACATCTATGTGGTATGTGTGCACCACATAAAACAGATCCTGCAGCACAATGTGTATAATGAGAGAAAAAAACTTAAATCATGATTTTTCGATTAAAACAGCAACTTTGCAGTGTTTTTTCGTATGTTTTTGTAGTTGTATTTGCGATTTCTTGGTCTCATTTGATAGAATGGAATAGAGATGATTTTGATTGGTTTTAGCACTGGAAATGGCTTGAAACTGAGCTCAAAGTAGCAGAAATGTTAATTTTTTTTTTTTTTTTTTTTTTTTTTTTGCTGATATTCAAGAGTAAACAAACGACCTCACACGTCTAATACATGCCAGCTGGTGGGTCTAATATGCATTCACAAATATGCTGATGATATTTATACAATTATTACAGTATTGCATAACAGTAATCTTCTATTTTTTGGTGTGAATAAAAAGTCATTATGTGAATAAAAAATCAAAATGGAATTTATTTGTAAAGCCTCAAAACGTAACTAATGAACAGAGGAAATGTTAGTTTAGTTCCAGGAATACCTACATTGTTTATTCTGGACCCTATTTTGAAATTGGAATATTTTGAACTTTGTGTTAAATTGGCCAAATTAACAATTTCCGATCACTTTAATTTGTAGTTGAAACACTGTATAGTCCTTGTGGCTTAGCGCTTCTTTTTTTATTATAATAATAATGTAGTTGAAACAGTTGACCTGGCGATTTCTTGTGCTCAATCGATAGAATAGAAGTAATACTAGTGAAATAGCTAAGAATTTGGTTGACTGGAATAATGTAATTGGCCTAAAATGGGAGTCAAAGTCGGCAAAATTGCCGATTCGTAAATATCGCTGACACTTCAAAATTCGCGAGAGCATAATTTCGTCAGTTTTCCATCAAATTTCGTACTTTTTGTTTGATTACCTTCACAAAAAAATTCTCTACCATTTCATAAGAAAAAATAACAAATTTTTTTTTTTTAAATTCTTGGACACTGGGGCACCACTTCAGATTTGGGCCTTGGACCCTGAAGGGGTTAAACAAGCCACATTAATAGGGTATTGTCTCCGCCCACGGGCAGGAAGAACATAAGTGTCTACCTTGAGGATTGGGAGATCTTGGAGTTCCAGCTGTTCAAGAATGTCATTGCCACATGTCTGGAAATTTTGTTGAACTGTGGTATGGGGCAGAATGACGGTACCACTACAAGAATTGAGGGAATGATGTTTTTCAATAGTGACAGGAACAGTATATGGGAAAGAAGAGAAAGATCATGAGCTTGGGTAGCATTCTGTACAGTGATGATGCGCGTACCACTCTTAAGAGCATGAAAAGAAATATCTTTACCAACATGGCATAGGAGTGCCTTGCCAATACTGTGGTCGGAAAGATAGGCGGTAGAGGAAGTCGGTCGTAAAGTGAAGAATTTAATCCATTGTGCAGTCTGAAACTGAGCGTGGAAAGGGAGTGCAGGACGTGTCGATCTTTTCTGAGAAGAACGAGAAGGTGGAGAAGTATCATCAGCAGGTAATTGTCGTTGGCGTTTAGGCGTGGGACCAGAGTTGGTCCGACGTGGAACAGGCCGGCGATTCGAAAATTGCTGCACCGTAGAGGGAGAGGCCGGAAGCATAGTCAAAGGAGAGTGGAGGTCAGATAAATCAAAGGAGTCAGTCAAGACCTCAGTACCTGAAGCAGGTGAGGAAACAGCACCGGCAAGAGGTACAGAGGCATGAGGAGTGTCCGAAGAGTGGTCCAAAGACGAGGCGGGGTCAGAACGGGGTGCGGTATCAAGAAGGTGCCCGGGGGTAGCAGGTTCATGGATTGGGTTCTCCATGGTTAGGTTACTTCTTTCTTTTTGTTTTTAAGAAAAAAAAAGAAAGAAGAAAAGAAAATAAAAATAAAAAAAAGAATAAAAAATGGGGGGGACTGGGGAGGGATAGTTCCTAGGAGGAATGAAAGGGCCAGAAATCTCCCTCCGCGCCCAAGAGGACCTCAGCACTGCAAGTAGCGTAGATGCAGCATGGAACCCATGCTATACCCTACCCATCATGCCAGTAAACCAGCAATCCGGGATAGCAACCTCACATCTGCCGAGCTACCTCGGTGGACAAAAGAGAGGGCGGCCGGATATCCGCCACAAAGCATACATCCTTCGGCCACCACCCCCGAAATCCGAAAGGTGGCTTCCAGAGATACACCCGTCGCCCGAAAGACACCCAAAGCAACTCTCCGGGATACCGGAGAGGGATCGGGACATCCCCAGGCAATCCAGATTCCACGGCAAACTACGCCACCGCCAAGAACCTCAACGGAATGGGATGGACCTTGGTACCCTTTCCCCTACCTAGGAACTAGCGCGCCTGTGGGAAAAATCCCAAAGGCCAAAAAGAGGAAGGGCAAAAGGGAGGGGTGGGGAGGGGGAGGATAGACCAGCGCAGGCCAGCCAGACTATTCCAGGTGAGGTGTGATCACCTCCCCTGATCACATGACTCTCCATGGACTGCTGCTGCCTAGCAACACACAAGCCGGCAGCGTAACGAGCGGAGAGAAAACACAGTAGTTAGACAATGCTGTCAGTTACTTAACACGAACTATGAGCACTGAATAATATATAAATGTTACATCCTACCTAATAATATAACTAAGTTAAATAATAATATAAAGCAATATATTTACAATTTAGCTAATATCGCAAGTATAAGCAATATAAAATTATATGAACAGGTAATATACACTATATACATTGTGACCCATTCAGGGGTCGCAATACCCACCTAGGCAGGGTAACCCAAAAAGAAAGAAAATCCCCAAAATGAAAATACTTTCATCATCATTTTTGTAGAGGCACCCAGATACAACAGTTTAGAAGCATATATAAAGATATATTACACATCCCTCCAAACTGCCAATATCCCAAACCCCTCCTTTAAAGTGCAGGCATTGTACTTCCCATTTTCTGTACTCAAGTCTGGCTAAATAAAAATAACAGGTTTCTCTGAATCCCTCCACTAAATACTACCCTGCTCACACTCCAACAGCTCATCAGGTCCCAAAAACCATTCGTCTCCATTCATTCTTATCTGACACGCTTGTGCACACTTGCTGGAAGTCTAAGCCCCTCGCCCACAAAACCTCCTTTACCCCCTCCCTCACCTTCCTTCCCCTACAAATTTATACGCTCTCCATATTCTACTCTGATGCATTCTCTCTAAATGACCAAACCACCTCAACAACCCCTCTTCAGCCCTCTAATACTTTTATTAACTCCACACCACCTCTTAATTTCCACACTTCATATTCTCTACATAATATTTAAACCACACATTACCCTTAGACAGGACATCTCCACTGCCTCCAACCACCTCCTTGCTGCAGCATTTACAACCCAAGCTTCACACCCATATAAGTGTGTCTGTAACACTATATACTTTCATACATTACCTCAGAGGCGTCGCTAGGGTTGGTGTCACCCGGGGCGGAATTGCTGGTGTCACCTAGGGCAGCATCTTTGGTTTCACCCCCATGAAATTCAAGGGTGGGGGGATGGGGGGTAAACTCCAGTTATGTCACTACAGCATGACCAGTAACTAATGTTTATCAATGAGAACGTTTAAGGGTCATAAACTGAACAGGAGAATACTTCTCAACTTTATTAATGATAAAATAAATAATCGTAGTAATATTGAGGAAACAAACTCAACTACCACTCTGAGTACAGCCAACAGATCCTACATTTATTCATCCTCAACAATACAAAAACAAAAAAAAAATTGAAAAATAAAGGAAATCATTGCAATATCAGAGAAACACTAGTTCCGATTTGACCTTGAGTACAGGTAACATCGCAGTAAATCTGAACTTACATTTCCTTACCTTCAATTATGCAAAATCATCTATCACGTCATCAAAATCAATCTATTACATCAAAATCAACGAAGGATTCTTCTCTATGTTGGTGAAGCACTGTTTTGGGCATTAGTGTTACCTTCTTTAGAGGCTCTATGGTGTCACCCGGGGCGGCCCCCCCCCTTACGACGCCTCTGCATTACCATCTTTGCCTCCATTGATAACGTTTTTTTGTCTCCACATATACCTCAACGCACCACTCGCCCTTTTTCCCTCATCAGTTTTCTGGTTAACCTCATCCTTCATAAACCCATCCACTGATACAACTCCCAAATATCTGAAAACACACTTCTTCCATACTCCCTCTCTCCAATGTGATATCCAATTTTTCTTTATGTAAATCATTTGATACCCTCATCACCTTACTCTTATCTATGTTCACTTTCAACTTTTTACCTTTACACACCCTCCCATAAGCACAGTATCATCAGCAAAAAGTAACTGTGTCAACTCCCATTTTGTACTTGACTCCCAATAATTTAATCCCACCCCTCTCCCCAACACCCTAGCATTTACTTCTTTCACAACCCCATCTATAAATACATTAAACCACATTACACATTCCCTGTCTAAGACCTACTTTTACCGGGAAGTAATCTCCCTCTCTCATACACACCCTAACCTGAGCCTCACTATCCTCATAAAAACTCTTTACAGCATTTAGTAACTTACTACCTATTCCATACACTTGCAACATCTGCCACATTGTTCCCCTATCCACTCTATCATATTCCTTTTCTCTTTCCATAAATGCAATGAAAACTACCCTACTTTTATCTAAATACATGACCATAACACAAGGCACAGGTCACTCTTTGTTCCTCGTGTCCATCGCACGCTATGCAAAAACTCAATGCACATAAAAGGCCCTAAAATCTGGAATTCATTACCTGTGAATATAAAAGAAACACTATCTGTTTATAAATTCAAGTCTCTTCTCAAAAATCTCTTACTCACCCACAACTAAATCAATACTGAATAATTGTATCTCATAAATTGTATCTCTTATATCTATCTCATTATTGTATCTCATAAATGTCAACCTGTGACCCAATCAAACTTTGTTACTATTTAACTTCATTACCTAACAGAATACTCCATTCTACTGATTACACAGCAACACAGTAAATGACCATATGACCTGTCTTTGTAATACTCATTTGTACTAAATTGTTATCTGTTTTACAATAATATTTGTACCACTGAATATATCATTGCTTAGTTAATCTTAAGTTAATTTTAAGCCTGCCCATAATGCTCTGCATACAAGGGGCTTTGGCATGCTGCACTTTAAAAATTGTATTCCTTGTACTTCTCTGTATCATGTTCAAATTAACCCTTTGAGGGTTTTGGTCGTACTAGTACGTCTTACGCGTAGGGGTTTTTGTCGTACTAGTACGCATAAATTCTAGCGGCCTCAAATCTCACAGGAAAAGGCTGATAAGCCTAGATGTGAGAGAATGGGTCTGTGTGGTGGGTGTGCGCAGTAGGAAAAAAATCTGGGACCCAGTGGTGCATTGTGGGAATGCCATCATAGTACACAATTTCCACCGTGCCCTGTGGTAAGAAGTTCCTCACTCCTCGGCGAATTGGGACACTTTTGTTCCCCAATGACAGTTCTAATACAGATGGAAGTGACAGTGAAGATGAGTTTCAAGGTTCTGGTGAGGTTTTGACCGAAACTAATGACCATAATATGGGTAATAGTGAGGAAAACCCAGACAACCCACAGCCTTCCACCTCTGGTGCTGGGCCATCTTGTTCACGTTCAGTTGTACCAGAATCAAAGAGGAAACTCCTATTTTCCAAAATCCCAGACTCAGATGTGAGCATTGGTGATGATAGTGATAGTGATTATGAACTACAAGCTCTTCAAACTTGTTCCAAGAATGGAGGAGGAGGAGGAGGCAGAGGAGGAGGAGGCAAGAGGAGGAGGAGGCAAGAGGAGGAGGAGGCAAGAGGAGGAGGAGGCAGAGGAGGAGGAGGAGGAGGAGGAGGAAGAAGAGGAGGAGGAGGAGGAGGAAGAAGAAGAATATGTAATGATAACAATAATACATAATAATAATAATACATAATAATAATAATAGGTAATAATAAATGTTCACCCATGACAGTAACAAGATAAGGGGAGATAACATCTGATAAGTGCTGACGTTTGATGAGGGTAAATGAGGGTAGAGCTGATGCCAAAAGATGAGATAAACATCTCCCTCCCTTTGTTTTTGCTGGTATACTAACATTTCTGTCTGTCTATTTGCCTGTCTGTCAAGCTCCCTGTCTATCCGTCTAGCTCTCTGTCTCAGAGGGCCACAAGACTGTGTCATCACTTTTACTCACATGTTCAAGCAGAGTATAGCACTTTGTCTGGGTTTCTTGGGTTATCCTAGGTAATTTATACTATGTATACTTGTATTTATGTGTACCTGTGAGACAGAGATAAAAAGACAGATAGAATGAGGGAGAAAGATAATTAGATAGAATGGAGGAAGGGAAGCAGCATCCGACCCCATTGTTTTGACAGGCGGGAGGGGGGAGTGAGTAATGAGACAATATGTCATTTTGACAGCTGCCGACTCCTGGTAATTTACACTATGGAGGAGGAGGAGAAGGAGAAGGAGGAAGAGTAGGGGGAAGAGGAAGAAGAGGAGGAGGAGGAGTAAGAGGAAGAGTAGGAGGAAGAGGAATAAGAGGAAGAGGAGGAGGAAGAGGAATAGTAGGAGGAAGATTAGGGGGAAGAGGAAGAAGAGGAGGAAGAGTAGGAGGAAGAGGAAGAGTAGGAGGAAGAGGAAGAAGAGGAGGAGGAGGAAGAGGAGGAGGAGGAAGAGGAAGAGTAGGAGGAAGAGGAAGAGTATGAGGAAGAGTAGGGGGAAGAGGAAGAAGAGGAGGAGGAGGGTGGAACACTAGTACACTGGTACTGGTACATTAACATTTCTGTCTGTCTATTTGTCTGTCTGTCAAGCTCCCTGTCTATCTGTCTATCCGTCTAGCTCTCTGTCTCAGAGAGCCACAAGACTGTGTCATCACTTTTACTCACATCTTCAAGCAGAGTATAGCACTTTGTCTGGATTTCTTGGGTTATCCTAGGTAATTTATACTATGTATACTTGTATTTATGTGTACCTGTGAGACAGAGATAGACAGACAGATAGAAAGAGAGAGACATTGAAAGAGATAGAATGAGGGAGGAAGATAAAACACCATTGTGTATGACACCATGTTTCAGAGTTCCACAAGCTGCAGAACTAATAGGAATATGTTCAGTGACTGTATATTGGTATATATATTATAGAACAATAATAATAAACAATGTTTTGTATTGTTTGTTTTTGTAAACAAGTTTTGTAAACAATATATTGATAATTATGTTTGTGTGCTTATTGTGTTGTATACAACGAGTGTATATATGTACATTGCACCATACTTTGGTCTCATAGGCCACATAAGTTATGTGAAAAAATAAAATAGTGAAAAAAACAACAAACCTTCAAATACAAGTAAACTAAAGTTTACCGGGTGAGCGGCAGTCGCCGCTGTTGCCATACGCGGCTCATTTTCTGCAAACTTCATGCATCCATATCTCCGTAAGTATTGATGGTAAATTTTTTTTGTTTATCCTATAATGTTTAGAAAAAAAAAAATATTTTTTCATAAGAAAAAATAATTTTTTTTTTTTTTAAATTTGGCCAACCCTGAGAACGAGTTTCGGAGAGGGCCTGTCGACCCTCAAAGGGTTAATAAATAAATAAATACTGTTCACATATATGCTTTAATGTAAACACTTGATCTACACATCCCCTAAGATAGTTTTCTTTTTCTTTTTAGTAAACTATAAGGGAAAAGGGGTTACTAGCCCACTGTTCCGGGCATTTTAGTTGACTTTTACAACATGCATGGCTTACGGAGGAAAGATTCTTATTCCACTTCCCCATAGATATGAAAGGAAAAGCAATAAGAATAAGAACTATTAAGATGAAATCAAAGAAAACTAAGATGAGTGTGTATACATAAACATGTACATGCATGTGTAGTGTGACCTAAGTGTAAGTAGAGGTAGCAAGATGTACCTGAAATCTTGCACGCTTATGAGACAGAAAAAAGACACCAGGAATCCTACCATACATTACCTTTGATGAGTTTCGAGAGTTTATCTACTCTGAGCTCGGCCATGGACCAGGCTCGTCTGGTGCTTGCCTGGTCAACCAGGCTGTTGCTGCTGGAGGCCCGCTGCCCCACATATCCATCACAGCCTGGTTGATCTGGCACCTGGTGAAGATACTTGTCCAGTTTCCTCTTGAAGGCTTCTACACTGGTTCTAGCCCTGTTTCTGATAGCTTTTGGTAAGATGTTGAATAGTCTGGGACCCCGGATGTTGATACAGTGTTCCCTTATTGTCCCCACCTCACCCCTGCTCCTCACTGGGTTTATTTTACACTTCCTCCCATATCTCTCACTCCAGTATGTTGTTATGCAGTGTGCAGATTTGGGACCAAGCCCTCAAGCACCTTCCAGGTACTATATATTATCATGTACCTCTCTCTCCTCCACTCGAATGAATACATGTTCAAGACTTGAAGGCGTTCCCAGTAGTTTAGGTGCTTTACTGGCTCAATGTGAGCCGTAAACAATCTCTGTATTTGTTCCAGCTCAGATATTTCTCCTGCCTTGAACGGGGCTGTCTGCACTGAGCAATATTCTAAGTGAGGGAGCACTAGCGATTTGATGAGTGTCACCATCAGCATTATTTCCCTTGTTTTGAAAGTTCTCAATACCCACCCCGTCATCTTCCTGGCTGTCGTGATCTTTTTCTTGTTATGGTCTTTAAAAGAAAGGTCCGCTGACATAATTATTCCTAGGTCTTTTATGTGTTCCTTACATTCTATTTGGTGACCCTCTTGAGTTTTGTATGTAGTGCTCCTTTTGAGTTTTTCATTCTTTCCATATCTAAGCAGCTGGAACTTATCACCATTGAACATCATGTTGTTCTCCATTGCCCACTGGAAAACCCTGTTTATGTCTTCCTGTACTTTTTCAGTGTCCTCTACCGCACTGACTTTCATGCTTATTTTAGTGTCATCTGCAAATGATGATACAAAAGTGTGCTTGGGTGTTTTTGTCTATGCTATGAGGATGAGAAACAGCAGAGGTACCAGGACAGTGCCTTGGGGCACTGAGCTTTTGACCTCGCTGATGCTGGATCTTGCCCTATTCACTACTACTTTTTGTGTTGTGTGTGTTAGGAAACTGAAAATCCACCTGCCTACCTTCCCCGTAATGTCCATGGCCTTCATTTTGTGCACTATCACTCCATAATCACATTTGTCAAATGCCTTTGCAAAATCTGTGTAAATCAGATTTTGATGATGTGAGAGGTTAGGGCTACTGGTCTGCAATTTTTAGCTAGTGCTCTACTAGCTCCCTTATGCAAAGGAGCTGTCTGCACTCTTAAGGCCTCCGGTATTTCACCTAGATCTAAGCTCTTTCTCCATAGACTACTGAGGGCTTGTGCTAGTAGTATTTTGCACTATTTATAAATACAGTGGACCCCCAGTTATCGGTCATAATCCGTTCCAGAAGGTCAGCCGACAACCGAATTAATATTTCCCATAAGAATTAATGGAAATACAATTAATCCATTCCAAACAAAAATATTCACAAAAAAAAATAATTTTTTTTAACAATTATGTAAGTACACCTACCATCCGACTTACAACCTGCTCGACTTACGACCACTCGACTTATGACCGTGTTTTTTTTTTGCCAAATTTCTGGGAAATAAACAACTATTTGTGTTGTACACAGTGTTTATCCTAAACCTTACAGTATAAAATACAGTACTAACAGCATAAAAAGTAAAGTAAAACATGAAATACCTAAATAAAACAATAAAAAAAGTCATTACAAAAATGTGATGTTGATATTCAGTAGTAAAGTTCGACTTACATCGATTTTGACTTACGACCGGTTTCTCGGAACCGAACTCGGTCGTAAGTTGGATGGTAGGTGTATTACATACCTTTATTGAAGGCTAATGCTGGCTTCTGGAAGATAGGGAGGAGTTAGTGTTTGGAAGGGGAATCCCCCTCCATAAAGACTTTAGGTACACAATCTGGCCACAATTTTCTCCAAGCAGAGTTCAAAGTCCTGGAAGTCACTCCCTCCCAAGCCTTACCTATAAGGCTTATGCAATGGAGGATAGTGATGTGATTCCTCTAAAACTCTCTTAGGGTCAACTGAGTGTCTGAGGTCACTTCAAAGCACTTTTGAAACTGCTTTTGTGTAGCGTTTTTTGAAGTTAGAAATGACCTGCTGGTCCATGTGCTGGAGGAGAGGAGTGGTGTTAGGAGGCAAAAACTTCACTGTGATGAAACTGAGTCCCTAAACACTTGGTCTTGCAAGTCTGGAGGATGTGCAGGTGCACTGTCCAGTACCAGGAGGCACTTGAGTGGCAATTTCTTTTCCAGGAGGTATTTTTCACACTTGGGCCAAACACATCATTAACCCACTGAAAATTTGCCTTGTGACCCATGCCTTATGATTAGCTTTCCACATCGCACACAATCAATTCTCAATGACATTGTTTTTTTTGAACACTGGGATTTTCTGAGTAATACACGAGTAAAGGCTTCACTTTGAAATCCCCACTAGCATTACCACACAACAAAAGAGTAAGCCTGTCTTTCATAGGCTTGTGTCCTGGCAGTGCCTTTTCCTCCTAGGTAATGTAGGTCCTGTTTGGCATTTTCTTCCAAAACAGGTATAATCCTCCGGGTTTAGCGCTTCCCCCTTGATTATAATAATAATAATAATAATCTTCCAAAACAGGCCTGTTTTGTCACAAATGAACACTTGTTGGGGTTCGAACCTTCAGCCTTTACGTAGTCCTGGAATTCATGAACATACTTTTCAGCTGCACATTTGTCAGAACTTGCAGTCTCACCATGCCTTACAACACTGTATATGCCACTACACTTCTTAAATCTATAAATCCATCCTTTGCTAGTCCTAAATTCACAAACTGCAGCACTTGTTCCAGGCATTTTCTCTGCAAGATCCTTATGCAACTGCTTTGCCTTCTCACAAATAGTAGACTCCACTACACTGTCTCCCACTAATTCTTTTCCTTAATCCACAATAATAATAACTTTTCCATCTCTTCCATTATCGGTGTCCTTTGTTTAGTTAGGAAAGCTACTCCTTTTGAAACATTAGCATCTTTGATTTGTTCTTTCTTTGCCAGGATGGATGCAATTGATTTATTCTTGCTGTACATCCTGGCAAGTTCCATCACCTTCATACCACTCTCAAACTTTTCTATCACTTCATGCTTAAATTCCATGATGTTTCTCGCTTTCTTTACCACAGGAACTTTACTAGGAACTTTCTTTGAAGCCATCTTTACTTATTTCGCAGTTGCACTGCAAGAAAAACCACTAAAAACAATGGTAAACAAGTGAAAGGTTTGGATGTATGAGCAGAAGCTTCCTCAGCCACTGAGAGACAAAGCCAAACTGAAGCGCAAGCTGCCCCAGCCGGCGAATGGACATGTCCAAAACGGCCGATAACTGAGTTGGCTGATAACCAAACTGGCCAATAACTGGGGGTCCATTATAGAGCATTCCATGAATCTGGTCCAAGTGCTGAGTGAGTGGGCATGTTTTCCATTTCTTTTTCGAAAACTATGGGATTTGTAATGTCAGTTGGTCTGTGCGGCCTTCTTCTGGAGTGAAAAATATTTCTGCATTTTCTACTGTGCTGTCATTTAGTGGGTTGCTGAACACCGACTCGTACTGTTCTTTTAGGATTTCACTCATTTCCTGTTCGTCATCAGTATACGAGTCTCCTCTCAGTAGTGGTCCAATTCTACAGGTAGTTCTTAGCTTGGATTTTGTGTAGGAATAGAAATATTTTGGGTTTCTTGCAATATCCTGTATGTCCCTTTGTTCCCTTTGTACTTCTTCTGTGAGGTATGACATCCTAAGTTTTTGCTCTAATTCAGTGATCTCTGCTAAGTCTATCTTTCCTCTGTTGTAGCATATTTGTGTTTTTAAGCAGTTCAGTAACCTGTTTTCTTCTATACCATCTCCTACGCTCTCTCTCTATATCTGATCATCTTCTGGGTTTCCTCAATGGCAACATGTTTCATACATACTTTATATGCTTCTGTATTCAGCTTCTTATGGCACTGGTGGGGATTTAGGGTGCTCATGTCTGATTCCCAGGGTATGTCTGATAGCTCTTGGTTTATTTTTCCCAGTGAATTCTATGGTTGTTAAACTTACTGAACATCCCATCTCTAACTTTAGTGATGCAATTTCCTACCCCTGAGTTAATACTAGTTTGAACCTCTATGATGTTATGATCAGGGCATATAGTTTTTGTTACTGTTATGTCTCTGATCGGTTCCTCGTTGTTTGTGAATATCAAATCCAGGGCATTTTCATTTCTAGTGGGATCAATTACCTGTTGGTTTAAAGAGTACTTTTCACAAAGCCTCATTATTTCCCTGGTATGTGCCTGTTGAGCCAGGGTGCTTCCCGGAGATATTTCTGGTATAACATTACATTGCGCCATCTTCCATTTTACATGAGGGAGATTAAAATCTCCAAGGAGTAAAATAGTATTTGGTGTAGGATTTTCTAGCCTATCCAGATAGCTATCTATCTAACTTAACTGATCTGTGAATTCCTCAGCAGTTGCTGATGGTGGTTTATGTACATGTACTAGGATGATTACCAAATTCCTATTTTCAACTTTAATGCCTAGAATTTCTACTGTATCATTTGTAGAATTCAGCAGAATTCATGTAAAACAAAACAGAGGCTTCCTTTTTACACTCACTTGGTAGGACAGTAGTACCTCCCTGAGTGGTTGCTGTCTACCAACCTATTACCTATTATTATTTTTATTTTGGTTCATTTCTATTCAATCTTATTTCTTCATATGGAATAAATGTTCTTTGGGCAGCATGTATAGCGTTTAGATTGCTGTCATACTGATAGCTCTCTTCATTAACCCCATCCACAGATGATAGGTGTTCTCTAAGCCTGTTGTAATCTGCTAAGCAAAAATCTGGGACCATTACCAAGTTATCCCTACTATCATACAGTGGACCCTCCCTTTTTGTCAATCTCCGTTATTGCTGATTTCCGTTTTCGCCAACTCTTTTCGTCAAAATATTGGTTCCGTTTTCATCGATATTCTCTGTTTTCATCGATGGTACGGAACCTGTCCAGTGCCCAGCATGCAGACAAAGCTGCCTCCCACATGCATTCTCAGGCAGTGTGAACATATCCTGCCAGGTCATATGAAACATTTCGTAATAATCCATTGTTTTTGGAACTTGTTTATTGTGTGTGACTGCTAAATAAGCCACCATGGGCCCAAAGAAAGCTCCTAGTGCCAGTCTTTTGGTAAAGAAAGTGAGGAACACAATAAAATCAAAGCTTTCAGGGTTGGTGCCGTACTAGTACGGCTTACGCACCAGGGTTGGTGCCGTACTAGTACGTGTAAATTCTAGCGGCCTCAAATTAAGCGGGAAACAGCTGGTAGGCCTAGATGTGAGAGAATGGGTCTGCGTGGTCAATGTGTGCACTAGGAAAAAAATCAGGTACCCAGTGGTGCATTGTGGGAATGCCATTTAGTACGCCTTGTTCACCATGCCTCGCAGTAAGAAACACCACTCCTCGGTGGGACACTTGTTCCCCAGTGACAGTTCTAATACAGATGGAAGTGTCAATGAAGATGACTTTCAAGGTTTTCAGCAGGTTGTGACCAAAACTAATGACCATAATACCGGTAATAGTGAGGAAAATCTAGATGACCCTCAACCTTCCACCTATGGTGCTGGGCCGTCTTGTTCACGTTCAATTGTACCAGAACGAAAGAGGAAACTTGTATTTTTCCATATCCAGGACTCAGATGTGAGCAATGGTGATGACAGTGATAGTGAATATGAACTCCAAGCTCTTGAAAACAGTTCCAGTAGTGAGAGTGAGGTGGAATATTCTCCAGCGAGGCGTCAGTATATACGACAGTATATGCGCTCTGGAAGTGTGCCATATGCTATTTCAAGGGTAAGGAGTACATCTCAGAGTACATCCCATGGCTGTACAACAGGCACAGGTAGTGAAAATGAAGATGATAGTGTTGCAATTGGGTTGAGAAATATGGATGCAGCAGCAGATGGTAGTGGTTACAGTGGGGCCAGCCGTGAGGCACCAGCAGTGGGCCATGCTGTTACCCATGCCGCTGAGTCAGCTCAGTTACAACAAAGACCAACCTCCACAACCACCTGTCAGTATCCAGTACCCACCAGCAGATCGCACCTGGGATTGGCAGGAAGCTGCCAATTTTGTTCCCAATCCCCATCACTTTGATGAGAGTCAGAGTGGAATACGGCCATCTTGTACACTTGGGAACAATGCCACTGAACTGGAATGTTTCGAGTTATTCTTTGGCAAACCCCTGATGGAAATTATTGTCAGGGAAAGCAACATATACTTCGATTACACCATGGCAAACAATACTTTCACTAAAATCACACCTACACCAGTGAAAGGAGACAACTGTTGCTGAGATGTATCTTTTTGCCACAATAATGCTTATGCCACATGTGTATAAGCAGTGTCAAATCATACTGGTCGACAGACCACCTGATTGCAACACCAGGTTTCAGTGATATTATACCAGTGAATCGATTTGTGCTGCTGTTACGCATGCTTCACTTCTCAGACAAAACCAGGCCTGACAAACAATAGATTAACCCTTTCAGGGTCTGTCCCGTAGATCTACGGCTTTACGTTCAGGGTCCAAACCGTAGATCTATGCCAAAATTCTAGCGCCGTCAAATTTAGCACGAGAAGGCTGGTAGGCCTACATCTAACAGAAGTTCACAATTTTGCCATTATATTCCAAAGCTCATTTATTTGATTACCACTTTATTGTTCACCACAACTTATATTAGTCCCTTTTATATTATAATTTTATACTATAATTCTAACTTTAAAGAATTACCTTTATAGTACTACCTACTATCATATTCCCAAGCTCCATTATTTGATCATCACTTTATTTGTATTAGTCCCTTTTATATTGTCCCCTTTATTTTAGCTTAAAAAAAAAAAAAAAACTACCTTAGCTCATTATTTTACATTTGTTAAATAATTCAGGTGCTATTTTTTAGCTTAAGACTATTTACTTTGTTTTATACTTAATTCTAACTATAGATTCACTACAAATCTTATGATTACAATTATTATTATAATCAAGGGGGAAGCGCTAAACCCGGAGGATTATACAGCGCCTGGGGGGGGATGTGGAAGGCATTCAGGCTTAATTCGGGGAACTGGAGCACAGATCCAATTCCCTAAATCAAGAGCCCCTCACCAACATCAAGGAACCTTCCTTGAGGGGTTATGATTACAAGCATTGATCCTGATACCAACCTCTTATTTAATGACTTAAATGAATCAAACAGTTACTGTAATTACTACACTGCAGAACAATCAAAGGCACTTCTCAGTGCCAACAACAACATAACTATCTTTAACTACAATATCAGATCTTTAAGCAAGCATTACGATGACCTCATAGCATTACTAAATTCCTTACATGCCAATATGTCCATCATTACACTAACTGAAACCTGGCTAAAGCCTGATAGTACAGATGTCTATGCCATTCCTGGTTACACAGCCATACACAACTGTAGGCCAGACCAACAAGGGGGTGGCACAGCCATATACTACTCAGACCAACTAGAATGTATCACTAATACTTGCACAAGGGATGAACATGGGGAATATATAATAGCCAAATTCAAATCCAAATACCTACAAAAACCTCTCACATTGATAAACATCTACAGAGGTCCACAGTCAAACATTAGCCAATTTAGTCAAAACCTAGGAAGTATGATAACTGATGCATGCATGAACAAAGATCACTTACTACTCTCAGGTGACTTCAATATAAATCTCCTGCAAGACCAGGACCCACACGTTACTGAATTCACAAACACAATGAGTAACTGTATGTTGCTACCAACAGTAACAAAACCTACAAGAGTTACAGAGACTAGTGTTTCCCTACTTGACCACATCTGGACCAACACCATATCCCCTTTAAAATCAGTCTCATAAACACGCATAATTACAGAGACAAACATTGACTGACCCAATACCTCTATAACAAGCACTGCCCTAAAAAAACTAAACAGATGACAGCTAAGAGACTGAACAGTCCCTGGCTAACACCCAGCATTCTCAAATCCATAAATACAAAACACCAATATGAAAAACAGTACAGAATGGGTCACATAACCAGAGACCAAACAAAACGTTACTCGTCAATCCTAACCAGCCTGATAAGAAGGGCAAAAAAATTGTATTATGAGAACAGATTATCCAACTTACGAGGTGATATAAAAAAGACCTGGAAAACCCTATCAGAAATTCTGGGAACAAAAAAGATATCACGAAATAGCGAAATAAAATTAGCAAAATCAGATGAACCCCAACTCCCACCAACAGAAACAGCAAACAGACTCAATGATTTCTTCTCCACTATAGGACAAAACCTTGCCAATAAAATCCCAAGCTCAGATACCCCACCAAATGACTACCTCACCGGCAACTACCCGAACACACTGTTCCTAGCTCCGACTAACCCATACGAAGTCTCCCTTATTATCAACACACTAAAAAACAAGGCAGGAGATTTAAATACCTTACCACCCTTTATATACAAAAAAGTGTCACAAGTGCTATCACCAATCATTGCAACACTCTTTAACAAATCCATTGAATCCTCCACCTTCCCTACAGTACTCAAAATAGCAAGGGTCACCCCGATCCACAAAGGAGGAGACCAAACAGAGTTGAATAACTATAGGCCAATATCCAACTTACACCCTCTCTCAAAAATCTTCGAAAAATTAATTCATAAACGAATCTACTCCTACCTTATCTCCCAAAACATACTCAACCCCTGCCAATTTGGATTCAGGCCTAATAAAAATACTAATGATGCTATTATACACATGCTAGAACATATATACACTGCAATAGAGAAAAAAGAAGTCCCACTGGGGATCTTCATTGACTTACGTAAAGCTTTTGATACAGTTGACCATGACTTGCTCCACGTAAAATTGTCACACTATGGTATAAGAGGGCACTCCCTCAACTACCTCAAGTCATACCTCAGCAACAGAAGCCAATATGTGTATGCAAATGGGGCAAACTCTTCTGCACAACCAATTACAGTTGGTGTCCCACAGGGAAGTGTCTTTGGCCCTCTTCTCTTTCTCCTATACATAAATGACCTACCAAATGCTTCGCAATTACTCAAACCCACTACATACGTCTTCTCCCACCCGAGCCCAGTCACGCTAGCCAATACTGTAAATACCGAATTACAGAAAATATCTACCTGGATGAGGACTAACAAACTTACACTAAACATTGACAAAACCTACTTCATTCAGTTTGGTAACAGAGCTACAGATGTCCCTCTTAACATAATGATAAACAGATCACCTATCACAAAGCTAACAGAGGGAAAATTCTTAGGAATCCACCTTGATAATAGACTCAAATTTCATACACATATACAACAAATTTCTAAGAAAATTTCCAAGACTGTAGGCATACTATCGAAGATACGGTACTATGCTCCACAGTCAGCCCTCCTGGCCCTATATCACTCTCTTATTTACC
The DNA here is from genome assembly GCF_038502225.1 of Cherax quadricarinatus. Lineage (NCBI taxonomy): Eukaryota > Metazoa > Arthropoda > Malacostraca > Decapoda > Parastacidae > Cherax > Cherax quadricarinatus. The sequence goes on along the minus strand of NC_091299.1, from coordinate 16,319,572 downwards.
CCTATCTCACCTATGGAATTTGTGCATGGGGCTCAACAACAAGTAACCATCTCAGACCACTAATTACCCAACAAAAGGCTGCAGTTAGAATGATAACAAATTATCACTACAGGCAGCACACTCCACCAATATTCAATACACTCAACCTACTCACCATACAAAACATCCATACTTATTACTGCACCTATTACATACATAGAACACTTAACTCTGATATTAACCCTCCCCTCAAACATCTCCTTGCCAACCTCAACAGAACACATGACCATAACACAAGGCACAGATCACTCTTTGATGTTCCTCGTGTCCATCTCACGCTATGCAAAAACTCAATGCACATAAAAGGCCCTAAAATCTGGAATTCATTACCTGTAAATATAAAAGAAACACTACCTGTTTATAAATTCAAGTCTCTTCTCAAAGATCACTTACTCACCCAAAACCAAATAAATACTGAATAACTGAACCTTATAAATTGTATATCTTAAATGTTTCTCACAATTATATCACATAAATGTTAAACCTAAAACCCAATCTAACTTTATTATTTTTTAAATACACTACCTAACAGAATACTCCATTCTACTGAATGTACAGCAATGCATGCAACCATATAACCTGTCTTTGTAATACTCACTTGTGCTTTATAGTAATCTGTTTACATTAATGTTTTATCACTGATTTCATCATTGTTTAGTTAATCTTAAGTTAATTTTAAGCCAGCCCGTAATGCTATGCATAGTATAAGTGGCTTTGGCATGCTGCTCTTATCTGTATTTTTTTGTACCTCTGTATGTGTGCTCAAATTGTAAATAAATAAATAAATAAATAAATAAATGGGTCTGGGTGGTCAGTGTGCACACCATAGAAAAAATCTGGACGCCCACATGGCATTGTGGGAATGCCGGCAAAGTAGCTTTGTTCATAGTGCCTGGCGGCAAGATGCTCTCACTCCCCACTCACTCTCTGGGTGAATTCTGACTCTCCTCTTCACAACTTACAGTTCTAAGACTGATGGAAGTGGAGCTGAAGACGAATTCTATGGTTTTGAACCATATGGTACAATTGTGCCATATGGTACAATGGTACCATATGGTACAATGGTACCATATGGTACAATGGTGCCATGTCATACAATGGTATCATATGGTACAATGGTATATGGTACAATGTACGTATAGTACATTGTACCATATAGTACATTGTACCATATAGTACATTGTACCATATTGTACAAGGTACAGGGACCCTAATGGAAATAAATATGTCTGACTTTTTTGGGTTATCCTAGGTTCTCCAAACATATGCTGCTAAGTATGATATTCTATGTAACTTTATTTGTGTATAACTAAATAAACTTACTTATGATGCCACATGCACTTGAGTAAGTTTATTCAGGTGTACAGAAATACAATTACATAGATTATCATACATAGCAGCAAATGTATAAAATCCTAGGATAACCCAGAAAAGTCAGGGTGACTTATTTCTATAGTTATCCCTGTATCTGTACCATATGGTACCCTATGCCATATGGTACCCTGCACCATATGGTACCCTGTACCATATGGTACCCTGTACCATATGGTACCCTGTACCATATGGTACCCTGCACAATATGGTACCCTGTACTGCATGGTACCCTTTACCATATAGTACAATGTACCATATGGTACCCTGTAACATATACCGTGTACCATATGGTCAATAGGTGTTGGTGGCATGAGACACCAGCCAAGACTGAGTGAGTGGTGACACATGTTAGCTACTGACTCCCCAGTTTCCGAGACAAGTGCTTTGTCATCCACCTCAAAGAACACGTAAAGTTCCTGTACACTTGTAAATATGTAATAGAACATTACTAATATACAACATTTTTGCATATTTTTGTTGTAAACAACTATTGTAAACAAAATAATAATGAAAATATTAGTGTGTTGAATACAACAGTACCATATGGTACAATGAACCATATGGTATCATTGTACTGTATGGTACAATGTACCATATGGTACCGTTGCATCATATGGTACCATATGGTACCATTACACCATATGGTACCATAAGGTACCATTGCACCATATGGTACCATTGTATCATATGGTACCATTGTACCAAATGGTGTCATTCTACCATGTGGTACCATTGTATCATATGGTACCATTGTACCAAATGGTGTCATTCTACCATGTGGTACCATTGTACCATATGGTACCATTGTATCATATGATGCCATTGTACCATATGGTATCATTGCACCCTATGGTACCATTGCACCCTTTGGCACCATTGTACCATATGGTACTATATGGTACCATTGTACCAAATGGTGCCATTCTACCATGTGGTACCATTGTATTATATGTTACCATTGTATCATGTGCCATTGTACCATATGGCACCATTGTACCATATGGTACCATTGTATTCAACACAATAACCTCACTAATATTTTCATCATTTTGTTTACAATAAACTTGTAAACAAGTTTTGTAAGCAATATAATGATAAACAAATTAGTGCAGTTATTGAGTTGAATACAATGAGTGTACACTTATACAATATACATTATACTGGTCTCACAGGCCACAAATGTTATTAGAAAAAGAAAAAATTAGAAAAGAAAAGAAAAAAGTATAAAAAGCATAAAATAAAAAAATGGGATTTTGCGGAAGTTACTGATGTTGCCGCCACCCGGTCATTTTGGGTCAACTTCCCACCGCTGTATCTCGGTAAGTACTGATCAGAAAAAACTTTTTTTTGTCTTATTACCTTCACAAAAATATACTCTTTAATTCTGCAAGAAAAATTTTTTTTTTTTTTTTTTTCAAAATTTCTTGGACACTGGAGCACCACTTCAGATTTTGGCCTTGGACCCTGAAGGGGTTAAATAAGATTAGGAATGTGTTTGTGTATCTGAAACAGAAATTCAATATGTATTTTTATCCCTTCAGGAAGCTTGTTATTGATGAGTCTTTGATTCTGTCGAAAAGAAGACTGTCGTTCAAGCAGTATATACCAAGCATGAGGAAACGCTTTGGTATAAAGTTGTTTGTGCTTTGTGATTGCTACAGTGGTCTTGTATTGGATATAATTGTGTACACTGGAAGTAATACATTGCAAGATACCACAAAGCTACTGGGTATCTCTGGTGATGTGGTTAGAACAATGATGGAACCATATCTTGGTAAGGGGCATATATTATATACTGATAACTGGTACACAAGCCCGTTACTCAGTGATTTCTTGTGAGTGAACATGACAGATGTGTGTGGCACAGTGCGTGCAAAATGTAAACATATGCCCAGGTTCGACACTGGCACACGCAATGGTGAGGTGCAGGCGTTTACTGCCAATGACATCATGGCATTTCGGTGGCATGAAAAACGAGATATCACACTGTTGTCATCAGTTCCTTTAACGAAATGGCAGACACTGGCAGGCAGCATAGAGAGCAATGAACCCATTCTAAACCTGCAGCTGTGATGGACTACACCCTCAATATGCATTCAGTGGACAAATGTGACATGCAGATTGGGTTTGCTGATTGTATTCACAAGAGTTATAAGTGGTACATAAAACTTTTTCCATATTCTGGACATTTCCATGCTCAATGCTTATAATATGTATAAGATGAGGACCAGAAACAAACCACCATATGGTGAATTTTGCTTGTCTGTCATCAGACAAATAATAATCAAGTACCAAGGAACAACAACTGCAATAGAAAACTGCCCACAAAATTATCAACAACTACCTTCTTGTCTGAGGCCTGGTGAACACTTCCTAATGAAACTGCCTGCTACTGCTTTCAAGAAAAAGGTTCAGAAGAGGTGTTACATCTGTGCACATGCAAAAAACACCCACAACAATGCAGACACACTCATTTTGTGTGTGAGGAGTGTAAACACCATTGTGCATGACATCGTCTTTCAAAAACTTCCACAGGCTGCAGAACTTCTAAGAACATGTCCAGTGACTGTATATTTTTTTTTTTTTCAACAAGTCGGCCGTCTCCCACCGAGGCAGGGTGACCCAAAAAAGAAAGAAAATCCCCAAAAAGAAAATACTTTCATCATCATTCAACACTTTCACCACACTCACACATTATCACTGTTTTTGCAGAGGTGCTCAGAATACAACAGTTTAGAAGCATATACGTATAAAGATACACAACATATCCCTCCAAACTACCAATATCCCAAACCCCTCCTTTTAAGTGCAGGCATTGTACTTCCCATTTCCAGGACTCAAGTCCGACTATATGAAAATAACCGGTTTCCCTGAATCCCTTCACTAAATATTACCCTGCTCACACTCCAACAGATCGTCAGGTCCCAAGTATCATTCGTCTCCATTCACTCCTATCTAACATGCTCACGCACGCCTGCTGGAAGTCCAAGCCCCTCGCCCACAAAACCTCCTTTACCCCCTCTCTCCAACCCTTTCGAGAATGACCCCTACCCCTCCTTCCTTCCCCTATAGATTTATATGCTTTCCATGCCATTCTACTTTGATCCATTCTCTCTAAATGACCAAACCACCTCAACAACCCCTCTTCTGCCCTCTGACTAATGCTTTTATTAACTCCACACCTTCTCCTAATTTCCACACTCCGAATTTTCTGCATAATATTTACACCACACATTGCCCTTAGACAGGACATCTCCACTGCCTCCAACCGTCTCCTAGCTGCTGCATTTACCACCCAAGCTTCACATCCATATAAGAGTGTTGGTACTACTATACTTTCATACATTCCCTTCTTTGCCTCCATAGATAACGTTTTTCGACTCCACATATACCTCAACGCACCACCATGTATATATAATATAGAAAAATTTTAATAAACAACATTTTATTTTGTTCGTTTGTGTAAACATGTTTTGTAAATAATATAATGACAACAGTGTTTGTGCAGTGATTGTGTAGTATAGAAAGAGTGAATATATACAAAATAGTCCTCATGTTGGTCTCACAGGCCATAAAAGTTACTTGAAATGAAAAAATATTAAAAAATAATAGAAAAAGGTAGAAAAAACAAAATAAATGATGACCGGGTGACCGGCAATCGGCGATGTTGCCATATGCAGTTCAATTTCTATCAACTTCATGCCTCCATATCTCGGTAAGTATTGATGGCAAAAAAATTTTTTTAGCCTATAAAATTTAGAAAAAAAAAATTTCATAAGAGGAGAGGGCCTGTCAACCCTGAAAGGGTTAAAGAAAGAAATTGTAGCAAAGTACCAAAGTGGAGGAGGAAGAGAGAGGGGAGAATGTGCCTTCTTCAGTGATTCTACCATATGTATGATACTAAAGTAACACGAGTCGATAAAGGCTATAGCTCCAGCCAAAGATAAAGTGTAGCACTGACAGTGTAGCAAGTAAGTTAAGCAATTAATCGATAGAAAAAGGACAGCACGAACCTAACTCTTCCAATGATGTTGGAGTTATATAGGGCTACTGAGAATACAGCCGTCTCTGCTGCTGCCTTCACCAGCACTATGTACAGCTTATGCTCTCAATGGCCCTTATACACCCAACAACAACAACACAATGCCTTTTGTGACATACATATTTTATTCATTCTAGAGTACATGTATATGTCATGTTTCTAAGTTATTAATATTGTTTATGTCATATTAGATGAATCATGATAGATAAATAAGCCGTGGAGTTTATATTAGTATTGTATTGAAGCATACTGTCTCCAACAATAAACTCGCCTCTCCTTCCTCTGCCATACACCAATAAGAGTCTTTAATAAAGGTAAGTGTGATGGTAAATGTTCATTTATATATTTTATTAGTGCTTTATATTTATTTGTCATTCTTTTCTGCATGTAAATCTATATTTAAGCTAAAAAAAATTTTATTGTTAATACTTCTGGGTGTCTGAAACGGATTAACTGGATTTGCATTATTCCTTATGGAGAAGATGGTTTCCGTTTTTGCCGATTGCTCTGGAATGGATTAAACATGAAAACCAAGGGTTCACTGTACTTTCATTCAATGCTAAAGGTAATTAACTGAATTGTGGTCACTTGTGCCAAGTTCCTCTTTAATTTCTAAATTATTAACAAGGGTTTCCTTGTTTGTCAGGACCAAGTCAAGCACGTTATTTCTCCTTGTGGGTTCTGTAACAAACTGCTTTAAAAAAATTCCTGAACTACCTCTAAAAGGTCATTAGACTTGAGAAACAAAGGGAGGTGCCCGTATAAAAACAAAGCAATTGCAGTTAAGCTATGCACACTTATTTACCACACTCAAATTGATGCATGGTGTATATACAGATATATCCAGTCTTTTCTCAGTTCAACCCTGATTTTGTAAATGGAAAGAAGCAGGCAGGTGGTCCCTCAGGAACAAAACATACACTCATAACCTGTGACTTGTTAATGTACGAGTTTAATAACCAAACTAATGCACATTTCGCATATAGAACTTACTGTATTGACATGAAATTCAGTTTCCTCTCATTTAAATCCAGAATATGTAAATGAAAAAAAAGCAAAGGATTTACAAATCTTGAAGTCCCTCTGAATTTGTATAAAAACATTATTTCCAGTATCCTTACAATTTAGACCTAATGATGCAGAGGCTACGAAAGCACTGAATGTAAAAACATTAGAACAGCAGAGTACCATAGTAGTAGGCTTACTGGTCCATGCAAAGCAGATGCAATGCATACTCACCCACTTCCACTCACGTACTTGTCGAAACAATTTTTAAAGCTACCCAAAGTTTGGCGATGGTTGTAGATTTACTCCCTTCTGCAAGGCCTCAAAATATACCTCCTCCTCCATCTTATGTCTAGGGTTGAGCAAAAACCTGATTATTTGAGAGACAATATATCCCCTTCATTTGGCTGAGATAGATTTATGGTTGGTAATATACAGTACATACATTTGCTCACAGTATAAGGGTTAAAGGGCAAAAAGCCTGGTGAGTATACCAGATAAAGTGTAGGGCAGAATTATTATTGAAAGAGTTAGGAATGAGACATAAAAAAGAATTACTGTACAGAGGAACAAGGAGGAGTTTGGAAGGGTAAGGGACATGCAGATCACACATTTACACTGAAGTATTAGTAAACAATTCTTAGATAAGGTAACCAACTACTTGAAGCATTTATGTAATTAGAAAAGGCACATGATAGGGTGGGTGAGGAAGCTATGTGGCAGATGTTGCAAATGTACTGAATTTGTAGGTTACTAAAAGCAATAGTTTTAATGAGCAGAGTGAGGCTTAGGTTAGGGTATGTAGAGGAGAAGAGAGCTATTTTTCAGTAAAATCAGGTGATAGACATGGATGAATGAGGTACCTATGGCAGTTTACCATATTTTTAATTGAGGATGTAATGGAAGTGAGCAAGGTGTGGCAGTTAAAGGATAACAAATCTGATATATACTTGAATCTGTCACAGCTGCTTTTTGCTGATGACAGTTGTTGTGGAAGATTCCAATGAGAAGTTCAAAGGTTGGTGAATGGGTTAGGAAGGGAATATATTAGAAAGAAATACAGAGTGAACACAGAAAAGAGCAAAGTTTATAAGTAACAAAAAAAATTTAAGCAATTAAAAATTTGAAACTAGATTGGAAAGAGGGAATGTGGAGAAAGTGAACATATTTAGATACAGTATTTGAGTGTGAACATGTCAGCAGATGGGTCTATAAAAGACGAGGTAAACTATATAAAAGACAAAGGAAAAGGGTACAACGAGTGTTGAAACATCAATGGAGAGGAACAAGTTTATCTATGGAGGCAAAACAGAGGTATGTATCAGAGTAGAGAGATGCCAACCCCTTTGACATAGGTGTACAGCAATGAAGAAAAGACTGGAGGAAGCAGGCTGCAAACAGCAACAGCCTGGATGATCAGGCAAACATTAGAAGTGACTTGACCCAAGACCAGACTTTGGGAGTAGAAAAACTTTCGAAACTCATCAGAGGCACATCACATTTGAGAGAAATGTGTGGTGTGAATACAATGAAAAGAACTCCAAATATAGAAATCAGAAGATGGTGCTAGACTGCAAATCATTCAAAAGGCTGAGGGGGTTGCTGAAGTAGTTGGGGAATTTATACAGGATAGAGAAGAATAAGATAACCAAGAAACATAAATCCTGGATGGATGGAAAAATGGGGTAGGTGTCATCCCAGGAAGGGTTGGACAGTGGGTATGAACTGTGAAGGTTTTGAGTGGTAGGCACTGGAGTATCCAACAGATTTATGTGAGCATGTTAGATCAGGCTGAGTAGAGACAAGTGGTTTTAAAGTTTTGATATGCTGTTAGTTTGAGAGCAAAATTAACATTTATGAAGAGATTCAGGGAAAACTAGTTAGATGGACTAGAGTCCTGGTAGTGGAAAACAGTGCTTGCACTTTGGAGGAGTAGGGTGAAAGATATTATGTTTTGGAGGATCATTTGAACTGTGATGTCTGTCCACTTCTGGAAAGGCAGCTACTGATTTTTTTTTTTTTTTTTTTTTTTTGGGGGGGGGGAGGTTACTATTTTGGTAGGAAACAGCCAATGTAGTAAAAATATATGGTTAAGATGACAGATTAGCACAAGGTACAATCCCTCTCAACAAAAATATACATACAAATACTAGTGGATAATAAAAACTTACCAATCAGAACCAATTTTATAAACCACAAAATCTTTACACAAAGTGGGTGACTAGTACAGTATATACTAAATATTTTTTATATATTAAAGTTTCTTAATCTGTGTTTCAAGGCACAACTTCATCAGCTTTAAAAGCTGCCCAATATATAGTATATAATAAAATTACATTAATCCTTTACATGTGAACATTACCCACATGAGTAATAAAAAACAAATTACCTGTAAATTTATCCCCAGACAAGTCTGAATAATACACTCTGAAATAAGGATACATGATTGATTTTATAGTGCAATAAAAAAAAATTTAAATATCATACAGTGAAACATCTCAAATTAAAACTACAGTACAATACATATTTCTTCACAGCCTACCCTCAAGGCAAGAAAGGGTATGAGACACAGACCTTCAATAAGGCAAGATAAGGTATCAGACACATCACATTAGAGAACACAGCTGTATATCACTAATGAATGCCATTAGTGCAAAGTTTCAACTTGGAGATGATTCATTACTTTGACTTTTGAACACCCATTGTTGTGGAGGCACATACTTTACTACCCTTGACCCACCAGCACCAAGAACAGCACCCTGACCCTGAGGAAGATAAAGAGGTGACTGCCCTCTCTGTGGGTATGATGGGGGTGGAGCACTAGGCCGACGCCAATCACGATATACCATGGCTATTAGCAAGTACATGCCACCAATTAATTTCTCTATAAAAGCAAGTAAAGACTGCAGAAATGGAGTGATGTTGCGTAAAAATATGCCTACTTCCCGGATGTAACGCAGTCCAAGATTGTGAGTGTCTCTCCAGAATGAAAAGAGACCTATCACCAGCGTCATAACCAGTACAGCAACGAACCTGCCAACAAAAAAAAGTTGAATATATACTGCCTTACATTTAACAAAAGCTGAATATCAAAAAATTGGGTTAATATAAATTACCATCAAGTTCCGAGTTAAAAAAGGGACCTCATACTATTTAAACCCTTAACCCTTTCAGGGTCCGTGCCGTAGTTCTAAGGCTTTGAGTTGAGGGTCCAAACCATAGATCTACGCCATGAACTCTGCTCACTCTGATAAGCTGTGAGCGGTAAATTTGGGCCTAGATATGAGAGAATGCAGCTATGTGGTATGTGTGCACTACATAAAACAAATCCTGCAGCACACAATTCATAATGAGAGAAAAAACTGAGACCGCAATTTTTGATTTGCGATTTCTTGGTCTCATTTGATAGAATGGAAGACTTATTACAGAAATAGAGATGATTTTGATTGGTTTTAGTACTGGAAATGGCTTGAAACTGAGCTCAAAGTAGTGGAAATGTTAAATTTTTGCTGATGTTCAAGAGTAAACAAATGACCTCACACGTCTAACACATGCCAGCTGGTGGGTCTAATATACATTCACAAATGTGGTGATATTATTTATACAATTATTACAATATTGCATAACAGTAAATCTTCTATTTTTTGGTTTGAATAAAAATTCATTATGTGAATAAAAAATCAAAATGGAATTCATTTGTAAAGCCTGAAAATGTAACTAATGAGCAGAGGAAATGTTAGTTTAGTGCCAGAAATGCCTGCATTGTTTATTCTGGACCCTATTTTGAAATTGGAATATTTTGAACTTTGCGTTAAATTGGCCAAATTACCAATTTCCGATAACTTTATTTTGTAGTTGAAACAGTTGACTTGGCGATTTCTTGTGCTGAATTGATAGAATAGAAGTAATACTAGTGAAATAGCTAAGAATTTGGTCAACTGGAATAGTGTAATTGGTCTAAAATGGGAGTCAAAGTCGGCAAAATCGCTGATGCGTAAATATCGCCGACACATCAAAATTCAAGAGAGCATAATTTCGTCAATTTTCCCTCAAATTTTGTACTTTTTGTTTTATTGCCTTCAGAAAAAGATTCTCTACCATTTCATAAGAAAAAATAACAATTTTTTTTTTTTAAATTCTTGGACCCTGGTGCACACTTTGAAATTTGGCCTCTGGACCCTGAAAGGGTTAATACAGTTCTAGTGATTCAAATCATACATCTCCAATGCCCCAGTCTCTGAGCAGACCTTAATTAAAAAGGAAACATTACAGGACTAGAAATTATTAGGAAACACAAAGAAATATATACAAGTAAACACTGAATGTTATTAGAAGTTTGAAATTTGTGCAGTTTACCATAAAGAAGTTAAGAGTTTTTTGTTCTAACAATTTAAATATTTCTCAATATTAGAAGCTGTAATAATAAATTCAATACACTTGCATTAAGAAGTTTTGCAATAATTTGTTGACTGTTAGCACGAGGCATGGGACGATGCCAAATTTTTATCCGACACCGATACCAACGCCAAAAAAATTAGCAGATACCTTCTGCTACCAATACTTAATTTTAGGTCAATATGGATAATACTAATACTCTGGCACACCCCTAGTTAGCACTTTCACTGCTACGTCAGCCACAAAAATCTTAGCAAACTTCTTTTATACTTTAGTTTCCAAAATGATATTCAATTAGAAAACCAAATTAATGTCAATATACCATTCTACCAGATGAGTATAGGATGGAAACCTGTAATTCTTTACACAATGCTAGAACTGCGGGTGTCTTATTCTTTCTGTTTCATAAACATGCAAGATGACAAGTGCATCTTCCTGCTTCTACTTATACTACAGTGGTACCTTGAGTTACACAGCTCCCAACTTGAAAAACTATGTAAGTGTATTTTTGTAATTGCTTTTGTAAGTGTATTTTTGGGGGTCTGAAATGGACTAATCTAATTTACGTTATTCCTTATGGAGCAAATTCGTTTGGTATCAGCACTCGAACAGCCTTCTGGAATGAATTAAGTTCATAACTCGAGGTACCACTGTACTTAGTGTATACTACACATGCATGTACATGTATGTGTATACACAAATAACCAGCACATAGGAAAGAGAAGCTTACGACTACATTTTGGTTCAGTTTGGACCATTTACAATGTCGGTCTGACATTGTAAATGGTCAAAGTTGGACCGAAATGTCATCGTGAGCTCCTCTCTCCTATGTGCGAGTTATCTGTGTATTGTTATCACAATATTGTCCTTTTTATTGTTCTTTTTGCATGTGTATACACATGTGTATGTGTATACACCTGAGTTTCCTTCTATTTTCTTAATAGTTTATGTTCTTATATTGCTGTATTCCTTTCATCTCCATGAAGATGTGGAGAAGAATCCTTCATCAGCCATGTGCATCATAAAAGGCGGCTAAAATGCCAAGAATAAGGGGCAAGTAACCCCTTTTTTTTACAAATTACTAAATTCAAAAAGAAAAACATTTTAAAGCAAGACAATAACTATGATAAAAATTTTAAATAAAAACCAACAGACTTGGTATTCATTTACCATTATTATCATACTGTCAATATTTTTATTTTGCATTAGTCATACAAAACAGCAGAGGAGTTAATAAAATACTGTACTTAATATAAACTACTCAGAACTACAAGCAACAACAAGACACTGAATATCATCTTCCTTACATGTAGCATTCATACCAATGAGTGAATGAGTGCAAGAAACCGCCTAATCCACTACGTACTTCAATTACCCAATATAGTGAATCAGAAATTGATAATTTGGCCAATTTTACACAAATTTCAAAAATAAGATCCAGAATAAACAATGCAGGCATTCCTGGCACTAAAATAACATTTCCTCTGTTTATCAGTTACATTTCCAGGCTTTACACATTAATTCCAGTTTGGTTTTTTGCTCACACCAATAAAAACAGAAGATTTACTGTTATGCAATATTATAATAATTGTATAAATAATATCAGCACATTTGTGAATGCATATCAGACCCACCCACTGACGAGTATTGGACATGTGATGTGATTTGTTTACTCCTGAATACAGTGGTCCCTCAATAATCGTCCGGCCTGAGAGTTATCCATTTCGGAAATAGTCCCGTTATTTTGTCTAAACGTTGGGTCGCAAATGGTCCGTTAACTCACTAATCGTCTTTCGTCCTGGATGCGTACTCACGTCTCTGAGCCATTCCCAGCCAGTGTGCCATTGTTTACCAGTGAGCGACGGTCCTCTCACGTGTTCATACGAAATATTTCATAATATTCCATTCATTTTAGTGCTTGCAAGTACTAAATAAGCTACCATGGCTCCAAAGAAAGCTCCTAGTGCCAAACCTTTGGTAAAGAAGGTGAGAAATACGATTGAATTTCAGAAAAACATCATTGAACAATATGAAAGGAGCAAGAGTTTCAGCAGGAAGAGCAACAGATCGCAGCTCAGAATCTTGCTGCAGAGGAGCAGGAAGAGAGATGGAAGAAGGTGCCTTCTTCAGAAATTAAGGAGATTTTTGAAATGTGGGGTAGGATGGAAAGATTTATGGAGAAACATCACCCTGAGAAGGATGTTGCAAGCCATATTGGCAACTTGTGCAGTGACAAAGTCTTGGCCCATTTTAGGGACGTTTTAAAGAGACGCCAGAAACAGAGCTCCCTGGACAGTTTTTTTTTGTGAGACAGGACTCCAGTGACTCTCAAGCTGGTCCTAGTGGCATTAAGAAACAGAGAAGAGAAGTAACCCTAGAAAAGCACTTGGTACCTGAGGTGTTGATGGAAGGGGATTCCCCTTCCAAACAGTAATTCAATGTCTCTCCTCCTCCAGTCTTCCATACACTAAGAAGAATCGCCAATAAAGGTAAGTGTTATGCTGTTAATGTTTCATTCATCATGTGCCACTGTATTGTTTATGTACTACATCTATATTTCATGTAAAAAAAATTTTTGTTTTAATACTTCTGGGTGTCAGGAACGGATTAACTGTATTTACATTATTTCTTATGGGGAAAATAGATTCGAAAATCGTCTATTTTGATAATAGTCCTACTTCCAGGAACGGATTATGGACGATAAGTGAGGGAACACTGTATTAGCAAAATTGAACATTTCCACTACTTTGAGCTCAATTTCAAGCTATTTTCATTTTTCAAACCAATCTAAATCATCTCTATTTCTTTAATATATCTTCCATTCTATCAATTGAGACCAAGAAACCGTGAATATAACCATAAAAACTATATGAAAATACACAGCAAAGTTGCTGCTTTAATCTACAAACGTGGTTGCAGTTTTTTCTCATTATGCACTACGTGCTGCAGGATTTTTTTATTTGGTGCACACTTATCACATAGATATGTTCTCTCATATCTAGGCCCAAATTTACCACTCACAGAGCTGAGCTCATGGCATAGAACTACAGCACTGACCCTGGCTTCATAGCTGTAGAACTACGGCACAGACACCTCAGAGGGTTAAATTCAGTAATATATAAAAGAGAAGGGAATTACTAGCCAATTGCTCCTACTAATTTTTATTATACAACATAAATATTGTATATCCTACATAGTAGATTGGTAGACAGCAACCGTCCAGGGAGGTACTACCGTCCTTCCGAGTGAGTGTAAAATGAAAGCCTGTAATTGTTTTACATGATGGTAGGATTGCTGGTGTCCTTTTTTCTGTCTCATAACCATGCAAGATTTCAGGTATGTCTTGCGACTTCTACTTACACTTAGGTCACACTACACGTACATGTACAAGCATATATATACACACACCCCTCTGGGTTTTCTTCTATTTTCTTTCTAGCTCTTGTTCTTGTTATTTCCTCTTATCTCCATGGGGAAGTGGAACAGAATTCTTCCTCCATAAGCCATACGTGTTGTAAGAGGCGACTAAAATGCTGGGAGCAAGGGGATAGTAACCCCTTCTCCCGTATAAATTACTAAATTTAAAGAGAAATTTTCATTTTTCTTTTTGGGCCACCCTGCCTCGGTGGGATACGGCCGGTTTGTTGAAAAAAAAAAAAAATATTGTATATACTAATCACTCTCTGTATCAAGGCTGAGTACTAGTCCACATTACATTACAGTACTTAAAAAATAAAACTGTAGTCTTGCTCCCTCCAGTAGTATAGAGCTGCATTTTGTGCCATGTCATTTTTTAAGATAAATTTTTCCTGGTTTGTGCTTCAACATCATGTCTAGGAGCATCACAAATATGTCTACAGTATATTGTGCTGAAGATTGCTCAACCATGTATACTTATTACTTCATAATTAAGATGTTCAAATTTCATTGTTTTGAATACTAAATTGTAAAACATACTTCATATTGTAAATTGTTTAAATTGTTCTATTGTAAAACTGTAATACTTCAAAATTGTAAAGTTCAATTTCTTTTAAATTGTTCTATTGTAATACTGTAATTTTTATAAAATAATTCAAAACTAATTATTCTCTACTAAACTTCCCTACTAGCCTTATTAAAGTCATACAGTGGACCCCCGGTTAACGATATTTTTTCACTCCAGAAGTATGTTCAGGTGCCAGTACTGACCGAATTTGTTCCCATAAGGAATAGTGTGAAGTAGATTAGTACATTTCAGACCCCCAAACATACACGTACAAACGCACTTACATAAATACACTTACATAATTGGTCGCATTCGGAGGTGATCGTTATGCGGGGGTCCACTGTATAGGCTTCACTTTGCAATCCCCACTAGCATTACAACAAAACATGAGAGATAGCCTGTCTTTCATAGTCTTGTGTCCTGGGAGTGCCTTTTCCTCCTGAGTAATGTAGATCCTGTTTGGCATTTTCTTCCAGAACAGGCCTGTTTCGTCACAATTAAACCAATTAAACACTTGTTGGGGTTGGAATTTTTCAGCTTTGCCATGCCTTATCACACTGTGTATGCCACTATGATTCTTAAATCTCTCAAACCAACCTTTGCTGGCCTTAAATTTACCAATATGAGCACTAGTTCCAGGCATTTTTTCTGTTCACCTGGGTGTTAGTCGACTGGTGTGGGTCGCATCCTGGGGGACAAGATTAAAGACCCCAATGGAAATAAGTTAGACAGTCCTCGATGACGCACTGACTTTCTTGGGTTATCCTGGGTGGCTAACCCTCTGGGGTTAATTGTTTCTTGGTATTCTCGATAAGCCACACCAACAACAGTCTCTCCACATCTTCAAGTAGTACAGCTGACCGTGGTGCAGCAGCAGCTGACAGTGGTGCAGCAACAGCTGACAGTAGTGCAGCAGCAGCAGCAGCAGCTGACCGTGGTACGATAGTATTTCGATAGTATTTCTCACCCTTTTTACCACAGGGTTGGCACTAGAAGGTTTCTTGGGGCCCATGGTGGCTTATTTAGCAGTTACAAGCACTAAAAACAATGGAGTAATACAAAATATATCACAGGTACACATGGAATCGACCACAACGGCTTGTAAACAATCGTTTTCAAGTGGCTGGGCCCGCTCAGGCCGCTTGGACACGTTAGGGACGAAAGCCTTTAGATGAGTTTTTCGCCATTGTTAGAGCCAATATTCTGATGCCAAAGAGCGCCGTTAGTCTATTTTGGCCTTAGTCGATGCCGCCGTTGGTTGAGGGTCCCCTGTATTATTAATTTAGGGAACTGAAGCTCTATCATTATAATAATAATAATAATAATAATAATAATAATAATAATAATAATAATAATATAATAATAATAATAATAATAATAATATAATAATAATAATAATAATTATTATTATTATTATTATTATTATTATTAATTTAGGTAACTGGAGCACAGATCCAATTCCCTAGATCAAGAGCCCTTCACCAGCGTCAAGGAACCTTGACGCTGGTGAGGGGCTCTTGATCTAGGGAATTGGATCTGTGCTCTAGCTACCTAAATTAATAATAATAGTAATAATTCTAGGTAGTAGGTTGGTAGACAGCAACCGCCCAGGGAGGTACTACTGTCCTGCCAAGTGAGTGTAAAACAAAAGCCTGTAAATGTTTTACATGATGGTAGGATTGCTGGTGTCCATTTTTGTCTCATAAACATGCAAGGTTTCAGGTACGTCTTGCTACTTCTACTTACACTTAGGTCACACTACACATACATGTACAAGCATATATATACACACCTCTCTGGGTTTTCTTCTATTTTCTTACTAGTTCTTGTTCTTGTTTATTTCTTCTTATCTCCATGGGGAAGTGGAACAGAGTTCTTCCTCCCTAAGCTATGCGTGTTGTAAGTGGCGACTAAAATGCCAGGAGGAAGGGGCTAGTAACTCCTGTAACCCACCCTGCCTTGGTGGGATACAGCCGGTTTGGGGAAAGAAAGAAGAATAGTAATACTACTAATAATAATAACAGTAATAATAATAACCAATAATAATAATATTATTATAATAATAATGAACGCCACCAACTCAGGGCACTGTTTACCTCTGTGGGAGCAGTCCTCTCATGCTTTGCTTACATTTTTGACAGTCATTTGGCCAAATTTCATTTTTCTAAGCATGGGTCCTAAGAAAGTAAGTGTAAAAGACAATGCTGAGAAGAGGATGATTTCCATGGAATTAAAGCATGAAATCATAGATAAACGAGCAAGGTGTCCAGGTTTTGCGTTGATGGGGAAGCAGGGGGAGCTGGCTCGTAACTCAGAGCAAAAAATCAACCCAGGGATGGCTATCTCAAAAAACTCGTATGTTGGGACACTCGTAAGTCAAAATTCCACTGTGTTATTATTATTATTATTATTATTATTATTATTATTATTATTATTTCAACGTACCAGCCGTATCCCACTGAGGTGGGGTGGCCCAAAAGGAAAAACGAAAGTTTCACCTTTTAAATTTAGCAATATATACAGGAGAAGAGGTTACTAGCCCTTGCTCCTGGCATTTTAGTCGCCTCTTATGACACACATGGCTTACGGAGGAAGAATTCTGTTCCACTTCCCCATGGAGATATTATTATTTTTATTATTATCATCATTGTCATTATTATTATTATTATTATTATCATCATTGTTGGTGTCTTTTCTGTTTCATAAACATGCAAGATTTCACATACGTGAAATTGTAAAGGACCTGCCTAGTATGGGCCAGCAGGCCTCCTGCAGCGTTCCTCCTTTCTTATGTTCTTATGTTCTTACGTCTTGCTACTCCTACTTACACTTAGGTCATACTACACATGCAGGTACAAGCATATATATACACACCCCTCTGGGTTTTCTTCTATTTTCTTACTAGTTCTTGTTTCTTGCTTATTTCCTCTCATCTCCACTGGGAAGTGGAATAGAATTCTTCCTCCGTAAGCCATGCAACTAAAATGCCAGAAGAACGGGGCTGGTAACCCTTTCTCCTGTATACATTACTAAATTTAAAAAGAGAAACTCGTTTTTCTTTTTATGTCACCCTGCTTCAGTGGGATATGGATAGTCTGTTGAAAAAAAAAAAACTGAAAAACAAATTTATACAACATGCAATAGCTGACAGCAGCAAGGGGGGACCCCCCCCCCCTAAAGGAGTCCCCTGTACCTCTAAATTCACTACTGCCAACATTTACAGAAAGCTTCCTGTGCTATGTCACACATACCTGAATACTTCCTTTATATTACCAAGGGTAACTGTTGAGCTAAGTGTACACCAAACTGCAGAAAAGCTCAACTGGCAAGCTTGATTCACCCATTCCTGGAATTGTTCACGTAAAGTCTGAAAGCTGGTGCCGGAATCTGTCAAAGACTTCATTTGATGTCGCCTTCTTCGAGCTATATCTGTCTCACCATCATGTTCATGAATTCTTCTGAAAAGATCAGCATAAAAAGAATAACTAACAGTTTAGAACCCCCTCTTAATATCACAAACACACACAGAAAATAGAATAACAGCAAAGGCTAATTTTTAGTACTGTACATATAAATAAAAACAATAGAATCATATACAAAACTTATTTTAAAGCTCTCAAATATAAGGAAAGAGCTATGAGGTTTTCGCTGGCAAATTGGACATCAGCAATTTCCTTTCCATAATCAAATACAGCAATGAAGAAACAAAAATGATGCTTAACAATTTTTTTTTATTGTACTAGTAAATGACTTGCACAAGAAACTGCTAAACTGTTAATTTGTATTCCTCTTTGACAGAGATGCACAATCTTTTCAATTGCCAAATAATGAATAAAAAGGAAACTATGAAATCTCCACTTCATAGGCCAATGGAATGTACAGTGTCAAGTCATTGTTAGTTTGATTTTTAATATAAGATATCAAGGGGTGCAACTGTGCCACTCAAGGGTCGCAGGTTATGCATCCCTGGAATCTACAATATTTCACGACGTACTATAAAAAGTTTCCTGTGTTTGAATTTTTGTGCACTTCTTGGGTGAAATAAGGCAGTGGCACAGATCACATTGTGCAGTTCTCCTTTGTGAAATAGTGTAGTGAGTTTCAGTGCAGCTGGTCATTATGCTGAAGTTAGATGGGCATTTTTTATGTCATGCCGTAAATGCACTGTTCCAACTTCTTTCTTGTGTATTATTATTATTATTATAATCAAAAAGAAGTGCTAAGCCACAAGGGCTATACAGCGCTGCAGGGTAGGGAAGGAAGCGAGGGTATTGGATGGCAGAAGGGAGGAGGGATGATCAGTAGGTTACAGAAAACAGCGGGGCAGGGGATAGTACGGGAGTAGAGGGTAGCAAGAGATTGAAGTAGAAAGGGCTGAAGGTATCAGAATTTGTGAAGTAAGTCGGTTGTTGTCAAAAAGTCAATGAGAGAGTCTGGATGAAAGGTGGGTCCATCAGCGAGAAGGGAAGGTAGAGAGAGAGCAGCAGAGCGAAGACAACGACGGAGGTAAATTCTGCGTGCTCGTTGATAAAGTGGGCAGTCCAACAGAATGTGGCTGACTGATAATGGAACTTGGCAATTCTCACAGAGAGGAGCAGGGTGCCTCTCCATGAGATATCCATGAGTAAGACGAGTATGGCCAATGCAAAGACGGGAGAGAGTAGTCTCCCAACCTCGACACTGGTGATAAGAAGACGGCCAGTAACCTATACTCGGTTTAATAGATTGAAGTTTGTTGCTGAGCATAGTAGACCAACGTTGTTGCCAACGGGTGTGAAGTTGGGAAGATATTGCAGCAAAATAGTCCGTAAATGGAATACCTCTACATGAAACTGGTAGGTCATGTACTGCTGACCGCGCAGCAGTGTCTGCCTGTTCATTGCCCTGTACGTCAACATGACCAGGGACCCAACAAAAAACAATATCTTTATGCTTGGTAAAGATGCGGCATAGCCAAAGTTGGATATGGAGGACTAAGGGGTGAGGTGTATCAAATTTCTGTATAGCCTGTAAAGCACTAAGGGAGTCTGAGACAACCACAAATGATGACACAGGCATAGATGCAATAGGATAAGTGCTGTAAGGATGGCATACAATTCAGCAGTAAAAATACTAGCCGAAGATAGTAAATGCCCTTGTACGATGCTGTCCGGAAACACTGCTGCGGATCCTACGCCGTCAGAAGACTTAGAGCCATCTGTGTACACAGCAATGGCATGAGAATGAGAGTGAAAGTGGTCAAGAAAAAGAGAGTGGGAAGCGACCGTAGACAGTTGGGCTTTCGAACAAGGGAGAGAGAAAAAACAGAATCGAACAGCTGGAACTTCCCAGGGGGGTAGGGAAAAGTGAGATGCTACATGTACATAGAAAGGTGGTAATTGAAGAGAAGACAAGAGCAAATGAAGGCGAAGAGAGAAGGGACGGAGTAAACAGGGGCGGCGAACAAATAAAGAATGTCTACTAATATCAGTGACCATTCTATAAATGGAAGGATTGCGGAGATCATGAGAGCGTACATAGTAGCGAAGGCAATGGGCATCACGGCGATCGGATAAGGATGGAACGTTCGCTTCTGCATAGAGGCTCTCGACAGGGGAAGAGCGAAAAGCACCAAGGCATAAACGTAATCCTTGGTGATGAATGGGGTTAAGGCTAGAGAGAGTAGCAGGAGATGCCGCTGAATAGATCTGGTCACCATAATCAAGTTTCGATAAGATAAGGGTGGAATGTAGGCGAAGGAGGGTTCGACGATCAGCTCCCCATGAAAGATGAGCAAGGGTTTTAAGAAGGTTAAATTTTCCAGCACTAAAACCCACCAAATTACTTTCACTAGACGCTCTGTCATCTCCGATCATCCTTTGTACCTCTGTGGCTCCCATATCCCTGAACGTGATACAGTCAAGTTTCTGGGCCTCCTCTTTGATCGTAGGTTATCCTGGAAACCTCACATTACCTCTCTGAAGGCAACTTGTCACAGCCGGCTTAAACCCACGTGTGGTGGCCCAATTGGAAATACGGTCGACTGCATGCTGGAGAGAAACTGTAATAAGGTGACAGTCAGCGCCTGCACAGGCAATAGTGAAGTCATCAACATAGAGTGATGACCAAATATTTGATGGAAGACTAGAGGCCAAATCATTAATGGCAAGGAGAAAAAGTGTTGTGCTCAGAACACATCCCTGGGGGACACCTTCAGCTTGGATAAAGTCCGGGGAGAGCACATTATTAACCCGAACACGGAAATGCCTGTCAGTTAAAAAATTCTTAAGGAAGGATGGTAGATTGCCTCGAAGGCCTAAGGAGTGGGCTTGGGCTAAAATATTATACCTCCAAGTTGTGTCATATGCCTTCTCAAGGTCAAAAAATATGGCAATAACTGAGTGGTTATTCGCAAAGGCATTACGAACATACGTATCCAAGCGTAGTAAGGGGTCTATGGTAGAACGTCCCTTACGAAAGCCATATTGACGAGTGGAGAGACTGTTGTGTGTCTCTAAATACCACACTAAACGTCTATTTACTAGGCGTTCCATCACTTTGCAAACTGCACTGGTAAGAGCAATGGGACGATAGTGGGAGGTTTCATGTCCCGTAGTGCCTGGTTTGCGGAAAGGGAGAACAATGGCGGATTTCCACAGCTGTGGAAGAACTCCTTGTGACCAAATAAGATTGTAAAGGCGTAATAGGACTGCAAGGGCTGACTGATGTAAATGTTGTAGCATACGAATATGAATGTTGTCGGGCCCAGGTGCCGATGATCAGCAAGCTGAGAGTGTTGCCTCCAGTTCTTGAAGTGTAAAAGGCACATTACACTGTTCTTCTCTGAGAGAAGAAAAGTCCAAGGGTGCTAACTCTCTGGCAGACTTTGAGGAAAGAAATGAGGGGCATAGATGGAGTCCCTGAGAAATACGGACCAGATGATTGCCAATTTCATTGGCAACATCTAGTGGGTTTGCTATATCAACACCGGCAACCCGCAGAACAGGAGCCGGGTCAGGAGAATATTTACCACTCAGTTTTCGTACTTTTTTCCAGACTGCACTCATAGAGGAAGCAGAGGTGATGGTGAAGACATAATCTCGCCAGCAAGTGCATTTAGCGTCACGGATGACACGGCGAGCGATCGCACGCTTCTGCTTAAAATCAAGAAGTCTCTCTGTGGTTCTATTGTACCGGTACCTGCCCCATGCAGCGCGTTTCAAACGTACTGCACGAGCACAAGCAGGAGACCACCAAGGCACGCATTTCTGAGAATGCCTGCCCGAAGTTTGGGGTATAGAATGAGAAGCTGTGGTTAAAACGGAGGACGAGAAGAGGTGTAAAAGCTCATCGATGGAGGACGAAGAAGGAACCTCTCTAAAAACAGTTAGGTGTGAGTAAAGGTTCCAATTTGCCTGATCAAATTGCCAGCGTGGGATGCGAAGAGGTGGTGAATATGAAGGGGAAGTAAGAATGATTGGGAAATGATCGCTGTCATGTAAGTCCGGAAGAACAGACCAAGTGAAGTCTAATGCGGCGGAGGAAGAGCAGACTGAGAGATCGATGCAAGAGAGAGTGTGAGTCCGAGGATCAAAATGGGTGTGAGTACCTGTATTTAAAACATGGAGGGGGTGGGTGGCAAGAAAAGCCTCTAACTGAATGCCACGGGAATCATAGTGAGACCCCCCCCCCCAGAGGAAATGGTGGGCATTAAAATCACCAAGTAACAGAATCGGTGGTGGTAATGACGAAACAAGAAAGGTAATATCCGGAATAGATAATGCCCGAGAAGGAGAGAGATATAAAGAACAGAGCGTATACCACCTATGCAAGTGGATACGGGCTGCTGTGTAATGCAGCGAAGTACGAACAAATAGCTGATGGTATGGAATATCAGTGCGTAGAAGAAGGGCACTTTCATTAAAGGTCCCATCAGGAAAAGGATCTGAGGAATACAATAAATTATAGCCTGAGATGGGAGAGATAACAGCAGAGTGTAATTTTGGTTCCTGTAAGCAAACACCAACAGGGGAAAATTGGGAGAGTAACATCTGAAGCTCACCCCGATTACCCCTGAGGCCGCGTATATTCCACTGTAAATAGGCCATGATTGGCAATGATAAAGATACCTGAAATCCGCAGGTAAGGGTTCCTACGGACTAGAGGGGTTAGAAAAGTCCACATGTGGAGGCAGTGGAAAACGTTCAAGCAGCGAAGGAACGGTGCGCTGTGAAGAAAGGAGTTGCGCAGATGGAGTAAAGGAGAGAGAAGGAGCGGAGGGTGGATCAGTGTCCATTGATGGTTTGGTCTCTGCAATATATTCAGAGATTGCTTCAAGTGTTTCAGAATTCAGAGACGTCGTATGGGAGACAATATTGGAAATGGTAGGGGGAGGATGAGTAAAGATTGGAACTGTAATGGACTGTACCAAGGTAGGGGGGGGCAAAAGGGTGGAGGGAACTGGAGAAGCATGGAAGGGGACAAAAGAGGCAGAAACCTGGGAGGTGGCAGAAGAGGAAGAAACTTGGGAGGGAACAGGGGAGGAAGGTACAGTACGAGGAGGAGGGTGAACCTCTACACTTGTAACAGAGCCAGTGAGAGGGGGAGAACCAGGTACAGAGACAGGGAAGGGAAAATGAGGAGGTGGAAGATGGGTAGGAGGTGTTAACGGACCTTTTTTTGACTTTTGAGAAGTAGAGGGACGATTGGGAGGAGGTGTCATACGAGATCTTGTCGCTACTGAGGTTTGTGAGAGAGAACACGAAGAAGCAAGATCAGACCGAGACGTTGAAGTAGGGATGTCGGAGCCGAGGACAGCAAAAGAATTAGCTACAGGAGTGACTATGGGAGAGGTAACCACAGAGGTGGGTGCAGAAGATGGGATACCAGAAGTGGGGGGACGTTTTGAAACACGAGGTAGTCTCCCTTGGAGGCGGAGATGAGAAACTGCCATGGCATAAGGGAGACCTTCTGCCTCTTTGAGGTAACGGATTTCCCGCTCGTTTAAGTAGACTTGACAACGGCGAGAGTACGAAGGGTGAGCCTCATGACAATTAAGGCAAGAGGGAGGTCGATTGCAAGACGTATTAGAATGGTCATCGGCACCACAGACTGAGCATTCGGCGATAGATCTGCAATATTTTGCTGGATGGCCAAATCGCCAGCAATTTCTACACTGTTGCGGTGTAGGGATCACCTTTTGAACTTGTAACCAATGTCCTGCTACATAAACTGAGGATGGGAGTTCACGGCTGTCAAAAGTTAAACGAGCCACATTGCTAGGGTATTGTCTCCGCCCGCGGGCAGGAAGAACGTAAGTGTCTACCTTGAGGATTGGGAGATCTTGGAGTTCCAGCTGTTCAAGAATGTCAATGCCACATGTCTGGAAATTTTGTTGAACTATGGTATAGGGCAGAATGACGGTACCACTACAAGAATTGAGGGAATGATGCTTTTCAATAGTTACAGGAACAGTATCAATATGGGAAAGACGAGAAAGCTCAT
The DNA here is from genome assembly GCF_038502225.1 of Cherax quadricarinatus. Taxonomy (NCBI): domain Eukaryota; kingdom Metazoa; phylum Arthropoda; class Malacostraca; order Decapoda; family Parastacidae; genus Cherax; species Cherax quadricarinatus. The sequence goes on along the minus strand of NC_091299.1, from coordinate 16,295,249 downwards.
GAGCCTGGGTAGCATTCTGTACGGTGATGATGCGCATACCGCTCTTAAGAGCATGAAAAGAAATATCTTTACCAACATGGCGTAGGAGTGCCTTGCCAATACTGTGGTCAGAAAGATAGGCAGTAGAGGAAGTCGGTCGTAAAGTGAAAAATTTAGTCCATTGTGCAGTCTGAAACTGAGTGTGGAAAGGTAGTGAAGGACATGTCGATCTTTTCTGAGAAGAACGAGAAGGTGGAGAAGTATCATCAGCAGGTAATTGTCGTTGTCGTTTAGGCGTGGGACCAGAGTTGGTCCAACGTGGAACGGGCCGGCGATTCGAAAATTGCCGCACCGTAGAGGGAGAGGCCGGAAGCATAGTCAGAGGAGAGCGAAGGTCAGATAAATCGAAGGAGTCAGTCGAGGCCTCAGTACCTAAAGCGGGTGAGGAAACAGCACCGGCAAGAGGTACAGAGGCATGAGGAGTGTCCGAAGAGTGGTCCAAAGACGAGGCGGGATCAGAACGGGGTGCGGTATCAAGAAGGGGCCCGGGGGTAGCAGGTTCATGGACTAGGGCTGCCATGGTTAGGTTACTTCTTTCTTTTTGTTTTTAAGAAAAAAAAAGAAAGAAAAGAAAATAAAAATAAAAAAAAGAATAAAAAAAGGGGGGACCAGGGAGGGATAGTTCCTAGGAGGAATGAAAGGGCCAGAAATCTCCCTCCGCGCTCAAGAGGACCTCAGCACCGCAAGTAGTGCAGATGCAGCATGGAACCCGTGCCATACCCTACCCATCATGCCAGTAAACCGGCAATCCGGGATAGCAACCTCACATCTGCCGAGCTACCTCGGTGGACAAAAGAGGGGGTGGCCGGAAATCCGCCACAAAGCATACCTCCTTCGGCCACCACCCCCGGAATCCGAAAGGTGGCTTCCAGAGATACACCTGTCGCCCGAGAGACACCCAAAGCCACCCTCCGGGATACCGGAGAGGGATCAGGACATCCCCAGGCAATCCAGATTCCACGGCAAACTACGCCACCGCCAAGAACCTCAACGGAATGGGATGGACCCCGGTACCCTTTCCCCTACCTAGGAACTAGCATGCCTGTGGAAAAAAAAAAAAAAAAAAAAAAAAGGACGGGCAAAAGGGAGGGGTGGGGAGGAGGAGGAGGAAAGGAAAAAGGGGAGGATGGGATAGGGAACGGGGGATTGGGGGGTAATTAGATTCGGTCTGAGGAAGTAGACCGACAGGTCTAATTCCTCAGACCAAGAGCCTCTTCACCACGCCAGAGAGCCCCCCTTGAAGAGGTCTTTCTTGTGTAAAAGAATGAAATTTTTATAAAAAAAAAAAAAAAAAAAGTAACGTGTCTGTGTGTCAAATTGCATTTTAAGTTTCACAGCTAGTGAACTCTTAAAATGCTTCAGCAAGCATCTGGGGATGAAGTAATTAGTCGGACACAGTTTTTTGAATGGTTTTCTCTATTCAAAGCAGCATGAATGTTAGCTGAGGATGATGAACGCTCTGGTCATCCATCAATGTCAAAAACAGATGCCAACATTTAAAAAAGTGAGGAAGGTATTCATTAAGATCATCATCAGCATATCCAGGACATTGCAAGTGCTGTAGGAATTTCTTATGGGTAGTGCCAAAGCATTCTGAATGAGTGGCTGCGAAATTTGTGTCCTGCTTGCTGACTCAAAAAAAAATGACATGGTGGGCATTACCCATCCTTACTCCCCAGTCTAGCCCTCCCTTGCCCCCTGGGATTTTTTTCCTCTCCTCAAAAACAAAAATGAAACTCAAGGGGTAGTAATTAAAGAATGTGTAAGAGATTCAAGCAGAATTGCAGGCTCTGCTAGATGCTTGAATGTTAGGAATGAAGATTTCCAGAATTGTTTTGAGAAGTGGCAGAGGCGCTGGGATCAAGTGTATGTATAGCCTCCCGTGGAAAGTACATTGAGTGGGACAACTTCAACTAGGTGATTAGGTCAGCTTACACGTATATTCTTTTTGTAGCAGTTTGGAAACTTTTTGATAGCATCTCATGTGTCACATTAAATATTTTTCCATTTTATCTCTCTTAACCCTTTCAGGGTTGGTGCTGTACTAGTACGGCTTACACGCCAGGGTTGGTACCGTACTAGTACACGTAAATTCTAGCGGCCTCAAATTAAGCAGGAAACAGCTGGTACGCCTAGAGGTGAGAGAATGGGTCTCCATGGTCAGTGTGCACGGTACAAATAAAATCAGGGACCCATTGGTGCATTGTGGGAAAGCCATTTTATTACACCTTTTTCACCATGTCTAGCACTAAGAAACTCCTCACTCCTCGGCTAATTGCGGCTCTTTTCTTCCCAAGTGACAGTTCAAACAGAGTTGGAAGTGTCAATGAAGATGAATTTCATGATTGTCACAATTTGTGAAAGCAAGTGTAAGGCTGCTGAACAAGGTGGTGGTGGTAGTGGTGGTGTTCTTAATTACAGTAATGACAAATACAATACTTGTGTTGAAAACTATAGTGAGCATCATAATGAAGGCAATGGTGTCTATGATGTTAGTAATAGTTATGAGTGTAATATAAGTGGTGGTGCAGTGTGATGAGGGCAGTGGTGTCTATGATGTTAGTAACAGTGATGAGCATAATATAAGTGGTGGTGCTGAGTGTGATGAAGGCAGTGGTGTCCTTAATGTTAGTAATAGTGATGAGTGTAATATAAGTGGTGGTGCCGAGTGTGATGAGGTTAACCACACTGACATTAAAGTTGAATACAATACTGTTGATAAATGTAATGAACACAATGTTGGTAGTGGTGTTGGTGATGACAGTTATAGTGATGCTTGTAATGTTAGTGGGAGAGGGAATGTGAGTGGTGGTGTCACCTATCATACATTCACACATGAACAGCGTCGTGCTCTGAGTAAACAAAGACTCCCACGAGGCCTTACAACTGGAAATGCACTTAAAAAACTCATGGACCAGGGTAACACTGCTGACATTGATAAGGTCTGCTATTTATATGAACAATTTTTTCATTATGCTGAGAAACTCAACAAGATCCCAGGACTACTATAATGGATCAAAGCTCGTATAAACTTTCTATATTAAGCTGGAATATTGCATCACTTACAAAAAGACTTCTTGACCTTCATCATAAATTAGCCACTGAACCCATTGATGTTGTGTGTCTACAAGAGTGCAGTCCCTGAAAAATCCCAACCCCCTAAATTACCATTATTTGTTGCATATAACCTCAAATCTACTAACTCTTGTGCTCTATATATTAAAAAATCACTTCCCCATCAACTTCTTGCACATAAGAAAACAGAGGGGCTACAGTATCACGGTGTTAGGATTTATATTGGGAACTCTGCTCTCAACATATTTAACTTGTATGCTCCTGGTGATAAGTTTAATTACTTGGAGCTCCCAACTTGTGCTCATTCTGAACCTATTCTTATTATTGGCGATTACAATGCGAGACACAAAAGCATTGGAAACTCACAGTTTGGTAATTGTAATGGCAATCAACTGTTGTCACTCTTAAATAGTCATGATTATGTGCAAATTGTAGGTGTCCTTGAACCCACACATATCTATGGAGGTGTCCTTGATCTGTGTCTTGGCTTCAACATTACTTCTGCCAGCTGTGAGTCTTTCATTGTAACAGATATAGCATCTGATCATTTCCCTAGGCTAACCTCTCTAGATATTGGTAATACTATCCTTCTTGGTGGGATATTCAAACGGAAACGTTTTAATGTTCCCACTGATCAGCATGATGACTTTGTTGCACATGTGACTGACTGGTATAATTCCTATGAGTGTTCCTCTGTAGAGACCTTTAACCATGACTTTGTGAGCAGTATTCAGAACTACTTAGAGCCGCCACTGAAACCTCTTGGTACTCTAAACCCAACAAACTTTCATAATAATCATACCTCCTTTAAAAACCATACTCATTACAATTATTCTAAACTTCGTACACTGAAACATACTGCTCGCAGACTAGGCCTAACCTATAGAAAACATCGTACCCCTGGAATGCTGAGGCTCTTTCAAACTGCCCTTGCTGCTGCCAGAGAGCGTATGACAGAACTGCAGCAAACAGACTGGGAAAAATTTGTCAACTGTCTTAATGCTCACACCCCACTTAGCCAGGCATGGAGGGACATAAATAGAATTAAAGGTAACAGAACTGGGCAGATCGTGCAACCTCATCCCTTACATAGGGCGAATGAGTTAGTCAGAGCTTGGGCTGCTACATCTAGCTATGACAATCTTCCCAGTACCACACAGGCAAAATTAAATGACAAATATGATGCAAGGGAGAGACTTGTTTGCTTTATGCTCAGAAAGGAAGATGACTGCAACATTCCTTTCACTAATTATGAACGTGATGCAGCACTAACTAAGGGCAACTCCACATCGCCTGGTGAGGATGGTATTACTTACAACATACTCAGATTGCTGTGTCGAGTACCAGGTAATCCATTACTTGAATTACATAACATGAGCTATGTAACTGGGGAGCTCCCTCAATCTTGGACCAACAGCCTCATCATTCCAATTCCTAAGCCCAATCAACAAAATGCATTTCGCCCAATATCTCTTACTAGCTGCTTGTGTAAAACATTTGAGAGAATGAGTCTTAATCGTCTCATGTAGAGAATCAAAAAATTTTTGTCTCCCCGATTGCATGGTTTCATGCATGTAAGGAGCGTGCATCATTGCATAGCCACCTTTCTCACCCTGCACATTGACAGCTCATACACTACCTTCCTTGACCTTAAATCCACTTTCGATGTAGCCAACCGACATGTAATCATCAGTGAACTTGCCAGAATGGATGTTGGAGGATGGCTTCTCCACTGGATCAAAGGCTACCTGTCCAACAGAAAGCCATCTGCGTTGTTCCAGGGACAGAGAAGTGTAACTAAAGACTTTGAATTAGGAACACCACAGGGAGGTGTGCTCAGTCCCACACTGTTCAATATTCTAATTAATGCATTACTTAATGCTATGCCTAGTCAGCCCCATCATTATATGATTAGTTTTGCTGATGATACAATGATTCACACCACCGGATTCCCCAACACCCAAAACATTCTTAATCATGTACTAGCCTCGTGTCAGGACCTGGGGTTGATAATCTCTACTGATAAAACAAAGATACTCAATAGGCATCCTCCTCGACAGAGAGGCACAGTTCGTCAGATCCAATTGCATGATGGGTCTCTTCTAGAATATGTAAGCAGATACAGGTATCTAGGCTTTGAGGTTCCACTACTTGGACCTGTTGTAACAAGACTTCGTCGCCAATGCAAAGAAAGACTAAGAGCACTTAGAGTTGTTGCTGGGTTTCACCCCAGGTATGGTGCTAATGTTAAAATTGTGAAAATGATGTATCTTGCTTATATTAGATCATTGGTTGATTATGCTGCACCACTACTTGCTCTTGTGTCTGACTGGAAGCTTGAAGGGCTGGAAAAACTGCAGAACGAAGCAATGAGGATCATTTTAGGATGCCCTTGTACTGCCAAAATTTTAAATATGCAAAAAGAACTTGATATTCCAAGCATCAGAGATCGTGTTACTGAAAGAAATATCCTAATTGGGGTTAATAGGCTCAGGCAAGCCCATTCAAACCCCTGCACAGAAGCCCTCCAAACTTTCCTCAGCACTGGTGAACACTCCTCCAGATGGATCGAAAAAACCGGAACCGACCTCGGCATGAATCAGATACATGATCTATGTCAAGTAATGCAACAGCTGCACTTCTCCGCTCCATGGGATATTACCCCATTCCAAACTACCATTCCTCCATTTCCCCCCAAACTACTTCTTAAATCACAACCAAAACTTCGCCTTGAAGCCAAACATGATGCCTTAAGCTGTATTGATAACTTAGTCACACCGCATACACTCTCGCAAATTATTTACGTTGATGATTCTGTTCACCAATCCACTGGTGCAGCTGGTAGTGCTGCTGTTGTCATACAGAGTGATGGCTCTCTTAAAGAAATTGGAGCACGCATCAATAATTGGGCCTCTACCCTTCAGACAGAACTGTTTGCCATACTCCTTGCACTGAAACGCATCTATGTATCTAAGACTGACAGTTTAATTGAAACTGATTCTCTGTCATCCATAAATGCTCTCAACTCATTAAGCATAAATTGTGGCATGCTTGTGTCAGAAGCCAGACACAGGTATGGTAAGATTGTGGACAGTGGAGTCAGAGTGCACATGCTGTGGATTCCATCTCACATTGGTCTTTGGATGCATGATAGAACTGATAAATTGGCTAGGCTGTATGCTTTCAAAGAGGGAGTAGATTACAATCTTGGCTTGTCAGGTAGTAGTTTGAGAACAATAATACGAAAAGAACTTCAACTGAATTTTATTGACTTAAGACTCAAGAGAGATTGACACCAGTGAGTCCATCTATCATCATTCTATCATGCAGGAGGAGCCACATGTCTATGGTGCATCCAACAAAATAAGCACTCTTGGATGTCACTACCACCCGGCTCCGGCTGGGTTACAAGTATCTTCGGCAGGTTAAATCACCACCACCAGATGTAGACCAAACGAAATGTAAACTTTGCCAGATAGACTATTGTCACACCCTGCATCATTATGTACTGGAGTGCGATAAAATTAATGAATTTAGAGACAACTCACTCAGAAATGTTCAAGAAATGGCAAAGTATTTTATCCACAGTGGTATATTACAGACCATTCTGGAGAAATACCCTGACTTTGCTAGCTGTAAATAAAGCATTACCACATGTGTGCATGTATGTGCATATATACAGTGCTCCCTCGTTGTTCGTAATTAATCCGTTCCTGGAGCCGTTACTATAAAAGAAATTTACGATTTACGAATATATTTTCCCCATAAGAAATAATGTAAATACAATTAATCCGTTCCTGACACCCAGAAGTATTAAAACAAAAAAATTTTTAACATGAAATATACATGTAGTACATAAACAATACAATGGGAAATGATGAATGAAACATTAACAGCATAACACTTACCTTTATTGGAGATTCTTCTTAGTGTATGGGAGACTGGAGGAGAGAGTGGATTGTTTATAGTTTGGAAGGGGAATTCCCTTCCATCAACACCTCAGGTACCATTTGCTATTCTGGGGTTGCTTCTCTTCTCTGTTTCTTAATGCCACTAGGACCACCTTGAGAGTCACTGGAGTCCTGTCTCACAAAATAACTGTGGAGAGAGCTCTGTTTCTGGCGTCTCTTCAACGCTTCCCTAAAATGGCCCAAGACTTTATCACTGTACATGTTGCCAACCTGGCTTGCAACAACATTGTTAGGGTGATGTTTCTCCATAAAGCTTTCCATCTTACCCCACACAGTAAAAATCTCTTTAATTTCTGAAGAAGGCACCTTCTTCCATCTATCTTCCTCCTCCTCTGCAGCAAGATTCTGAGCTGCGATGTGTTGCTCTTCCTGCTGAAGCTCTTGCAGCTCCTCAGTGGTGAGCTCTTCATTGTGGTCTTCCACCAATTCTTCCACATCCTCCAAACTCACATCCAACCCCATGGAACTTCCCAGTGCCACAATTGATTTTACAACAGACATAGGCTCATTAGGGTCAGTCCCAAATTCTTCCAAATCCCTCTTGTTGACACAATCTGACCCATGCCTTACTATTAGATTTCCAAAACACACACAATTTACTCTTCATAACATTGTTTTTCCTGAACACTCTGGGATTTTCAGAATGGTACACTAGTAATGGCTTCACTTTGAAATCCCCACTAGCATTAGCACAGAACATTCGTATCAGCCTGTCTTTCATAGGCTTGTGTCCTGGCATTGCCTTTTCCTCTTGTGTAATGAAGGTCCTCTTTGGCATTTTCCTCCAAAAGAGGCCTGTTTTGTCACAATTGAACACTTGTTCAGGTTTCAGTCCTTCAGCCTCTATGTACTCCTGGAATTCATGCACATATTTTTCAGCCGCCTTGTGGTCCGAACTGGCAGCCTCACCATGCCTTACCACACTGTGTATGCCAGTACGGTTCTTAAATCTCTCAAACCAGCCTTTGCTGGCCTTAAATTCACTCACTTCACCACTATTTGCAGGCAATTTCTTTACCAAATCTTCATGCAACTGCCTAGCCTTTTCACAAATAAACGAAGTCATAAGAGTATCTCCTGCTAATTGTTTCTCATTTATCCACACCAATAATAACTTCTCAACCTCTTCCAGTACTGGTGATCTCATTTTTGTCAGCATAGTTACTCCCTTTGCAACAACAGCATCCTTTATTTCATTTTTCTTGGCCACTATGGAACATAAGGTTGTGTAGGGTTTCTTATACATCCTGGACAGTTCGGCCACACTTGTACCACTTTCATATTGTTCAATGATGGTTTTCTTAAACTCAATCATATTTCTCACCTTCTTTACCACAGGCTTGGCACTAGGAGCTTTCTTTGGAGCCATGGTAGCTTATTTAGTACTTGCAAGCACTAAAATAAATGGAATATTATGAAATATTTCGCTGGAGCACGTGAGGGGACCTTCGCTCACTTGTAAACAATGCCAGACTGGCTGCCGCCCTGGCTCACACCGTGGGTACGCTTCCCGGACGAACTACGACTCGTGAGTCAACCTATGAAAAGGGAGTCCATGTTTATACGAAAATACCCCTATGATTGGCGAATTTTACGATTGCCGGGAACTACGAAAAGCGGGGGACCACTGTATATGTGTGTGTGTGTGTGTGTGTGTGTGTGTGTGTGTGTGTGTGTGTGTGTGTGTGTGTGTGTGTGTGTGTGTGTGTGTGTGTGTGTGTGTACTCACCTATCTGTGGTTGCAGGGGTCAAGTCATAGCTCCTGGCCCCACCTCTTCGCTGATTGCTACTAGGTCCTCTCTCTCCCTGCCCCATGAGCTTTATCATACCTCGCCTTAAAACTATGTATGGTTCCCGCCTCCACTACGTCACTTTCTAGGCTATTCCACGGCCTGACTACTCTATGACTGAAGAAATACTTCCTAAAATCCCTTTGATTCATCCGAGTCTTCAACTTCCAATTGTGACCTCTTGTGCGTGTCCCTTCTCTGGAACATCCCGTCTCTGTCCACCTTGTCTATTCCGCACAGTATTTTATATGTCGTTATCATGTCTCCCCTGACCCTCCCGTCCTCCAGTGTCGTCAGGCCGATTTCCCTCAACTTTTCTTCATAGGACAATCCCCGTAGCTCTAGGAATAGCCTTGTTGCAAACCTTTGCACTTTCTCTAATTTCTTGACGTGCTTGACTAGGTGTGGATTCCAAACTGGTGCTGCATACTCCAGTATGGGCCTGACGTAAATGGTATACAGAGTCTTGAACGAATCCTTACTGAGGTATCGGAACGCTATCCGTAGGTTTGCCAGGCGCCCGTATGCTGCAGCAGTTATCTGATTGATGTGCGCCTCAGGAGATATGCTCAAATTCAAATTCAAATTCAAAGTTTATTCTCTATAAGGATTACAATGCTGAGTTTACAGAATTTGGTTATTGTATTGTTTACATGTAGTAAAATAATAATTACAGAGTGTACCACTAGAACACCTAGCATGGCTAGGCATTTCAGGCAGACTTAAATTAAATCTTAAGTTTAAAATATTACAAAATTATGAGGTAAGTTGGTATTATGGCTAAGTGACTAAATACTAGTTTGTGAGTTTAGCAATGTGAATGCTTTTGTTTTGGCACTATACATAGTTTCAGTATTGGAGTATAACAGGCCAACTTATGACTAGTTAAGATTCATTATTTTGAGATTGAGATTGATATTTCTGTTTATGGTCAAATGGGTGAGTGAGTGTAAGTGTTAACCACCAGGTGGTATTCGTGTAATTAGTTGACAGGGTGTATCAGGGAGATAAGATGTTTTCTGATGGTAGTTTTGAAGGTGATGAATGTGTCTGCAGTTTTAGAATTTTCAGGTAGGGTGTTCCAGATTTTAGGGCCTTTGACATACACTGAATTTTTGTAAAGGTTTAGTCGGACACGGGGAATGTCATAGAGATGTTTGTGTCTGGTATTGTGCCTGTGGGTTCTGTCGCAACTATCAAGAAAGCGTTTTAGGTCAAGGTTAATATTGGAATTTAAGGTCCTGTAGATGTAGATTGCACAGTAGTAAGTGTGGATGTACTGAACAGGGAGTAAGTTTAGATCTATGAAGAGTGGGGGGGTGTGTTGCCAGGGATGGGATTTAGTGATTATTCTTACTGCGGCTTTTTGTTGGGTTATTATTAGCTTTAGGTGTGTTGCTGCAGTTGAACCCCAAGCACATATAGCATAGGTGAGGTATGGATATATAAGTGAATGGTATAGTGTGAGAAGGGCAGTTTGCGGCACGTAGTATCGTATCTTGGAGAGGATCCCAACCGTTTTGGATACTTTTTCGGTTATGTGTTGGATATGGGTGCTGAAGTTCAGGTTGTTGTCGAGGTATAGGCCTAGGAATTTGCCCTCATTATGCCTGGCAATTAGAGTGTTGTCGATCTTAATGTTAATTTGCGCATCTCCTGCTCTGCTACCAAACATAATGTAGTAGGTTTTGTCAGTGTTAAGCGTAAGTTTATTGGCTGTCATCCAAGTCGATATTTTGATCAGCTCCTCATTAACAATGGTGTTGAGGGTGGCAAGATTAGGGTGAGAGATGACATAAGTCGTGTCGTCAGCAAAGAGAATGAGGTTCAGGTGTTGAGATACGTTTGGAAGATCATTGATGTATATGAGGAAGAGCAGGGGACCAAGGACACTTCCCTGCGGAACTCCAGTATCAAGTGGCTGTGTTGTTGATGCTGTGTCTGTAATGTGCTTGGTGTTATACTCACCCCCAGATCTTTTTCCTTGAGTGAGGTTTGCAGTCTTTGGCCATCTAAACTATATTGTGTCTGCGGTCTTCTTTGCCCTTCCCCAATCTTCATGACTTTGCATTTGGCAGGGTTAAACTCAAGGAGACAGTTGCTGGACCAGGCTTGTAGCCTGTCCAGGTCTCTTTTTAGTCCTGCCTGATCCTCATCCGATTTGATTCTTCTCATTAACTTCACATCATCTGCAAACAAGGACACTTCTGAGTCTATCCCTTCCGTTATGTCGTTCACATATACCAAGAACAGCACAGGTCCTAGGACTGACCCCTGTGGAACCCCGCTTGTCACACCTCGTCACGTACCATGACTCATTTTTGCCTCCCTGTCAGGTATTCTCTGATCCATTGCAGTGCCTTTCCTGTTATGTGTGCCTGATCCTATAGCTTTTGCAGTAACCTCTTGCGAGGAACTGTGTCGAAGGCCTTCTTGAAGTCCAAAAAAATGTAGTCGATCCACCCCTCTCTCTCTTGTCATAAAACTCTAGTGGGTTTGTGACACAGAATTTTCCTTCCCTGAAACCGTGCTGGTTCTCAATTATACACTTGTTTCTTTCCAGGTGCTCCACCACTCTCCTCCTGATGATCTTCTCCATGACCTTGCATACTATACACGTTAGTGATACAGGTCTGTAGTTTAGTGCCTCATGTCTGTCTCCCTTTTTAAAAATTGGGACTACATTTGCCATCTTCCATACCTCAGGGAGTTGCCCAGTTTCAAATGATGTGTTGAAGATCTTTGTTAATGGCACACACAATATATATATATATATATATATATATATATATATATATATATATATATATATATATATATATATATATATATATATATATATATATATATACGTATATATATATATACGTATATATATATATACATATATATATATACGTATATATATATATACGTATATATATATACGTATATATATATATACGTATATATATATATATACGTATATATATATATATGTATATATATATATACGTATATATATATATATACGTATATATATATATACGTATATATATATATACGTATATATATATATACGTATATATATATATATACGTATATATATATATATACGTATATATATATATATACCTGTTCTTAGTAACCTATACATGGAATTTTTTGAAACAAGGTTGCTTAACACAATCCTCCCTAATAGAGCTAAATGGTTCAGATATGTTGATGATATTTTGTGTCTTATGCCCAAAAATGTAGATATACACCATTTTCTTGGAAAATTAAATAGCTTAGCCCATTCTATAAACTTTACTGTCGAGTTTGAAGAAAATAACTCATTGCCTTTTCTAGATGTTTTAATTATTAAGGGTAATAATGAATTCAAATTTAAAATTTACAGAAAACCTACAAATAACTGTTCCTATGTCCACTATTATTCCTCGCATCAAGATAGAGTCAAACTGTCTGTTTTCTCATCAATGTTTTTGAGAGCTTTACGAATTTGTAGTCCTGAGTTCATAGATGAGGAAATATCCAAAATTTATGAAATAGGTAATGATTTAAAATACCCAAGAAATGTAATTGATAAATCTTTTAAAGTTGCTAGGAACACTTTTTATAATCCAAAAAAGGGCAACCAGCCTTATTCAACTAAAAATATGTTGGTTCTCCCTTACCATGAAAACTTGGTTGATATGCCTTCTCTTCTTAAGACTTTTAATATTAAAGTTGTATTCAAAAATCTTGATACAGTAAAAAAACTTTTGATTAAGAATTCCCCCCAAAATGCTGATGGATGTGTCTATAAGATTTCTTGTAAAATTTGCGATAAAGTTTATTACGGTCAAACTGGTAAAAATCTCGAACTAAGATTAAAACAACATAAATATAGCATTAGAACTGGACAAGATTCCAATGCTCTATTTATTCATGTAAGAGATTTTAACCATCCAATTGATTTTCAAAAAGTTGAGAAAGTAGTATCAAGCAAGTCCATGGTCGACAGGAATATAATTGAATCTTGTTTCATAAAAAGCAGTTTTGACAATAATATGAATATTTCCTTTGGTTTATATAAATTAGATCCATTTATAATTAATAGAATTTGGGTAGAATTTAATAATACACTGGACAAATAAATAGCTTGGGGGTGAGTTTTGCAAAGGACCTGTCCAAGTTGGCTCGCCGCGCGTCACGTGTTTAACCGTTGTGGGATCTGATAGTGAGGTGCTGGCCGACCCCTTATATAGCTTCCTTGGATGCTTCACTTTCATAGTTCCTTGATAATGTGAGTAGTCACGAAAGCGCTTGGAATTTCTCTATTCTTTCAGAGTGGTTGTTTTGCATATTTTGAAATCACCTGTTTACTGTGATCTTATTGCATATACGTATATATATATATACGTATATATATATATACGTATATATATATATACGTATATATATATATACGTATATATATATATACGTATATATATATATACGTATATATATATATACGTATATACAGTGGACCCCCGCATAGCGAACGCCTTGCATAGCGAACAATCCGCATAGCGAACGCTTTGTTCGCTGAAATTTTGCCCCGCATAGTAGACAAAAACCCGCTCAGCGAACTTCGTCCGAGACGCGTCCAATGTGGGCCCTCAGCCAGCCTCACATGTGCCGCCCGTCCCATTGTTTACCAGCTAGCCTCCGCGGTAACATTCAAGCATACACTCGGAATATTTCGTATTATTACAGTGTTTTCGGTGCTGTTTCTGGAAAATAAGTGACCATGGGCCCCAAGAAAGCTTCTAGTGCCAACCCTGTGGTAAAAAGGGTGAGAATTAGTATGGAAATTAAGAAAGATTTTGAAGGGTTTGGGGCTAACCCTGAGAAGCCTATGCCAGTTGTGGAATCCATTGTGCCTACTTCAAAAATTAAGGAAATGTGTGCACAGTGGGTTGAACTGCAAACCTTTATGGATGAAAATCACCCTGACACAGCTGTTGCAAGCCGTGCTGGTGACTATTTCAATGACAATGTTATGGCCCATTTTAGGAAAGTCTTGAAGGAACGGGAGGTACAGAGCTCTATGGACAGATTTGTTGAGCGACAGAGGTCCAGTGACTCTCAAGCTGGTCCTAGTGGCATTAAAAGAAGAAGGGAAGTAACCCCAGAAAAGGACTTGCTACCTCAAGTCCTAATGGAAGGGGATTCCCCTTCTAAACAGTAAGAAGATAATGCTCTCCCCTCCTCCCATCCCATCAATCATCACCAGATCTTCAATAAAAGTAAGTGTCATGTAATTGTGCATGCCTTTTTCAGTTTGTGTGTACTAAAATTAAAATTTTTTTGTGGTAAAAAAATTTTTTTTTCATACTTTTGGGTGTCTTGCACGGATTAATTTTATTTCCATTATTTCTTATGGGGAAAATTAATTCGCATAGCGAACATTTCGCATAACGACCAGCCCTCTTGCACGGATTAAGTTCGCTATGCGGGGGTCCACTGTATATATATATGTATGTATATGTATGTATATGTATGTATATGTGTGTGTGTGTGTGTGTGTGTGTGTGTGTGTGTGTGTGTGTGTGTGTGTGTGTGTGTGTGTGTGTGTGTGTGTGTGTGTGTGTGCGTACACTTACCTAGTTGAGGTTGCAGGGGTCGAATCCAAGCTCCTGTACTCACCTAATTGTGGTTGTAGGGGTCGAGACTCAGTTCCTGGCCCCACCTCTTCACTGATCGCTACTAGGTCCTCTCCCTCTCTGCTTCCTGAGCTTTGTCATACCTCTTCTTAAAACTATGTATGGTTCCTGCCTCCACTACTTCACTTGCTAGGCTATTCCACTTCCTGATGACTCTATGACTGAAGAAATACTTCCTAACGTCCCTGTGACTTGTCTAAGTCTTCAGCTTCCAGTTGTGACCCCTTGTTTCTGTGTCCCCTCTCTGGAACATCCTATCTCTGTCCACCTTGTCTATTCCCCGCAGTATCTTGTATGTCGTTATCATGTCTCCCCTGACCCTTCTGTCCTCCAGTGTCGTCAGTCCGATTTCCCTCAACCTTTCCTCGTACGACATTCCCCTGAGCTCTGGGACTAGCCTTGTTGCAAACCTTTGTACTTTCTCTAACTTCTTGGCGTGCTTGACCAGGTGTGGGTTCCAGATTGGTGCTGCATACTCCAGTATGGGCCTAACATACACAGTGTACATTGTCTTGAACGATTCCTTATTAAGATATCGGAACGCTATTCTCAGGTTTGCCAGGCGCCCGTATGCTGCAGTAGTTATCTGGTTGATGTGTGCCTCCGGTGACGTGCTCGGTGTTATGGTCACCCCAAGGTCTTTCTCCGTGAGCGAGGTCTGTAGTCTTTGTCCACCTAGCCTATACTCTGTCTGTGGTCTTCTTTGCCCCTCCCCAATCTTCATGACTTTGCATTTGGCAGGGTTGAATTTGAGAAGCCTGTTTCTGGACCACATGTCCAGCCTGTCCAGGTTTCTTTGCAGTCCTGCCTCATCCTCATGTGTGTGTGTGTGTGTGTGTGTGTGTGTGTGTGTGAGAGAGAGAGAGAGAGAGAGAGAGATGAGAGAGAGTGATGAGAGAGAGATGAGAGAGAGATGAGAGAGAGAGAGAGAGAGAGAGAGAGAGAGAGAGAGAGAGAGATGAGAGATGAGAGAGAGAGATGAGAGATGAGAGAGAGAGATGAGAGAGAGAGAGAGATGAGAGAGAGAGAGAGATGAGAGAGAGATGAGAGAGAGAGAGAGAGAGAGAGAGAGAGAGAGAGAGAGAGAGAGAGAGAGAGAGAGAGAGAGAGATGAGAGATGAGAGATGAGAGATAGAGATAGAGATAGAGATAGAGATAGAGAGAGAGAGAGAGAGAGAGAGAGAGAGAGAGAGAGAGAGAGAGAGAGAGAGAGAGAGAGAGAGAGAGAGACACACACACACACACACACACACACACTCAGCCTCTTGGCAAAACTTCAAGCACTGGGAATTGCAGGCTCTATGCTATGTCTCCTCAGTGACTACCTTCATGGTAGATCTCTAAGTGTAGTTCTCAATGGAATGGAATCAGCAAGACATCCTATTGGGGCAAGTGTTCCACAAGGAAGCGTGCTGGGTCCATTGTTATGGAATGTCTACTTCAACGACCTTCTTCATCTCATCCCAGAATCACATGCATATGCAGACGGCTGTACACTGACATTCACTTATCCAAGAGAAGAAATGCCAGCTGCTCTAAGCTACATCAATCACCAGCTGAGAGCTATATCAGCTTGGGGAAATAGATGGCAAGTAACATTTGCACCTGAGAAAATGCAAATGATGATCGTCTCTAGGCACCATGATGGTAATGCTGGTGCAGTAGTAAGGATGAATGGGAGGATGTTGGCACCTGGAGAAGAAGTTGATATCCTTGGGGTGAAATTTGACTCCAAGCTAACCATGAAGAACCATGTTGTAAATCTTGCAAACAAGGCAGCCAGGAAGCTTACAGCACTTCGCCGTATCTCCCATCTGCTTGACAGTAGGGGTTGCAAGATCCTGTACGAGGCACAAGTACGCTCACACCTTGAGTATGCTCCACTTTCTTGGTTTGCCTGCCCCCCCTCTCATCTGCGGCTGCTTGACAGAGTAGAGAACAGAGCAAGACGTCTCATCTCTCGCCTGGACCCATCCTGGATAGATCTGTCATTTCAGCAGAGCCTTCAACATAGGAGGGATGTGGGTGGCCTTACTGTTATGTACAAGGCCAATATTGTCAAAATACCACACTTGGATCCACTTCGAGGACAGCGTGAAACAAGCTTTTATGCCACAAGACGGGCAGAAAGCAGCAACTTCACTCTGGCTGTACCCTTCTCCAGAACATCACTCCATCTGAGATCATACATACCCAGGATGACTAGAGTATGGAACACATTCGTACAGCATAATGATGTCAACGAGATAAAGTCAGTTGATCAAATGAAAATGCTGGCCCACAGATGGCTCCAACTTCATCCTGTTTCCTACTTGTATGTCTCATAACAATAAAAATGCTTTCAAATGAGCTGATGTAGGTAACAGCTCTTAGCTTGCCAATAAAGTTAGGAATCCTTAACCTGTAAATAGATGTCAATAAAGCTAGGGATCCTTAACCTTGTCAAACCCTGTGTAAAAAAAAAAAAAAAAAAAAGAGAGAGAGAGAGAGAGAGAGAGAGAGAGAGAGAGAGAGAGAGAGAGAGAGAGAGAGAGAGAGAGAGAGAGAGAGAGTGAGAGTGAGAGAGAGTGAGAGTGAGAGAGAGTGAGAGAGAGTGAGAGAGAGTGAGAGAGAGTGAGTGAGAGTGAGAGAGTGAGAGAGAGTGAGATTGTGAGAGAGTGAGATAGTGAGAGTGATAGAGAGTGAGAGTGAGTGAGAGAGTGAGAGTGAGAGTGAGAGTGAGACACACACACACACACACACACACACACACAGGGTTGAAGAACTTCATGCGGGAGGTCCAGTGGGACAGAGAACTGGCAGGAAAGCCAGTAAATGAAATGATGGAATATGTAGCAACAAAATGCAAGGAGGCAGTGGAAAGGTTCATTCCCAAGGGCAACAGTAACAACGGGAAGACCAGAACAAGCCCCTGGTTTACCCGACGGTGTAAGGAGGCAAAAACAAAGTGCAATAGAGAATGGAAAAAGTACAGAAGGCAGAGAACACACGAAAATAGGGAGATCAGTCGCAGAGCCAGGAATGAGTACGCACAGGTAAGGAGGGAGGCCCAGCGACAGTATGAAAATGACATAGCATCGAGAATCAAGACTGACCCGAAACTGTTGTATAGCCACATCAGGAGGAAGACAACAGTCAAAGACCAGGTGATCAGATTAAGGACAGAAGGTGGAGAACTCACAAGAAATGATCAGGAGGTATGTGAGGAGCTGAACAGGAGATTTAAGGAAGTTTTTACAGTAGAGACAGGAAGGGCTGTGGGAAGACAGCACAGAAGGGAACATCAAGAGGGAATATACCAACAAGTGTTGGATGACATACGAACAAACTGAGGAGGAGGTGAAGAAGCTCTTAAGTGACCTTGACACTCAAAGGCGATGGGACCGGACAACATCTCCCCATGGGTCCTTAGAGAAGGAGCAGAGATGCTGTGTGTGCCTCTAACCACAATCTTCAACACATCCCTTGAAACTGGGCAACTACCTGAGAAATGGAAGACAGCTAATGTAGTCCCCATATTTAAGAAAGGAAACAGAAACGAGGCACTAAACTACAGACCTGTGTCTCTGACATGTATTGTGTGCAAAGTCATGGAGAAGATTATCAGGAGGAGAGTGGTCGAACACCTGGAAAGGAACAAGATTATAAATGAAAACCAGCATGGGTTCATGGAAGGCAAATCTTGTATCACAAACCTCCTGGAGTTTTATGACAAGGTAACAGAAGTAAGACACGAGAGAGAGGGTTGGGTAGATTGCGTTTTCCTAGACTGCAGGAAGGCCTTTGACACAGTTCCCCACAAGAGATTAGTGCAGAAGCTGGAGGATCAGGCACACATAAAAGGAAGGGCACTGCAATGGATAAGGGAATACCTGACAGGGAGGCAGCAACGAGTCATGGTACGTGAAGAGGTATCACAGTGGGCGCCTGTTACGAGCGGGGTCCCACAGGGGTCAGTTCTAGGACCAGTGCTATTTTTGATATATGTGAACGACATGATGGAAGGAATAGACTCTGAAGTGTCCCTGTTCGCAGATGACGTGAAGTTGATGAGAAGAATGTAATCGGACGAGGATGAGGCAGGACTGCAAAGAGACCTGGAGAGGCTGGACATGTGGTCCAGTAACTGGCTCCTCGAATTCAATCCAGCCAAATGCAAAGTCATGAAGATTGGGGAGGGGCAAAGAAGACCGCAGACAGAATATAGGCTAGGTGGACAAAGACTACAGACCCTCACTCCGGGAGAAAGACCTTGGGGTGACCATAACACCGAGTACATCACCGGAGGCACACATCAACCAAATAACCGCTGCAGCATACGGGCGCCTGGCAAACCTGAGAATAGCGTTCCGATACCTCAATAAGGAATCGTTCAAGACACTGTACACTGTGTATGTTAGGCCCATACTGGAGTATGCAGCACCAGTCTGGAACCCACACCTGGTCAAGCACGTCAAGAAGTTAGAGAAAGTACAAAGGTTTGCAACAAGGCTAGTCCCAGAGCTCAAGGGAATGTCGTACGAGGAAAGGTTAAGGGAAATCGGACTGACGACACTGGAGGACAGAAGGGTCAGGGGAGACATGATAACGACATACAAGATACTGCGGGGAATAGACAAGGTGGACAGAGATAGGATGTTCCAGAGAGGGGACACAGGGACAAGGGGTCACAACTGGAAGCTGAAGACTCAGACGAGTCACAGGGACGTTAGGAAGTATTTCTTCAGTCATAGAGTTGTCAGCAAGTGGAATAGCCTAGCAAGTGAAGTAGTGGAGGCAGGAACCATACATAGTTTTAAGAAGAGGTATGACAAAGCTCAGGAAGCAGAGAGAGAGAGGATCCAGTAGCGATCAGTGAAGAGGCGGGGCCAGGAGCTGAGTCTCGACCCCTGCAACCACAATTAGGTGAGTACAATTAGGTGAGTACACACACACACACACACACACACACACACACACACACACAACAATCAATATTTGCACCAATAACTCATTACAGTTGTGACCGGGTGTGGAAGCGTGAATTGCTCATTACTCTATAATTTGTTCATGATTGTAGCCATGTATAAACGTAAGTAACCATTCTTACAGGATTCATTACCTTTGTAACTTGTGAGCTCATTACCGTTGTACCTAGTTCAGCTATCAAAACTTTGGGGGCCCAATCCCTGGACCCATTACGTACCTCTGTAATCTGTAAATACCTTTGCAACTTGTCATGATTGTGACCAGACCTACCTGGAGTTCATTACCTTTGTAAATTGTGAGTTCATTACCTTTGTAATTTGTGAGTTCATTACCTCTGTAACTTGCTCAGCTATCCAAAACTTTGGAGTCCAGTCCCTGGACCAATTTTGTACCTCTGTAATCTTTTGACTACCGCCCACAGGATGGGTATGGGGTGCATAATAAACATATTAAACTAACTGATAACAGATGTCATAACACTATTCTTCAAGGAGTGTCATATACATATACTCCAGGCAGACAGAAAGACAGACAAGCAGAGACAGACAGACAGACAGGCAGGCAGAGAGACAGGCTAGACAGACAGACAGACAAATAGACAGAGAGACAAGACATGTTTGTGTGTAACAGTGATAAATACAGGGAGGGTTAGCTGGAGCAGTGGGCATTTATCAAATGTCGCTGGGCTGTATAGGGATGCCTTTCATAACACCATGCTTCAAGGTATGTGCCAGGGTATCTAAAACATTGTTGGGACCTATAAATACTTTGTATATATTTCTAGACAATAGTAAATAACCTAAGCAGGTGTAAATGTTCACCTGTCAATGTGATTGTGACTATTTGAACACCATTTCAGTACCTAATATTAGCGTCAGAACAAAGATTGGCTATGGAAATACAAGAACTATTATAAATTGTAATTATCAGAACATAAAAAACATATAAATTAAAATAAAAACAAGAAAAAAAGGTATATCGGCAACACTTCTGCAAGTGGCAGGAGTCGATATTGTCGACAGGTGAGCATCCAGAGCCAACTTCACGGACTTATTTCTCAGTAAGTACTGACCCTAAAATTTTTTTTTAAACCTATAACATGTAGAAAAATGTGCTCTTCATTTTAAAAGAAAAAAACAATTTTTTTGTTTTTCAAAATTTTCAGAGTGCCACGTGAGTGAACGTAGATCTACGTTTGGACAGTTTAACCCTTTGACTGTTTTGGTCATGTATATACATCTTATAAAGGTAGTAGGTTGGTAGACAACAACCATCCAGGGGGGTACTACCGTCCTGCCAAGTGAGTGTAAAACAAAAGCCTGTAATTGTTTTACATGATGGTAGGATTGCTGGTGTCTTTTGTCTGTCTCATAAATATGCAAGATTACAGGGACGTCTTGCTACTTCTACTTACACTTAGGTCACACTACACATACGTGTACAAGCATGTATATATACACACACCCCTCTGGGTTTTCTGCTATTTTCTTTCTAGTTCTTGTTCTTGTTTATTTCCTCTTATCTCCATGGGGAAGTGGAACAGAATTCTTCCTCCGTAAGCCATGTGTGTTGTAAGAGGCGACTAAAATGCCAGGAGCAAGGGGCTAGTAACCCCTTCTCCTGTATATATTACTAAATGTACAAGGAGAAACTTTTGTTTCTCCTTTTGGGCCACCCTGCCTCGGTGGGATACAGACGGTGTGTTGAAAGAAAGATATACATTTTATGAGCCACCGTGTTTGACGTATATATACTCATAAATTCTAGCGGCTTCAAATCAAGCAGGAGAAAGCTGGTAGGCCCACATGTGAGAGAATGGGTCTGTGTGGTCAGTGTGCACCATATAAAAAAAAATCCTGCTGCACGCAGTGCATAATGAGAAAAAAAACTCCAACCGTTTTTTTTTTAATTAAAATGCCGACCTCGCAAGAGTGTAATTCCACCAGTTTTCCATCAAATTTTATTCTTTTGGTGTCATTACAATCGGGAAAAGATTCTCTATCATTTCATAAGAAATTTTATTTTTTTTTCTTAAATTTTGCGACACCAGGAGACACCTCAGGATTTGGGGTTGTGACAGTCAAGGGGTTAAGGGTTAAGAGTGTAACATTAAGAGTGTAGCATTATTGTTTTCCTTATGAAACCACAGTGTGATTTAATGCAGTTTGCCTTAAAAACACTGTTATAATAAAAGCATGGGAAGGTATGTAGTCAAGAGCAGGAATGGCCAATGTGGTGCCCCCGCCTCCGCTACCACTACTCAAGATACATAATATTTCATTCATTCTAGTGTATATATCAAGTTTTTATGTTATTAATATTGTTTATTATGTCATTAATATTGTTTATTATGTCATATTAGATGAATTGTGATAGATAAATAAGCCATAGAGTTGATATTCGGGAAATTATTGAAGTAATTTGTCGTGCCTCCTAAGAGCCAGAACAGATTAATTCCATTTCGATTACTTTAACCCTCTCAGGGTTGGCAGACCCTCTTCTAAACTTGTTCTCAGGGTCGAAAATTTTTCAAAAAAAAAAAAAAAAAAAAAAAAAAAAAAAAAAAAAAAAAAAAAAAAAAAAAAAAAAAAAAAAAAAAAAAAAAAAAAAAAGTAATTTTTTTTCTTATGAAATGATAAAGAATTTTTTCCCGATCATAATGACACCAAAAGTATGAAATTTGATGGAAAACTTACGGAATTATGCTCTTGCAAAGTTAGCGGTCTTGACGATGTTTATGCACCAGCGATTTCACCCACTTTGAGCCCTATTTTCGGCCAATTCCAATGTACCAGTCGACAAAAATCACAACCATTTTGCTAGAACTCCATTTTTTCTATCAAAAGAGTACGAGAAACCACCCATTTACCGATTTCAACTATCCAATAAAGTGGTCAGAAATTGGCAATTTTGCCAATTTCACACAAATTTCAAAAGATGCCAATTTCCAAATAGGGTCCAGAATTAACAAGACAGACATTCATAGCACTAAAATAACATTTCCTCTGTTCATTAGTCTCGTCCCCAGGCCTCTGTTACATTTCTTTTGCTTTCCACTTTGAATTTTTATTCTCAAAAAAATAGAAGATTTACTGTCATGCAGTCTACTGCACTGGTGTAGAAATGGTATAAATAATATCAGTGCGCTTGTAAAAGAATGCATCTACCATCTGACTTACAACCGAGTTCAGTTCCGAGAAACCGGTCATAAGTCGAAATGTTCGTAAGTCGAACTTTACTACTGAATATCAACAAAACAGTTTTGTAATGACTTTATTTTATTGTTTTATTTTGGTATTTCATGTTTTACTTTACTTTGTATGTTGTTAGCACTATATTTTATACTGTAAGGTTTAGGATAAACACTGTGTACAACACAAATAGTTGCTTATTTCCCAGAAATTTGGCATAAAAAACACGGTCGTAAGTCGAGCAGGTCGTAAGTCGGATGGTAGGTGTATTAGATTGAGCAGTTGACGTGTATTGGACACATGGCATAATTTGTTTACTTTTGAACTTTGGCAAAAATTGAACATTTCTGCTACTCTGAGCTCAATTTCAAGGTACTTTTCTTTGTGAAACCAATCAAAATCATCTCAATTTCTGTAAAAATGTCTTCCATTCTATAAAATGAGACCAGGAAAACTAGAATGCAGCCATAAATAGCATATGAAAATACACTGCAAAGTTGCTGTTTTAAACCAAAAACATGGTCGGAGTTTTTTTTCTCATTATGCACTGTGTGCTGCAGAATTTTTTTCATACTGTGCATGTTCACCACGTAGACCCATTCTTTCATATGTAGGCCTACCAGCTTTCTCTCAATAGATTTGAAGGCGCTAGAATTTATGCATACTAGTACGGCACCAACCCTGGCATGCAAGCCGTACTAGTACGGCACCAACCCTGAAAGGGCTAAATAAGGAAAATTGACTCTGCATATGCACCAATTCCAGATGTGAGCAAGGTCACGGAACTGATTAAACTCGTAAGTACAGGTTCCACTGAATTCCGGTGAATTTTGGGCAGACTAGTCCTAATGCTTAAAGATTATTTAAGAACTAAACATTAGTTAACCTCCAACCTCCTCTTACCACAAAAAACACTGTACAGGTACTTACCCAGTAACCCTTAAACAGGTAACAATTTATTTACATAATTTACTTGGCATAATGTATATACAGTACATATACACAAAGTCAAAGAGCTCTATATTTCACTTGATCTGACATTTTAAACCTTTCAAACAACTTCTGGGTTGGGTGCAACCTGGCCCCTTCTAGAAAATAAACAATGACCCATGTAGTGCATCTGGTAGACAGTACTGTAGTATATGGGCATCCACTACAGTACTACACTCCATTTGGAACTATGGCAGAGAAATGATAATTTAGTGAAAGTCAAATTAAGAGGATTTCCAGGTAAAGTTATATCATACATAGCAGTGGTGCAAGTTGCAGTGAAGACACTGTAGGATTTAACAGAAATAAAGAACCATTTAAGAGCAGTGATGAAAATATGAGCAATCTTTTGTAATATACAGGCGGCCTCTCAACCCTGCACACTTTAAACTGAACTTCAAGTACCATGAACTTTAAACTATACATGAACCTGCATTCCAATGACACTTTCTTCACATACAGATTGTTAGAATAATGGAATGGATTACATGAGGAATTAATACATATGGCAACCACTGAAAAATTTACATAGTAACAGACACAAATAAGTAATCACACATAATCACCAATGGCAGGGAAATACCACCAAAGAGCTATAAATATTTCTTACCTAATTTCTTTAACTAAAAGTCTAAGGCCAAACTGTGGTTCAAGATGAACTCCTGTGATTGTGTACCAGTAGTGACCAGGTATTGGAGGAGCAGGCAGCAAGACCCACAAGCAGTAGCATGGACTCTCCCCAGGAGCTGAAACATTTATACACAATTACATAAATATACAAAACATAAATATACAAAACATAAATATACAAAACATAAATATACAAAACATAAATATACAAAACATAAATATACAAAACATAAATAAACAAAACATGAAGAATTTCAGAAATGTTTTAGACATTATTGCCTTGTGATGCAGAATACAGCTTATTATCAGCAGGCAATCAGATTCAAAGGAAAGGGAGCATAGCTCCAACTGTTTCACTCGGGAACCCTTCACCAGCTTCAAGGCACCACCTCCCTTAAAAGGATAACATTAGAATGCCTCTTCTGACTGATTTCAAACTTTAAATACTGATGTATCTTAATTAAAATGTTTGAACTGTTATTGGACCTGGCAGATGCAAATCTGCAAACTTTTAAAAAATCCAGATTTTTTTGTTTTTCAACTCAAGAATGCCATTTCTGACTGACTTCAATTTTTCAACACTGATGTAGCTTACTTAAAAAGGTTTGAGTATCAGTGGGCTAAGTGCTAATTTTAAAAAATTATTACAAAATCTTTGGCACTGGTTTCTTTACCCTGTAAACACTATTATTATAATCCCTTATGCATAGATCATAACATAAAAAAATATAAGAATGGAGGAACACTGCTGAAGGCCTACTAGCCCATACTAGGCAGGTCCTTCTCAAATCCTTTCTCGCCCATATATGTATATTGTCCAACCTATTCCAAAGCTACCAAACAAGTTAGCCTCAATGCTTCATGAGAAAGAGGTCCTAATCAAATCCGATCCTTCTCACTCGCAAATTTGTGTAACCTATTTTTTAAAGCCCCCGTTTTTAAGCTTCTATGACCTTACTTGGCAGAATGTTTTACTCATTGACAACTGTCTGAAAACTAGTAATATCTTACATCTTTTCTAGATGTAAATTTATCTAATGTAAATCTGCTATTTCAAGTTCTTCATTGTTTCCATATAATCAGTAATTGTTTATATTGCATTTGTTTGTGCCAGTCTTTAACGTGTATTATTGAAAATGGTATAAAATTCTGATAAGTTCAAGATTAACACACCAAACTGTTGCGTGTGTGTCTTAATCATCAACTTGTATACTTCAATGATATCTCCTCTCAGTTTACATCTCTGAAGTGAATGAAGGTTCAAGGATCTCAACCTATCCTTGTATGAGATTCCTTATACAGTGGATTAATTTTGTCATCCCTCACTGTATGTTCTCTAATGCATTAATATCCATTCTGTAGTATGGCATCCAAAATTGAGTTCTTTCAAGACTATCTCTTCACCAACTCCATGGTGTTTCAGTTCCTTCAGTACCCTGGTGATAGACCAGGTGCTTCAGCTCCTTTAGTACCCTGGTGATGGACCAGGTACTTCAGTTCCTTCAGTACCCTCCTTAATAGTACCCTGGTGATGGACCAGGTGTTTCAGCTCCTTCAGTACCCTGGTGATGGACCAGGTGCTTCAGCTCCTTCAGTACCCTGGTGATGGACCAGGTGCTTCAGCTCCTTCAGTACCCTGGTGATGGACCTGGTGCTTCAGCTCCTTCAGTACCCTGGTGATGGACCAGGTGCTTCAGCTCCTTCAGTACCCTGGTGATGGACCAGGTACTTCAGTTCCTTCAGTACCCTCCTTAATAGTACCCTGGTGATGGACCAGGTGTTTCAGCTCCTTCAGTACCCTGGTGATGGACCAGGTGCTTCAGCTCCTTCAGTACCCTGGTGATGGACCAGGTGCTTCAGTTCCTTCAGTACCCTGGTGATGGACCAGGTACTTCAGTTCCTTCAGTACCCTGGTGATGGACCTGGTGCTTCAGCTCCTTCAGTACCCTGGTGATGGACCAGGTACTTCAGTTCCTTCAGTACCCTCCTTAATAGTACCCTGGTGATGGACCAGGTGCTTCAGCTCCTTCAGTACCCTGGTGATGGACCAGGTGCTTCAGCTCCTTCAGTACCCTGGTGATAGACCAGGTGCTTCAGCTCCTTCAGTACCCTGGTGATGGACCAGGTACTTCAGTTCCTTCAGTACCCTGGTGATGGACCTGGTGCTTCAGCTCCTTCAGTACCCTGGTGATGGACCAGGTACTTCAGTTCCTTCAGTACCCTCCTTAATAGTACCCTGGTGATGGACCAGGTGTTTCAGCTCCTTCAGTACCCTGGTGATAGACCAGGTGCTTCAGCTCCTTCAGTACCCTGGTGATGGACCAGGTGCTTCAGCTCCTTCAGTACCCTGGTGATGGACCAGGTGCTTCAGCTCCTTCAGTACCCTGGTGAGGGACCAGGTGCTTCAGCTCCTTCAGTACCCTGGTGATGGACCAGGTACTTCAGTTCCTTCAGTACCCTGGTGATGGACCAGGTGCTTCAGCTCCTTCAGTACCCTGGTGATGGACCTGGTGCTTCAGCTCCTTCAGTACCCTGGTGATGGACCAGGTACTTCAGTTCCTTCAGTACCCTGGTGATGGACCAGGTACTTCAGTTCCTTCAGTACCCTGGTGATGGACCAGGTACTTCAGTTCCTTCAGTACCCTGGTGATAGACCAGGTGCTTCAGCTCCTTCAGTACCCTGGTGATGGACCAGGTGCTTCAGCTCCTTCAGTACCCTGGTGATGGACCAGGTGTTTCAGCTCCTTCAGTACCCTGGTGATGGACCAGGTACTTCAGCTCCTTCAGTACCCTGGTGATGGACCTGGTGCTTCAGCTCCTTCAGTACCCTGGTGATGGACCAGGTGTTTCAGCTCCTTCAGTACCCTGGTGATAGACCAGGTGCTTCAGCTCCTTCAGTACCCTGGTGATGGACCAGGTGCTTCAGCTCCTTCAGTACCCTGGTGATGGGCCAGGGGCTGCAGCTCCTTCAGTACCCTGGTGATGGACCAGGTACTTCAGCTCCTTCAGTACCCTGGTGATGGACCATGTGCTTCAGCTCCTTCAGTACCCTGGTGATGGACCAGGTACTTCAGTTCCTTCAGTACCCTGGTGATGGACCAGGTGTTTCAGCTCCTTCAGTACCCTGGTGATGGACCTGGTGCTTCAGCTCCTTCAGTACCCTGGTGATGGACCAGGTGTTTCAGCTCCTTCAGTACCCTGGTGATGGACCTGGTGCTTCAGCTCCTTCAGTAGCCTGGTGATGGACCAGGTGCTTCAGCTCCTTCAGTACCCTGGTGATGGACCAGGTGCTTCAGCTCCTTCAGTACCCTGGTGATGGACCAGGTGTTTCAGCTCCTTCGGTACCCTGGTGATGGACCTGGTGCTTCAGCTCCTTCAGTACCCTGGTGATGGACCAGGTGTTTCAGCTCCTTCGGTACCCTGGTGATGGACCAGGTGCTTCAGCTCCTTCAGTACCCTGGTGATGGACCAGGTGTTTCAGCTCCTTCGGTACCCTCTTTAACCCTTTGACTGTCGAGACCCCCGCTCACAAACTTGCTCTCAGTGTTGAAGAATTTAAAAAAAAAAAAAAATTTCTTAAGTAATGATAGAGAATCTTTTCCCGATTGTAATGACACCAAAAGTACTTAATTTGATGGAAAACTTACGGAATTACGCTCTTGCGAAATTAGCAATCTTGGCAATAATTACACATCGGCGATTTCACCCACTTTGAGCCCTATTTTTGGCCAATTCCATTGTTCCAGTCGACCAAACTCATAGCTATTTCTTTAGAACTCCATTTGTTCTATCGATTGAGTACAAGAAACCACCCATTTATCGATTTCAACTACCCAATAAAGTGGTCAGAAATTGGCAATTAGGCCAATTTCATGCAAATTAAAAAATATGCCAATTTCAAAATAGGGTCCAGAATGAACAATGCAGACATTCCTGGCACTAAAATAACATATTCTCTGATCACCAGTCATGTCTCCAGGCCCCTCTTATATTACTCTTGCTTTCTATTTTGAATTTTTATTCACACAAACAACAGAAGATTTACTGTTATGCAGACTTCTGCATTATTGTAATAAATGTATAAATAATGTTAACCCATTCGTGACAGCATATTAGAATGGCTAGTTGTACACTTATTGAACAATAACATCATTCGATTACTCTTGAACATCTGCAAAAATCGAACATTTCCGCTATTTTGAGCTCAATTTCAATATCAAATGAGACCAAGAAAACGAGAATACAACCATAAATACTATACGAAAATACAAGCCAAAGTCGGCGTTTTAATCCAAAAACAAGGTCGGAGGCTTTTTTCTCATTATGCACTGCGTGCTGCAGGATTTTTTTTTATACTGTGCACACTGACCACACAGACCCATTCTCTCACATATGGGCCTACCAGCTTTCTCCTACTTGATTTGAAGCCGGTAGAATTTTGGAGTATAAATACGTCAAAAACACTGGCTTGTAAGATGTACATGTATATACAGTGGTTCCCCGCTTTTCATAGTTCCCGGCAATCGTAAATTTCGCCAATCAAAGGGATATTTTCATATAAACATGGACTCGCTTTTCATAGGTTGACTCGCGAGTCGTAGTTCGTCCGGGACGCGTACCCACGGCGTGAGCCGGGGTGGCAGCCAGTCTGGCATTGTTTACCAGTGAGCGAAGGTCCCCTCACGTGCTCCAGCAAAATATTTCATAATATTCCATTTATTTTAGTGCTTGCAAGTACTAAATAAGCTATCATGTCTCCAAAGAAAGCTCCTAGTGCCAAGCCTGTGGTAAAGAAGGTGAGAAATACGACTGAATTTAAGAAAACCATCATTGAGCAATATGAAAGTGGTACAAGTGTGGCCGAACTGTCCAGGATGTATAAGAAACCCTACACAACCTTATGTTCCATAGTGGCCAAGAAAAAGGAAATAAAGGACGCTGTTGTTGCAAAGGGAGTAACTATGCTGACAAAAATGAGATCACCAGTACTCGAAGAGGTTGAGAAGTTATTATTGGTGTGGATAAATGAGAAACAATTAGCAGGAGATACTATTATGACTTCGATTATTTGTGAAAAGGCTAGGCAGTTGCATGAAGATTTAGTAAAGAAATTGCCTGCATATAGTGGTGAAGTGAGTGAATTTAAGGCCAGCAAAGGCTGGTTTGAGAGATTTAAGAACCGTACTGGCATACACAGTGTGGTAAGGCATGGTGAGGCTGCCAGTTCGGACCACAAGGCGGCTGAAAAATATGTGCATGTATTCCAGGAGTACATAGAGGCTGAAGGACTGAAACCTGAACAAGTGTTCAATTGTGACGAAACAGGCCTCTTTTGGAAGAAAATGCCGAAGAGGACCTTCATTACACAAGAGGAAAAGGCAATGCCAGGACACGAGCCTATGAAAGACAGGCTGATGCTAATGTTCTGTGCTAATGCTAGTGGGGATTTCAAAGTGAAGCCATTACTAGTGTACCATTCTGAAAATCCCAGTGTGTTCAGGAAAAACAATGTTATGAAGAGTAAATTGTGTGTGTTTTGGAAATCTAATAGTAAGGCATGGGTCACGAGGGAAATTTTCATCGAGTGGTTCAATGAAGTGTTTGGCCCTAGTGTGAAGGAGTATCTCCTGGAAAAGAAATTGGATCTCAAGTGCCTGCTAGTAATGGACAATGCACCTGCTCATCCTCCAAACTTGGATGACCTAATTTTCGAGGAGTTTGGGTTCATCACAGTAAAGTTCTTGCCCCCGAATACCACTCCTCTCCTCCAGCCCATGGACCAGCAGGTTATTGCAAACTTTAAAAAACTCTACACAAAAGCAATGTTTCACAGGTGCTTGACTGTGACCACAGACACTCACTTGACCCTAAGGGAATTTTGGAGAGAATACTTCAGCATCCTCCATTGCATAACCCTTATAGGTATGGCTTGGGAGGGAGTGACTACCAGGGCTTTGAACTCTGCCTGGAGAAAATTGTGGCCAGATTGTGTCGACAAGAGGGATTTTGAAGGATTTGGGACTGACCCTAATGAGCCTATGTCTGTTGTAAAATCAATTGTGGCACTGGGGAGTTCCATGGGGTTGGATGTGAGTTTGGAGGATGTGGAAGAATTGGTGGAAGACCACAATGAAGAGCTCACCACTGAGGAGCTGCAACAGCTTCAGCAGGAAGAGCAACACATCGCAGCTCAGAATCTTGCTGCAGAGGAGGAGGAAGAGAGATGGAAGAAGGCGCCTTCTTCAGAAA
Organism: Cherax quadricarinatus; assembly: GCF_038502225.1. Classification (NCBI taxonomy): domain Eukaryota; kingdom Metazoa; phylum Arthropoda; class Malacostraca; order Decapoda; family Parastacidae; genus Cherax; species Cherax quadricarinatus. Next base: position 16,264,674 of record NC_091299.1, on the reverse strand, counting down.
TTAAAGAGATTTTTACTATGTGGGGTAAGATGGAAAGCTTTATAGAGAAACATCACCCTAACAAGGTTGTTGCAAGCCAGGTTGGCAACATGTACAGTGACAAAGTCTTGGGCCATTTTAGGGAAGTGTTAAAGAGACGTCAGAAACAGAGCTCTCTCCACAGTTATTTTGCGAGACAGGACTCCAGTGACTCTCAAGGTGGTCCTAGTGACATTAAGAAACAGAGAAGAGAAGCAACCCCAGAAAAGCAAATGGTATCTGAGGTGTTGATGGAAGGGGATTCCCCTTCCAAACTATAAACAATCCACTCTCTCCTCCTCCTCCTCCTCCAGTCTCCCATACACTAAGAAGAATCTCCAATAAAGGTAAGTGTTATGCTGTTAATGTTTCATTCATCATTTCCCATTGTATTGTTTATGTACTACATGTATATTAAATGTAAAAAATTTTTTTGTTTTAATACTTCTGGGTGTCAGGAACGGATTAATTGTATTTACATTATTTCTTACGGGGAAAATTGATTCGTAAATTGTAAATTTCGTTTATAGTAACGGCTCCAGGAACGGATTAATTACGAAAAATGAGGGACCACTGTATATGACCAAAACAGTCAAAGGGTTAATAGTGCCCTGGTTATTAAAGTTTATTCCATGGGTGGAGTAGAAGGTGGGTTGGGCAGGTGTTATAGTTTGTGAGCTTGGTTTTAGGTTTTAGGGGGACCTGCTTAGTGTGGGCCAGTTGGCCTGCTACAGAGTTCCTCCTTTCTTGTATTTTTATGAGTGAGAGGGGTTCGATACGAGTGTGATATGCACATTAGTTAAGAGGGTTATTGGGGATTATTGTTTGGGTAGCATGAAGATGAGCTGGGCAAATATTTTTGTTAGTGGGGTTGGATTTGATAAGGACCTGCTCAGTATGGGCCAGTAGGCCTGCTGCAGTGTTCCTCCTTTATGTTCTTATGATAAATTCAGCTGCATTATCTAAGAAAGGCCTTATTAACCCTTTGATTGTTTTGGTCGTATATAGTATAAGTCTTATGAGCCACCGTTTTTGACCATCACTACCACCTTCTACCACTATCACAACTGCTACCACCATCACTACCACCTTCTACCACCATCACTACCAACTTCTACCACCATCACTACTACCGTCTACCACTATCACAACTGATAGCACCCTCTACCACCATTGCTATCACCCTCTACCACTATCACAACTGATAGCACCCTCTACCACCATCACTACCACCCTCTACCACTATCACAACTGCTTCCACACTACCACCACCACTTTCATATTTTTCTACAAACTTTATCTTAAATTATGTGTGTTTCTCACATTCTTTACCAAAGCACTGGCACTAGAAGCTTTCTTTGGAGCCATGGTGACTTATTTAGCAGTTGCAAGCACTAAAACGAATGGAATATTATGAAATGTATCGTATGAACTCGTGGGATCATGCTCACTCACTGATAAACAATGGCACACTAGCTGGGAATGGAGTGTGAGGCGGCTCGGGGCTGTGTGTACGCATCCCAGACGAACGACTATTTGCGAGTCAAATGACAATTCGTGAGCCAATGTTTTCACGAAAATAATGTTACGATTTTCAAAAATTACGACTATCGAGCCTTACGATTATCGAGGGACCACTGTAATACTAGTGAAATAGCTAAGAATTTGGTCGACTGGAATAATGTAAGTGGCCTAAAATGGGAGTCAAAGTCGGCAAAATCGCTGATGCATAAATATCACTGACACATCAAAATTCGTGAGAGCATAATTTCATCAATTTTCCATCAAATTTTGCACTTTTTGTTTTATTACCTTCAGAAAAAGATTCTCTACCATTTCATAAGAAAAAAATAACAAAATTATTTTTTTTAAATTCTTGGACCCTGGTGCACACTTTGAAATTTGGCCTCTGGGCCCTGAAAGGGTTAATTCAGGGAACTGGAGCACAGATCCAATTCCCTAGATCAAGAGCCCTTCACCAGCATCAAGGAACCTTCCTCGAGGAGAGCACTTCTGAAACACTGCTTTTGTGTAGTTTTTTGAAGTTAGAAATGACCTGGTCCATGGGCTGGATAAGAGGAGTGGTGTTAGGAAGCAAGAACTTCACTTTTATAAAACGGAAATCCCTAGACAACTGGTCTACCAAGTTTGGAGGATGAGCAGGAGCATTGTCCATTACCAAGAGGCACATGAGTGCAATTTACTTTCCAGGAGGTATTTTTTTCACACTCGGGCCAAACACTTCATGGACCTAGTCAATGAAAAGTTGCCTTGTGACCCATACCTTATGATTAGCTTTCCACATCACACACAATTTACTCCTGATGACATTGTTTTTCTTAAACACTCTGGGATTTTCAGAATGATACACAAATAAAGGCTTCACTTTGAAATCCCTACTAGTATTAGCACAGAACAAAAGAGTTAGCCTGTCTTTCATAGGCTTGTGTCCTGGTAGTACCTTTTCCTCCTCCATGATGTAGGTCCTCTTTGGCATTTTCTTCCAAAACAGGCCTGTTTCATCACAAATGAACACTTGTTGGAGTTGGAATTCTTCAGCCTCTACGTATCCCTTGAATTCCTGCACAAATTTTTCAGCTGCACGTCTGTCAGAACTCGCAGAGTCACAACATGCTTCTTAAATCTCTCAAACCAGCCTCTGCTGGCCTTAAATTCACTAACATCATCACTAGTACCAGGCATTTTCTTTACGAGGTCCGCATGCAACTGTCTTGCCTTTTCACAAATGATCGTCTCTGAAACACTATCTCCCACTAACTGTTTTTCCCTGATCCACAACAACAACTCCACTTCTTCATTTGTTTGTGATCTCTTTTTTGTTAACATGTTTACCCTTTTGCCACATTAGCTTCCTTGATTTGTTCTTTCTTTGCCAGGATAGAAGTGATTATTGATTTGTTTTTGCCAAACATCCTGGCAAGCTGGAGCACCCGCACACCACTTTCATATTTTTTTATTACTTCCTTCTTAAATTCCATCGTGTTTCTCACTTTCTTTACCAAAGGAACTTTACTAGGAACTTTCTTGGGGCCCATGGTGACTTATTTCACAGTTGCACTTAATAAAAAAAAACATCAAAAACAATGGATTTTAACCCCTTCAGGGTCCAAGGCCAAAATCTGAAGTGGTGCTCCAGTGTCCAAGAAATTTTGAAAAAAAAAAAAAAAAAAAAAAAATTTTATTACAGAATTAAAGAGTATATTTTTGTGAAGGTAATAAGACAAAAAAAAAATTCTGATCAGTACTTACCGAGATACAGTGGCGGGAAGTTGACGCAAAATGACCGGGTGGCGGCAACATCAGTGACTTTCGCAAAATCCCATTTTTTTATTTTACGTTTTTTATACTTTTTCTTTTCTTTTCTAATTTTTTTTCTTTTTCTAATAACATTTGTGGCCTGTGAGACCAGTATTGTGTATATTGTATAAGTGTACACTCATTGTATTCAACACAATAACTGCACTAATTTGTTTATCATTATATTGCTTACAAAACTTGTTTACAAGTTTATTGTAAACAAAATGATGAAAATATTAGTGCGGTTATTGTGTTGAATACAACGGTACCATATGGTACAATGGTGCTATAGGGTGCAATGGTACCATATGGTACAATGACACCATATGATACAATGGTACCATATGGTACAATGGCACCATTTGGTACAATGGTACCATATGATACAATGGTACCATATGGTGCAATGGTACCATATGGTGTAAAGGTACCATATGGTACATTGTACCATACAGTACAATGATACCATATTGCAATTGTACCATATGGTACAATGGCACCATATGATACAATGGTACCATATGGTACAATATGGTACAATGGCACATGATACAATGGTACCATATGATACAATGGTACCATATGGTGCAATGGTACCTTATGGTACCATATGGTGTAATGGTACCATATGATGCAATGGTACCATATGGTACATTGTACCATACAGTACAATGATACCATATGGTTCATTGTACCATATGGTACTGTTGTATTCAACACAATAAACACACTAATATTTTCATTATTTTGTTTACAATAGTTGTTTACAACAAAAATATGCAAAAATGTTATATATTAGTAATGTTCTATTATACATTTACAAGTGTACAGGAACTTGACACGTTTCTTGATGTGGATGACAAAGCACTTTGTCTTGGAAACTGGAGAGTCAGTAGCTAGCTGTCGTCACTCACTCGGTCTTGGCTGGTGTCTCATGCCACCAACACCAATTGACCATATGGTACATGGTATCATATGTTGCAGGGTACCATATGGTACACTGTACTATATGGTATAGGGTATCATGCAGTACAGGATAACATATGATGCAGGGTACCATATGGTGCAGGGTACCATATGGCACAGGGTACCATATGGCACAGGGTACCATATGGTACAGAGTACCATACGATCCAGGATTGTTTTTTAAAACAGTTTGTGACAGAGCCAACTAGGGGAAATAACCTCCTTGACTTGGTTCTTGCCAGTAGGGAAACACTAATTAATAATCTTGAGGTTAATGATGAGCTTGGGGAAAGTGATCACAAATCACTCAGTTTTAATATACAGTGGACCCCCGCATAACGATCACCTCCGAATGCGACCAATTATGTAAGTGTATTTATGTAAGTGCGTTTGCACGTGTATGTTTGGGGGTCTGAAATGGACTAATCTACTTCACAATATTCCTTATGGGAACAAATTCGGTCAGTACTGGCACCTGAACATACTTCTGGAGTGAAAAAATATCGTTAACCGGGGGTCCACTGTATCATGGAATTCCCCTAATAATGGCAATCAAGTCTCTGTCCCTGACTTCTGCTTGGCTGATTTCATAGGACTGAAAAATTACTTAGGTGGGCTGAACTGGAATGACCTGACTAAGGGTCAGGTAGGTGGTGATGGTTGCCGATATGACGCTTTCCAGGGCATAGTTCTAGCTGCTCAGTCAAATTATGTTCCAAATAGGGAAATCAGATCAAACAAAAATGATCCTAAATGGATGAACAATAGATTAAAATATCTAATTGGTCAAAAGAGAGGCATATATAGGCAAATCAAAAGAGGGGAGGGGCAATTAAGAAATCGATATATTCAGTTAAAGAGAGAAATAAAAAAAGGAATTAGAAAAGCAAAAAGAGATTATGAGGTTAAAGTTGCAAGAGATTCGAAGACTAACCCAAAAGGATTCTTTCAGGTATACAGAAGTAAGATCAGGGACAAGATAGGTCTACTCAAAAGTTCCTCGGGTCAGCTCACTGACAGTGATAAGGAAATGTGTAGAAGTTTTAACACATACTTCCTCTCAGTTTTTACACAGGAGGATACCAACGATATTCCAGAAATGATAAATTATGTGGAACAGGACGATAATAAACTGTGCACAATTAGGGTCACAAGTGACATGGTCCTTAGGCAAATAGATAAATTAAAACCTAACAAATCCCCAGGCCCTGATGAACTGCATGCAAGGGTTCTAAAGGAATGTAAAGAGGAGCTTAGCAAACCTTTGGCTAATCTTTTCAACATATCACTACAAACTGGCATGGTGCCAGATAAGTGGAAAATGGCAAATGTGATACCTATTTTCAAAGCAGGTGACAGGTCCTTAGCTTCGAACTATAGACCAATAAGCCTAACCTCCATAGTGGGAAAATTTATGGAATCAATAATTGCCAAGGCAGTTCGTAGCCACCTTGAAAAGTATAAATTAATCAACGAATCTCAGCATGGTTTTACAAAGGGGCGTTCCTGCCTTACGAATTTATTAACTTTTTTCACTAAGGTATTTGAGGAGGTAGATCATGGTAATGAATATGATATTGTGTATATGGACTTCAGTAAGGCTTTTGACAGGGTCCCACATCAGAGACTATTGAGGAAAATTAAGGCACATGGAATAGGAGGAGAAATTTTTTCCTGGATAGAGGCATGGTTGACAAATAGGCAGCAGAGAGTTTGCATAAATGGGGAGAAATCAGAGTGGGGAAGCGTCACGAGCGGTGTTCCACAGGGGTCAGTGTTAGGCCCCCTGCTGTTCACAATATACATAAACGACATAGATGAGGGCATAAAGAGCGACATCAGCAAGTTTGCCGATGACACCAAAATAGGCCGTCGAATTCATTCTGACGAGGACATTAGAGCACTCCAGGAAGATTTGAATAGACTGATGCAGTGGTCGGAGAGGTGGCAGATGCAGTTTAATATAGACAAATGCAAAGTTCTAAATGTTGGACACGACAATAACAGTGCCACATATAAACTAAATAATGTAGATCTTAATATTACGGATTGCGAAAAAGATTTAGGAGTTCTGGTTAGCAGTAATCTGAAACCAAGACAACAGTGCATAAGTGTTCGCAATAAAGCTAATAGAATCCTTGGCTTCATATCAAGAAGCATAAATAATAGGAGTCCTCAGGTTGTTCTTCAACTCTATACATCCTTGGTTAGGCCTCATTTAGATTATGCTGCACAGTTTTGGTCACCATATTACAGAATGGATATAAATGCTCTGGAAAATGTACAAAGGAGGATGACAAAGTTGATCCCATGTATTAGAAACCTTCCCTATGAGGATAGACTAAGGGCCCTGAATCTGCACTCTCTCGAAAGACGTAGAATTAGGGGGGATATGATTGAGGTGTATAAATGGAAGACAGGAATAAATAAAGGGGATGTAAATAGTGTGCTGAAAATATCTAGCCTAGACAGGACTCGCAGCAATGGTTTTAAGTTAGAAAAATTCAGATTCAGGAAGGATATAGGAAAGTACTGGTTTGGTAATAGAGTTGTGGATGAGTGGAACAAACTCCCAAGTACAGTCCTAGAGGCTAGAACATTGTGTAGCTTTAAAAATAGGTTGGATAAATACATGAGTGGGTGTGGGTGGGTGTGAGTTGGACCTGATTAGCTTGTGCTACCAGGACGGTTGCCGTGTTCCTCCCTTAACCCTTTCAGGGTCCGTCCCGTAGATCTACGGCTTTACGTTCAGGGTCCAAACCGTAGATCTACGCCATGAGCTCAGCTCACTCTGATAAACTGTGAGTGGTACATTTGGGCCTAGATATGAGAGAATACATCTATGTGGTATGTGTGCACCACATAAAACAGATCCTGCAGCACACTGTGTATAATGAGAGAAAAAAAATGAAATCATGATTTTTCGATTAAAACAGCAACTTTGCAGTGTTTTTCGTATGTTTTTTATAGTTGTATTTGCGATTTCTTGGTCTCATTTGATAGAATGGAAGACATAGTACAGAAATAAGAGATGATTTTGATTGGTTTTAGCACTGGAAATGGCTTGAAACTGAGCTCAAAGTAGCAGAAATGTTAAATTTTTGCCGATATTCAAGAGTAAACAAACGACCTCACACATCTAATACACATCAGCTGGTGGGTCTAATATACATTCACAAATATGGTGATGATATTTATACAATTATTACAGTATTGCATAACAGTAAATCTTCTATTTTTTGGTGTGAATAAAAATTCATTATGTGAATAAAAAATCAAAATGGAATTTATTTGTAAAGCCTCAAAACATAACTAATGAACAGAGGAAATGTTAGTTTAGTGCCAGGAATGCCTACATTGTTCATTCTGGACCCTATTTTGAAATTGGAATATTTTGAACTTTGTGTTAAATTGGCCAAATTAACAATTTCCAATCACTTTATTTTGTAGTTGAAACAGTTGACTTTGCGATTTCTTGTGCTCAATCGATAGAATAGAAGTAATACTAGTGAAATAGCTAAGAATTTGGTTGACTGGAATAATGTAATTGGCCTAAAATGGGAGTCAAAGTCGGCAAAATCGCCGATTCGTAAATATCGCTGACACATCAAAATTCGCGAGAGCATAATTTCGTCAATTTTCCACCAAATTTCGTACTTTTTGTTTTATTACCTTCACAAAAAGATTCTCTATGATTTCATAAGAAAAAATAACAAATTTTTTTTTTGAAAATTCTTGGACACTGGTGCGTGACTCCAGATTTGGGCCTTGGACCCTGAAAGGGTTAAGTCAAGGTGACCTGACCTGACTAGGTTGGGTGCATTGGCTTAAGCTGGTAGGAGACTTGGACCTGCCTCGCATGGGCCAGTAGACCTGCTGCAGTGTTCCTTCGTTCTTATGTTCTTCTTCTTAGTACAGGATACCATATGGTACATATACAGGGATAACTATGGAAATAAGTCACCCTGACTTTTTTGGGTTATCCTAGGATTTTATACGTATGCTGCTATGTATGATAATCTATGTAATTGTATTTCTGTACACCTGAATAAACTTACTCAAGTGCATGTGGCATCATAAGTAAGTTCATTTAGTTATACACAAATAAAGTTACACAGAATATCATACTTAGCAGCATATGTTTGGAGAAGCTAGGATAACTCAAAAAAGTCACAGACTTATTTCCATTAGGGTCCCTGTACCATATGGTATAATGTACCATATGGTACAATGTACTATATGGTACATTGTACCATATGGTACCACTCTACCATACAATACCATTGTACCATATGATACCATTGTATGACATGGCACCATTGTACCATATGGTACCATTGTACCATATGGCACAATGGTACCATATGGTTCAAAACCATAGAATTCGTCTTCATCTCCAGTTCCATCAGTCTTAGAACTGTAAGTTGTGAAGAGGAGAGTCAGAATTCGCCCGGAGAGTGAGTGGGGAGTGAGAGCTTCCTTGCCGCCAGGCACAATGAACAAAGGTACTTTGCCAGCGTTCCCACAATGCCATGCGAGCGTCCAGATTTTTTCTATGGTGTGCACACTGACCACCCAGACCCATTCTCTCAGATGTAGGCCTACCAGCCTTCTCGCGCTAAATTTGATGCCGCTAGAATTTTGGCGTAGATCTACGGTTTGGACCCTGAACATAAAGCCGTAGATCTACGGGACGGACCTTGAAAGGGTTAAGGAAACGTTTGGATGAATGCGTGGAGTATGTGCTCACTCGCCAACAGACAAAGGGAGACTGGCTAACCAAAATGCGGAGTCCTGCCGGGAGAGGCAGGCTAACACGTCTAATACAGCCGATATACAAGGCAACGGCCGAAATACGGAGCAGAATTTCCGCTGAAAAAATGGCCTAAATATGAATCGGCTGATAAACACAGCGGCCGAAAAACGAGGTTCCACTGTGTAGTACAGTGGACCCCCGAGTTTCGTGATTAATCCGTTCCAAAGAGCCTGCCGAAAGTCGAAATTCATGAAACTCAAAACCATTTTCCCCAGAAGAAATAATGGAAATAAAACTAATCCGTTCCAGACACCTAAAAATATTAAAATAAATTTTTTTTTTTCAAATTAAATAAAGATTTACATACTGAAAACAATCAGAAATCAAATACATGCATATAAAAAAATAATAATAACATTACACTTACCTTTACTGAAGACTTCTGGGTGGATGGAAGACGGGAGGAGGGGATAGGAGGAAGGTGTACACTACTGTTTGGAAGGAGAATCTCCTTCCATTAGGACTTCAGGTAGCAAGTCCTTTTCTGGGGTTACTTCCCTTCTTCTTTTAATGCCACTGGGAACAACTTGAGAGTCACTGAACCCCTGTCGCACAAAATATCTGTCCAGAGGTGTCTGTTTCTGGCATTTCTTTATGATTTGCCTGAAGTGGGACAAGGTTCTGTCACTGAACATGTTGCAGATATGGCTTGTTTCAGCTTGGTCAGGGTGATGCTTTTCAACAAAACTTTGCAACTCATTCCACTTTGAACACATGTCCTTAATCACCGAAGAAGGCACCTCCTTCACTCTCTTTTCCTCCTCCTCTGAAGCAAGTTCCTCAGCTGTGGTCTGATGCTGTTCCAGTTGAAGCTCTTGCAGTTCATCAGTGGTTAGCTCTTCCCTGTGGTCCTCCACCAACTCTTCCACATCCCCATCACTCACCTCCAGCCCCATGGACTTGCCCAATGCCACAACACCTTCCACAACAGGCAGAGGGTCGGCAGGGTCAGGGTCTGCCTCAAACCCTTCAAAATTCCTCTGGATCGTGTTCTTCTCTTTCTTTACCAAAGGGCTTGCACTAGCTTTCCTTGGGCCCATGGTGACTTATTTAGCAGTTGCAATCACAAAAAAAAATGGATTATGTATGAACCCGCAGGGTGATGGTCACGTGTTGGTAAACAATGGCACACTGAGCGTGAATGGCGTGGGAGACTGGCTTTGTGTGCATGGTGACGGGTGGACGGGTACTGGACGGTCACCGAATCACGAGTCTAATCACAAAACTCAAGGCCAAATTTTGCCGAAAAAACTTGCCGAAAGTCGGATTTCACGAAAGTCAATGCTGCCGAAACTCGAGGGTCCACTGTATATATAACGTACAAGATGTGTGCTAATCGACTGTTTATGTTATCAGTAAGGCTTCCAGTCAACAGTAGGTTATTAGCAGTTAAGTTTTTGAGGAGTCAATTTTTTTTTTTTTTTTTCAACAAGTCGGCCGTCTCCCACCGAGGCAGGGTGACCCAAAAAAGGAAAGAAAATCCCCAAAAAGAAAATACTTTCATTATCATTCAACACTTTCACCACACTCACACATTATCACTGTTTTTGCAGAGGTGCTCAGAATACAACAGTTTAGAAGCATATACATATAAAGATACATAACATATCCCTCCAAACTGCCAATATCTCAAACCCCTCCTTTAAAGTGCAGGCATTGTACTTCCCATTTCCAGGACTCAAGTCCGACTACATGAATCCTTTCACTAAATATTACCCTGCTCACACTTCAACAGATCGTCAAGGTTATATGCAGATATTCGACTGCACAAGGGGTCAGCGCCCTTAACTCCCTCATTGTTTAGGGGTCAACTGTAATAATAATTATTATTATTATTTTTACTATTATTTTTATTACTACAGCCTCTCCTCACTTAACGACAGAGTTCCATTCCAAGGACCAAACTGGTAAAAGAATTCGTCACTAAGTGAGGAGCATACAATAATGGTAATGGGTTTATGTCAACCATCTTTGATATTGTTTTAATGCCACCTTTGCACCATTTATAACATTTCTGGTATATCTTTAACCCTTAAACGGTCCAAATGTATATATACGTTCACGTGCGTAGCGCCCCAAACGTATATATACGTTTTCGTTGTCATTCATTCAACATTGCCATGATAAGCCTAAGTCACCTAGACATGAGAGAATGGGTGTGCGCACTCACTGTGCGCTATATTAAAATAATTGGGGATGCCCGAGTACCATATGCTCTTTTTTCCTATTAAAAAGACAATTTTTTTTTCAATCGAAAAAATTTGGGGCGCTACGCGAGTGAACATATATATACGTTTGGACCATTTAAGGGTTAAATGTTTATACAGTATATTATAATAAACAAAATAAAGGAAATCAGCTCTAATATACTTTATTTAGGTAGGCATACTGGTCAGAGAGCCTGTCATAAGTCTAAGTCGTCAGTAAACAAGTACATCACTAAGTGATATACTGTATACCTTTGATATACCTTTGAAGAGTTTCGAGAGTTTATCTACTCTCTGAGCCCAGCCATGGGCCAGGCTTGTCTGGTGCTTGCCTGTGAGGAGGGAATGTATTACTATTTTTACTGTTATTTTCACTACAGCAGAACTTCATTCAGCGTTTGAATGTATCGCACCTCAAATTCACCAGAGTCCAAACAATTTTGTTCAGAAAAAACTGACCTGGCCTTTGAACATTTTTCTGGAGTCCGAACGCATTGGCCTGTTTAAAATTCAGTTGTAAAAATATTTTACATGAACTTAACTCTCAGAGATTTTTGGAAGAGTCAATCAACATCCTCGTGTGTGAGGCTGAATTATTTATTTATTTATTATTAATTTGAACATGATACAGTGAAGTACAAAGTTATTACAGTGCAACATGCCAAAGCCCCTTGTATGCAGAGCATTATGAGCAGGCTTTAAATTAACTTGAGATTAACTAAGCAATGATATATTCAGTGGTAAAAACATTATTGTAAACAGATAACAATTTAGCACAAATGAGTATTACAAAGACAGGTCATATGGTCATTTACTGTGTTGCTGAGCATTCAGTAGAATGGAGTATTCTGTTAGGTAATGTAATTAAAAAATAGTTTGACTGGGTCACAGGTTAGACATTTATGAGATACATTAATGAGAAACATTTACTAGATACAATTTATGAGATACAATTATTCAGTATTTATTTAGTTGTAGGTGAGTAAGTGATTTTTGAGAAGAGACTTGAATTTATAAACAGACAGTGTTTCTTTTATATTCGCAGGTAATGAATTCCAGATTTTAGGGCCTTTTATGTGCATTGAGTTTTTGCATAGCGTGAGATGGACTCAAGGAACATCAAAGAGTGATCTGTGCCTTGCTTTATGGTCGTGTGTTCTGTTGAGGTTGGTAAGGAGATGTTTGAGGGGAGGGTTTATATCAGAATTAAGTGTTCTATGAATGTAGTAGGTGCAGTAGTAAGTATGGATGTTTTGAACCTCAACCTCAACAGAACACATGACCATAACACAAGGCACAGATCACTCTTTGATGTTCCTCGTGTCCATCTCACGCTATGCAAAAACTCAATGCACATAAAAGGCCCTAAAATCTGGAATTCATTACCTGTAAATATAAAAGAAACACTACCTGTTTACAAATTCAAGTCTCTTCTCAAAGTTCACTTACTCACTCAAAACCAAATAAATACTGAATAACTGAACCTTATAAATTGTATATCCAAAATGTTACTCACAATTATATCACATAAATGTTAAACCTAGGACCCAATCTAACTTTGTTATTTTTTTTAAATACACTACCTAACAGAATACTCCATTCTACTGAATGAACAGCAATGCATGCAACCATATGAGCTGTCTTTGTAATACTCATTTGTGCTTTATAGTTATCTGTTTACAATAATGTCTTATCACTGATTTCATCATTGCTTAGTTAATCTTAAGTTAATTTTAAGCCAGCCCGTAATGCTATGCATATAAGTGGCTTTGGCATGCTGCTCTTACCTGTATTTTTTTTTTGTACCTCTGTATGTATGCTTAAATTTCTAAATAAATAAATAAATAAATAAATTGGTGGAGTGTGCTGCCTGTAGTGGGAATTGGTTATCATTCTGACTGCAACCTTTTGTTGGGTAATTAGTGGTCTGAGATGGTTTATTGTTGTTGAGCCCCATGCACAAATTCCATAGGTGAGATAGGGGTCAAACATTAGCCAATTTAGTCAAAACCTAGGAAGTATGATAACTGATGCACGCATGAACAAAGATCACTTACTACTCTCAGGTGACTTCAATATAAATCTCCTGCAAGACCAGGACCCACACATTACTGAATTCACAAACACAATGAGTAACTGCATGTTGCTACCAACAGTAACAATACCTACAAGAGTTACAGAGACTAGTGTTTCCCTACTTGACCACATCTGGACCAACACCATATCCCCTTTAAAATCAGGCATAATCACAGATAATACCACAGACCACTACCCTACTTTCCTCATAACAACTCTTGGTAAATTACCCCAAGACACTACTAAAGTCACCTTCAGACTTCACAATGAGGCAGCCATTAACCCTTTGAGGGTTTCAGACGTACTAGTACGGCTTACGACCCAAGGTTTTTGATGTACTAGTACACCTAAATTCTAGTGCCCTCAAATCTAGTGGGAGAAAGCTGGTAGGGATTCATATGAAAGAATGGGTCTATGTGGTCAGTGTGCACAGTCTAAAAAAAATCCTGCAGCACACAGTGCATAATGAGAAAAAAAAACTTTGACCATTTTTTTGGAACAAAACAGCGACTTTGCACTGTATTTTCGTATGGTATTTATTGTTGTATTCTAGTTTTCTTGGTCTCATTTTATAGAATGGAAGGCATATTACAGAAATTGAGATGATTTTGACTGGTTTTACAATGAAAGGTACCTTGAAATTGAGCTCAAAGTAGCAGAAATGTTCGATTTTTACCAAATTTCAAAAGTAAACAAATCGTGCCAAGCGTGCAATACACGTCAACTGGTGAGTCTAATATTCTTTCACAAGTGCACCAATAATATTTATACCATTTTTTACAGTAATGCAGTAGTCTGCATAACAGTAAATCTTATATTTTTTGTGAGAATAAAAATTCAAAGTGGAAAGCAAAAGAATATAAGAGGGGCCTTGAGACGTGACTAATGACCAGAGGAAATGTCATTTTAGTGCCAGGAATGTCTTTCTTGTTTATTCTGGACCCTATTCGGAAATTGGCATCTTTTGAAATTTGTGTGAAATTGGCAAAATTGCTAAATTCTGACCACTGTACTGGATAGTTGAATTTCATAAATGGGTGGTTTCTTGCACCCATTCGATAGAAAAAATGGAGTTCTAGCGAAATATTCATGTTTTTTGTCGACTAGTACAGTAGAATTGGCCAAAAATGGGGCTCAAAATGGGCAAAATCGCTGATGCGTAAACATCGCCGAGACCGCTAACTTTGCGAGAGCATAATTCCGTAAGTTTTCCATCAAATTTCAAACTTTTGGTGTCCTTATGATCGGGAAAAGATTCTCTATCTTTTCACAAGAGAAAATAATTTTTTTTTTTAAATTTGGCCGACCCTGAGAACGAGTTTCGGAGAGGGCCTGTCGACCCTCTAAGGGTTAATAACTTCACAACAGAAGTAACAAACATTGACTGGCACACTGAGCTAGAAATCTATACAGATATTGACGAATGTATTAATAATTTTCTAAAAAAGATCCAATACCTCTATAACAAGAACTGCCCTAAAAAAACTTAACAGATGACAGCTAAGAGACTGAACAGTCCCTGGCTAACACCCAGTATTCTCAAATCCATAAATACAAAACACCGATATGAAAAACAGTACAGAATGGGTCACATAACCAGAGACCAAACAAAACGTTACTCGTCAATCCTAACCAGCCTGATAAGAAGGGCAAAAAAATTGTATTATGAGAACAGATTATCCAACTTACAAGGTGATATAAAAAAGACCTGGAAAACCCTATCAGAAATTCTAGGAACAAAAAAGATATCACGAAATAGTAAAATAAAATTAGCAAAATCAGATGAACCCCAACTCCCACCAACAGAAACAGCAAACAGACTCAATGATTTCTTCTCCACTATAGGACAAAACCTTGCCAATAAAATCCCAAGCTCAGATACCCCACCAAATGACTACCTCACTGGCAACTACCCAAACACACTGTTCCTAGCTCCGACTAACACATACGAAGTCTCCCTTATTATCAATGCACTAAAAAACAACGCAGGAGATTTAAATACCTTACCACCCTTTATATACAAAAAAGTGTCACAAGTGCTATCACCAATCATTGCAACACTCTTTAACAAATCCATTGAATCCTCCACCTTCCCTACAGTTCTCAAAATAGCAAGGGTCACCCCGATCCATAAAGGAGGAGACCAAACAGAGTTAAATAACTATAGGCCAATATCCAACTTACACCCTCTCTCTAAAATCTTCGAAAAATTAATTCATAAACGAATCTACTCCTATCTCATCTCCCAAAACATACTCAACCCCTGCCAGTTTGGATTCAGGCCTAATAAAAATACTAATGATGCTATTATACACATGCTAGAACATATATACAGTGGACCCCTGGTTAACGAACTTTTTTCATTCCAGTAGTAAGTTCAGGTGCCAGTACTGACCGAATTTTTTCCCATAAGGAATATTGTGAAGTAGATTAGTCCATTTCAGACCCCCAAACATACACGTACAAACGCACTTACATAAATACTCTTACATAATTGGTCGCATTTGGAGGTGATCGTTAAGCGGGGGTCCACTGTACACTGCAATAGAGAAAAAAGAAGTCCCACTGGGGATCTTCATTGACTTACGTAAAGCTTTTGATACAGTTAGCCATGACTTGCTCCACATAAAATTGTCACACTATGGTATAAGAGGGCACTCCCTCAACTACCTCAAGTCATACCTCAGCAACAGAAGCCAATATGTGTACGCAAATGGGTCAAACTCTTCCACACAACCAATTACAGTTGGTGTCCCACAGGGAAGTGTCCTTGGCCCTCTTCTCTTTCTCCTATACATAAATGACCTACCAAATGCTTCACAATTACTCAAACCCACACTATTTACAGATGACACTACATACGTCTTCTCTCACCCGAGCCCAGTCACGCTAGCCAATACTGTAAATACCGAATTACAGAAAATATCTACCTGGATGAGGACTAACAAACTTACACTAAACATTGACAAAACCTACTTCATTCAGTTTGGTAACAGAGCTACAGATGTCCCTCTTAACATAATGATAAACGGATCACCTATCACAAAGCTAACAGAGGAAAAATTCTTAGGAATCCACCTTGATAATAGACTCAAATTTCATACACATATACAACAAATTTCTAAGAAAATTTCCAAGACCGTAGGCATACTATCGAAGATACGGTACTATGTTCCACAGTCAGCCCTCCTGGCCCTATATCACTCTCTTATTTACCCCTATCTCACCTATGGAATTTGTGCATGGGGCTCAACAACAATTAACCATCTCAGACCACTAATTACCCAACAAAAGGCTGCAGTCAGAATGATAACAAATTCCCACTACAGGCAGCACACTCCACCAATATTCAAAACACTAAACCTACTCACCATACAAAACATCCATACTTATTACTGCACCTATTACATACATAGAACACTTAACTCTGATATTAACCCTCCCCTCAAACATCTCCTTGCCAACCTCAACAGAACACATGACCATAACACAAGGCACAGATCACTCTTTGATGTTCCTCGTGTCCATCTAACGCTATGCAAAAACTCAATGCACATAAAAGGCCCTAAAATCTGGAATTCATTACCTGTGAATATAAAAGAAACACTACCTGTTCATAAATTCAAGTCTCTTCTCAAAGATCACTTACTCACCCAAAACCAAATAAATACTGAACAACCGAACCTTATAAATTGTATATCTTAAATGTTTCTCACAATTATATTACATAAATGTTAAACCTAAGACCCAATCTAACTTTGTTATTTTTTAAATACACTACCTAACAGAATACTCCATTCTACTGAATGTACAGCAATGCATGCAACCATATGACCTGTCTTTGTAATACTCATTTGTGCTTTATTGTTATCTGTTTACAATAATGTTTTATCACTGATTACATCATTGCTTAGTTAATCTTAAGTTAATTTTAAGCCAGCCTGTAATGCTATGCATACAAGTGGCTTTGGCATGCAGCTCTTACCTGTATTTTTTTGTACCTCTGTATGTATGTTCAAAATATTAAATAAATAAATAAATAGTACCGTAACTTCGATAGTATGCCTACGGTCTTGGAATTTTTTTTGGAAATTTGTTGTATATGTGTTTGAAATTTGAGTCTATTATCAAGGTGGATTCCTAAGAATTTTCCCTCTGTGAGTTTTGTGATAGGTGATCCATTTATCATTATGTTAAGAGGGACGTCTGTAGCTCTGTTACCAAACTGAATGAAGTAGGTTTTGTCAATGTTTAGTGTAAGTTTGTTAGTCCTCATCCAGGTAGATATTTTCTGTAATTCGGTATTTACAGTATTGGCTAGCGTGACTGGGCTCGGGTGAGAGAAGACGTATGTAGTGTCATCTGCAAATAGTGTGGGTTTGAGTAGTTGCGATGCAACTACTCAACTGATAATTAAAGCCTGGGAAATACTGTTTCGGACACACAACTTTTTGCAGTTCGAACACCACTTAGGAACCGATTAAGTTCAAACACTGAGGTTCCACTGTATAATATTATTACTATTAACTGCACCTACCAAATTTAATTGTAAAAAACTAATCGTCACAATAAAGGATAGATTAAATTCCAGAAGGAGCAATATTAACTGCATGCTAACATTAATTACTGCATTAACTAATACATCTCAGACCAAGAAAACAAAAATCAATAACTTACGAGTTAGATTTATCCACTTGGTTCCTTCATGCACACCAGGAATGCTTGTGATGATGGCATTAAGATGCTGGTTCATTTCAACTTCCCACTCATCCACTTCTATCACATCCCGGTAGGCATGCACAGTGTCAACCCATCTCCGTTCTTCAACCCAGCCAGAAAATATACGTCCACACAACTGCTGCTCTATGTATTCTAAACTGCCAGGAGAAAACTTGGATTTAATATGAGTTTTGTTGCTACTTCCTTTTTTTTTTCTTGATGACACTGATGAATCAGAGTTCCTACCATCTTTAGATCCTATATGTGATTTTTGCTTCTTGGTTTTACTCCTGACCTTTACACCAGACAAGTCAGAACTTGCACAAGCCTCTGAACCTGACATCTGGCTTACTGATAGCTGAGATTCTGACTCTGTGTCCCACTGTGAATCCTTTTCTTGATTTTTATTTACAATTGGAAAGGAGAGTGTGTGTGTGTAATAGCTCGTAGCTTTATTCATGGTGCTTGGAGCACTAGCACCATTATTATCTGGGTTCACTTTCTTATCAGGCACATCACTAACATCCCTTGTTCCTTCTCTTCCAATTGCTTTTCTGCTTGTGTGAAGCAAAGAAATGCCATCTGATGAATACGTTCTTTCAACCTCTTCAGTTTCTTCCTTCTGACACTCAGAGTTGCTCAAAGTTGCACCTTTATAAACTACTCTATCTAATCTTCTGTTATCATTGGTATCACAAAATTGTGCATGTTCCTTTTCATCCTGCTTTATGTATCTTTCTCTCACAGTCTGTCCTTCCTCTTGTACAACTTTTCTCTCATTATTTCTAATTCCTGCAATATGCGAAGAAGGCACGTGCTCGAGGATATTTGGCGGAGTGGTAATCTGTGAAGTATCCTTATCATCACTATGGGTGGGCAGACACCCATCATCTGGGCTAACAGTATGTCCTCTTTTATTTACTGCATTTCTCTCCATTTCAGATACGGTTCCTAAAACAGAAATTATAGTTATAACTCTGTACTGTATATTGCAGATGAACTTGAAAATATTGCTGAAAATCTGCCTCCCCCATACAAGAAAAACAGCAAAGTAATTGTGAAAATTCTCTGAAATGTTAGGTAAATTATTTTATATTACTTTACATAAATTTTAGCAAGAAAAGTTTAGTGCAAAGTAAACAAAAATCATAATGAATGAATGGAATGTATGCATGGATGTATTGATGTATGTATGCATGCAAATGGTAAATAAATCCTAAAGGAAGAATTATGAACAGGCTATATAGTGAAGGATGGAAAAAATGCTTCATATATGAAATATAATTATGAGAACTGTTTGATGTGTAAAATAAACTACGTTACAGTAAACCCTCAATTCAATGGACTAACAGGTGGAAGTGGGTGGGCTATAATAATAATAATAATAATAATAATAATAATAATAATAAATAATAATAAATAATAATAAAAATTATACCTAGGTAGTAGGTTGGTAGACAGCAACCACCCAGGGAGGTACTACCGTCCTGCCAAGTGAGTGTAAAACGAAAGCCTGTAATTGTTTTACATGATGGTAGGATTGCTGGTGTCCTTTTTCTGTCTCATGAACATGCAAGATTTCAGGTACATCTTGCTACTTCTACTTACACTTAGGTCACACTACACATACATGTACAAGCATATACAGTGGACCCCCGCTTAACGATCACCTCCAAATGCGACCAATTATGTAAGTGTATTTATGTAAGTGCGTTTGTATGTGTATGTTTGGGGGTCTGAAATGGACTAATCTACTTCACAATATTCCTTATGGGAAAAAATTCGGTCAGTACTGGCACCTGAACATACTACTGGAATGAAAAAAGTTCGTTAACCGGGGGTCCACTGTATATACACACCCCTCTGGGTTTTCTTCTATTTTCTTTCTAGTTCTTATTCTTGTTTATTTCCTCTTATCTCCATGGGGAAGTGGAACAGAATTCTTCCTCCGTAAGCCATGCGTGTTGTAAGAGGCGACTAAAATGCCGGGAGCAAGGGGCTAGTAACCTCTTCTCCTGTATATATTACTAAACGTAAAAGGAGAAACTTTCGTTTTTCCTTTTGGGCCACCCCGCCTCGGTGGGATGCGGCCGGTGTGTTGAAAGAAAGAAGAATAAAAATTATAATAATAATAATATTTTATTTTGACATGATACATGTTTGCACAAAGGAATATAATACAGTGGACCCCCGCATAGCGAACGCCTTGCATAGCGAACATTCCGCATAGCGAACGCTTTGTCCGCTAAAATTTTGCCCCGCATAGTAGACAAAAACCCGCTCAGCGAACTTCGTTCGAGACGCGTCCAATGTGGGCCCTCAGCCAGCCTCACATGTGCCGCCCGTCCCATTGTTTACCAGCTAGCCTCCGCGGTAACATTCAAGCATACACTCGGAATATTTCGTATTATTACAGTGTTTTCGGTGCTGTTTGTGGAAAATAAGTGACCATGGGCCCCAAGAAAGCTTCTAGTGCCAACCCTACACCTCAAAGGGTAAGAATACCCATTGAAATTAAGAAAGAAATCATTGATAAGTATGAAAGTGGAGTACGTATCACCGACCTGGTCAGGTTGTACAAGAAACCAAAATCAACCATCGCTTCTATTGTGGGCAAGAAAACGGCAATCAAGGAAGCTGTTGTTGCCAAAGGTTTAACTGTGTTTTCGAAACAAAGATCGCAAGTGATGGAAGATGTTGAGAGACTCTTATTGGTGTGGATAAATGAAAAACAGCTAGCAGGAGATAGCGTCTCTCAAGCGATCATATGTGAAAAGGCTAGGAAGTTGCATGACGATTTAATTAAAAAAATGCCTGCAACTAGTGATGATGTGAGTGAATTTAAGGCCAGCAAAGGTTGGTTTGAGAGATTTAAGAAGCGTAGTGGCATCCATAGTGTGATACGGCATGGTGAGGCTGCCAGTTCGGACCACAAAGCGGCTGAAAAATATGTGCAGGAATTCAAGGAGTACATAGAAACTGAAGGACTGGAACCTGAACAAGTGTTTAATTGTGATGAAACAGGCCTGTTCTGGAAGAAAATGCCAAGCAGGACCTACATTACTCAGGAGGAAAAGGCACTCCCAGGACATAAGCCTATGAAAGACAGGCTTACTCTTCTCATGTGTGCCAATGCTACTGGTGATTGCAAAGTTAAGCCTTTATTAGTGTATCACTCTGAAACTCCCAGAGCGTTCAGGCAAAAGAATGTCCTCAAGGATAATTTGTGTGTGCTGTGGAGGGCAAACAGTAAGGCATGGGTCACTAGGGAATTTTTCTATAACTGGTTACACCATGCATTTGCCCCCAATGTGAAAGATTACCTAACTGAAAAGAAATTAGACCTTAAGTGCCTCCTGGTGTTAGACAATGCCCCTGGTCATCCTACAGACGTGGCAGAGCGACTTTATGGGGACATGAGCTTCATTAAGGTGAAGTTTTTGCCTCCTAATACCACTCCTCTCCTGCAGCCCATGGACCAGCAGGTCATTTCCAACTTCAAGAAACTGTACACAAAAGCTCTGTTTCAAAAGTGCTTTGAAGTGACCACAGACACTGGATTGACTCTAAAAGAGTTTTGGAAGGATCACTTTAATATCCTCAGTTGTGTAAACCTTATAGGTAAGGCTTGGGAGGGAGTGACTAAGAGAACCTTGAACTCTGCTTGGAAGAAACTGTGGCCAGAATGTGTAGACAAAAGGGATTTTGAAGGGTTTGAGGCTAACCCTGAGAGGAGTAGTATACCAGTTGAGGAATCAATTGTGGAATTGGGGAAGTCCTTGGGGTTGGAGGTTAGTGGGGAGGATGTGGAAGAGTTGGTGGAGGAGGACAATGAAGAACTAACCACTGATGAGCTGATAGATCAACTTCAAGAGCAAGAGGCCAGACCTGGGGAAACTGGTTCAGAGGAGGGGAGAGAGAAATTGAAGGAATTGCCTACTTCAAAGATTAAGGAAATGTGTGCAAAATGGCTTGAAGTGCAAACCTTTTTTGATGAAAATCACCCTCACACAGCTATTGCAAGCCGTGCTGGTGACTATTACAATGACACTGTTGTGAAACACTTTAGGAAAGTCATAAAGGAACGAGAGGTACAGGCCACTATGGACAGATATGTTGTGCGAAAGAAGTCCAGTGACTCTGAAGCTGGTCCTAGTGGCATTAAAAGAAGAAGGGAAGTAACCCCAGAAAAGGACTTGCTACCTCAAGTCCTAATGGAAGGGGATTCCCCTTCTAAACACTAACACTCTCTCTCCCCTCCTCCCATCCCATCAATCATCACCAGATCTTCAATAAAAGTAAGTGTCATGTAATTGTGCATGCCTTTTTCAGTTTGTGTGTACTAAAATTAACATTTTTTTGTGGTAAAAAAAATTTTTTTCATACTTTTGGGTGTCTTGCACGGATTAATTTTATTTCCATTATTTCTTATGGGGAAAATTAATTCGCATAGCGAACATTTCGCATAACGACCAGCCCTCTTGCACGGATTAAGTTCGCTATGCGGGGGTCCACTGTACTTGGGTGTATATGCCAAAAGCTGATTTGTATGCAGAGGATTTTGGGCAAACTTAAAATTAACTTAAGATTAATAAGGCAATAACAATACATATGATCATTAGACGAGTTACACTGAATACAGGAGAATTGAGAATTATATCAGGTAATGCTATATGGCTTTAAAAAGTCTTATATAGAAGATGTACAATTTTGATTATTAAATTTAGGCAGACACAATTGAGTGATTAACCCTTTGACTGTTTCGGTCGTATATATACATCTTATGAGCCACCGTGTTTGACGTATATACAGTGGTCCCTCAATAATCGCCCAGCCTGAAAGTCGTCCATTTCGGAAATACTGTAGTCCTGTTTTTTCGTCAAAATATTGGCTCGGAAATGGTGCGGTAACTCGCTAATAGTCCTTCGTCCCAGACGCGTATGCACGGTCTGAGCGGCCTCGAGCCACCTCAGCCTTTCCTTCCCAGCCAGTGTGCCATTGTTTACAAGTGAGCGACGGTCCCCTCACGTGCTCCAGTGAAATATTTCATATTTCATTTATTTTAGTGCTTGCAAGTTATTTAAGTGCTAAATAAGCTACCATGGCTCCAAAGAAAGCTCCTAGTGCCAAGCCTTTGGTAAAGAAGGTGAGAAATACGATTGAATTTAAGAAAAACATCATTGAACAACATGATAGTGGCGTACGTGTGGGCGAACTGGCCAGGATGTATAACAAATCCCGTACAACCATATCTTCCATCATAGCCAAGAAAAAGGAAATCATGGATGCTGTTGTTGCAAAGGGGGTAAATATGCTGACAAAAATGAGATCACCAGTACTTGAAGATGTTGAGAAGTTATTATTGGTGTGGATAAATGAGAAACAATTAGCAGGAGACAGTCTTATGACGTCGCTTATTTGTGAAAAGGCTAGGCAGTTGCATGACGATTTGGTAAAGAAATTGCCTGCAACTAGTGATGATGTGAGTGAATTTAAGGCTAGCAAAGGCTGGTTTGAGAGATTTAAGGAGCGTACTGGCATACACAGCATGGTAAGGCATGGTGAGGCTGCCAGTTCGGACCACAAGGCGGCTGAAAAATGTGTGCATGAATTCCAGGAGTACATAAACAGTGAAGGACTGAAACCTGAACAAGTGTTCAATTGTGATGAAACAGGCCTCTTTTGGAAGAAAATGCCAAAGAGGACCTTCATTACACAAGAGGAAAAGGCAATGCCAGGACACAAGCATATGAAAGACAGGCTGACACTAATGTTCTGTGCTAATGCTAGTGGGGATTTCAAAGTGAAGCCATTACTAGTGTGCCTTTCTGAAAATCCCAGAGTGTTCAGGAAAAACAATGTTATGAAGAGTAAATTGTGTGTGTTTTGGAAATCTAATAGTAAGGCATGGGTCACGAGGGAAATTTTTGTAGAGTGGTTCAACGAAGTGTTTGGCCCTAGTGTGAAGAATTACCTCCTGGAAAAGAAATTGGATCTCAAGTGCCTCCTAGTAATGGACAATGCACCTGCTCATCCTCCAAACTTGGATGACCTAATTCTGAAGGAGTTTGTGTTCATCACAGTAAAGTTCTTGCCCCCAAATACCACTCCTCTCCTCCAACCCATGGACCAGCAGGTCATTGCAAACTTTAAAAAACTCTACACCAAAGCAATGTTTGAAAGGTGCTTGAATGTGACCTCAGACACTCACTTGACCCTACGAGATTTTTGGAAAGAACATTTCAGTATTCTCCATTGTGTAAGCCTTGCGAGGGAGTGACTACCAGGACTTTGAACTCTGCTTGGAGAAAATTGTGGCCAGATTGTGTCCACAAGAGGGATTTTGAAGGGTTTGGGGCTGACCCTGATGAGCCTATGTCAGTTGTTAAATCCATTGTGGCACTGGGGGCTTCCATGGGGTTGGATGTGAGTTTGGAGGATGTGGAAGAGTTGGTGGAGGACCACAACAAAGAGCTAACCACTGAGGAGCTGCAAGAGCTTCAGCAGGAGCAGCAACAGATGGCAGCTCTGAATCTTGCTGCAGAGGAGGAGGAAGAGAGATGGAGGAAGGTGCCTTCTTCAGAAATTAAGGAGATTTTTGAAATGTGGGGTAGGTTGGAAAGATTTATGGAGAAACATCACCCAGAGAAAGATGTTACAAGCCATATCGGCAACTTGTACAGTGACAGAGTCTTGGCCCATTTTAGGGAAGTTGTAAAGAGACACCAGAAACAGAGCTCTCTGGACAGTTTTTTTGCGAGACAGGACTCCAGTGACTCTCAAGGTGGTCCTAGTGGCATTAAGAAACAGAGAAGAGAAGTAACCCCAGAAAAGCAATTGGTACCCAAGGTGTTGATGGAAGGGGATTCCCCTTCCAAACAGTAATTCATCCAATCAGTCTCCTTCTCCAGTCTTCCATACACAAAGAAGAATCGCCAATAAAGGTAAGTGTTATTCTGTTAATGTTTAATTCATCATGTGCCACTGTATTGTTTATGTACTACATCTATATTTCATGTAAAAAAATTTTTTGTTTTAATACTTCTGGGTGTCAGGAACGGATTAATTGAATTTACATTATTTCTTATGGGGAAAATTGATTCGTAAATCGTCCATTTCGATAATAGTCCCACTTCCAGGAACGGATTACGGACGATTATTGAGGGACCACTGTATACTCATAAATTCTAGCGGCTTCAAATCAAGCAGGAGAAAGCTGGTAGGCCCACATGTGAGAGAATGGGTCTGTGTGGTCAGTGTGCACCATATAAAAAAAATTCTGCAGCACGCAGTGCATGAGAAAAAAAAAACTCCAACTTTTTTAATTAAAATGCCGACTTTGTGGTCTATTTTCGTATAGTATTTATGGTTGTATTCTCATTTTCTTGGTCTCATTTGATAGAATGGAAAACATATTATAGAAATAGAGGTGATTTTGATTGGTTTTACTATGAAAAGAACCTGGAAATGGAGCTCAAAGTAGGGAAAATGTTTGATTTTTGCCGTGTTCAAAAGTAAACAAATGATGTCATTTTCCAATAAATGTCCAAGTAGCCATTCTAATATGCAGTCACGAATGGGTTGACATTATTTATACAATTATTACAATACTGCAGTAGTCTGCCTAACAGTAAATCTTCTATTTTTTGTTTGAATAAAAATTCAAAATAGAAAGCAAGAGTAATATCAGAGGGGCCTGGAGACATGACTGATGAACAAAGAAAATGTTATTTTAGAGCCAGAAATGTCTGAATTGTTCATTCTGGACCCTATTTTGAAATTGTCATTTTTTAATTTTCGTGAAATTGGCCAAATTGCAAATTTTTGATCATGTTATTGGGTAGTTGATACTGGTAAGTGGGCAGTTTCTTGTACTCAAGCAATAGAAAAAATGGAATTCTAAAGAAATAGCTATGAGTTTGGTCGACTGGAACAATGGAATTAGCCGAAAATAGGACTCAAAGTGGGCGAAATCGCCGATTCATAAATATCGCTGAGGTTGATAACTTCGCGAGAGCGTAATTCCGTCAGATTTCCATCAACTTTCATTCTTTTGGTGTCAATACAATCGGGAAAAGATTCTCTACCATTTCATAAAATATTTTTTTTTTTTTTTTTCAAAAATTTTGCGACACTAGGAAACAACTCAGGATTTGGGGTTGCAACAGTCAAGGGGTAAACATTTGAGATGAATACAGATATTGAAAGTAAGTACAGTGGAACCTCTACAGTGGACCCCCGCATACCGTTGGCATTACATAACGTTAAATCCGCATACCGATACATTTTATCGCTAAGATTTTGCCTCGCATACCGCTAAAAAACCCGCTCAACGCTGTTCGTCCGAGACGCGTCTAATGTGCGGCCTGAGCCAGCCTCACATGTTCCACCGGTGGCATTATTTACCAGCCAGCCTCCGCGGTAACATCCAAGCATACAATCGGAACATTTCGTATTATTACAGTGTTTTTGGTGATTTTATCTGCAAAATAAGTGACCATGGGCCCAAAGAAAGCTTCTAGTGCCAACCCTACAGCAATAAGGGTGAGAATTACTATAGAGATGAAGAAAGAGATCATTGCTAAGTATGAAAGTGGAGTGCGTGTCTCCGAGCTGGCCAGGTTGTATAATAAACCCCAATCAACCATCACTACTATTGTGGGCAACAAAACAGCAATCAAGGAAGCTGTTCTTGCCAAAGGTTCAACTGTGTTTTCGAAACCATCACTACTATTGTGGGCAACAAAACGGCAATCAAGGAAGCTGTTCTTGCCAAAGGTTCAACTGTGTTTTCGAAACAGAGATCGCAAGTGATGGAAGATGTTGAGAGACTCTTATTGGTATGGATAAATGAAAAACAGATAGCAGGAGATAGCATCTCTCAAGTGATCATAAGTGAAAAGGCTAGGAAGTTGCATGAGGATTTAATTAAAAAAATGCCTGCAACTAGTGATGATGTGAGTGAATTTAAGGCCAGCAAAGGTTGGTTTGAGAGATTTAAGAAGCGTAGTGGCATACATAGTGTGATAAGGCATGGTGAGGCTGCCAGTTCGGACCACAAAGCAGCTGAAAAATATGTGCAGGAATTCAAGGAGTACATAGACAGTGAAGGACTGAAACCTGAACAAGTGTTTAATTGTGATGAAACAGGCCTGTTTTGGAAGAAAATGCCAAGCAGGACCTACATTACTCAGGAGGAAAAGGCACTCCCAGGACATAAGCCTATGAAAGACAGGCTTACTCTGTTGATGTGTTCCAATGCTAGTGGTGATTGCAAAGTGAAGCCTTTATTAGTGTATCACTCAGAAACTGCCAAAGCGTTCAGGCAAAAGAATATCCTCAAGGCTAATTTGTGTGTGCTGTGGAGGGCAAACAGTAAGGCATGGGTCACTAGGGACTTTTTCTATGACTGGTTACACCATGCATTTGCCCCCAATGTGAAAGATTACCTAACTGAAAAGAAATTAGAACTTAAGTGCCTCCTGGTGTTAGACAATGCCCCTGGTCATCCTACAGACGTGGCAGAGCGACTTTATGGGGACATGAGCTTCATTAAGGTGAAGTTTTTGCCTCCTAATACCACTCCTCTCCTGCAGCCCATGGACCAGCAGGTTATTGCAAACTTCAAAAAACTGTACACAAAAGCTCTGTTTGAAAGGTGCTTTGTAGTGACCTCAGAAACTCAACTGACTCTAAGAGAGTTTTGGAGACAGCACTTTAATATCCTCAATTGTGTAAACCTTATAGGTAAGGCTTGGGAGAGAGTGACTAAGAGGACCTTGAACTCTGCTTGGAAGAAACTGTGGTCAGAATGTGTAGACCAAAGGGATTTTGAAGGGTTTCAGGCTAACCCTGAGAGGAGTATGCCAGTTGAGGAATCCATTGTGGCATTGGGAAAGTCCTTGGGGGTTGGAGGTTAGTGGGGATGATGTGGAAGAGTTGGTGGAGGAGGACAATGAAGAACTAACCACTGATGAGCTGCTAGATCAACTTCAACAGCAAGAGGGCAGACCTGAGGAAACTGGTTCGGAGGAGGGGAGAGAGAAATTGAAGAAGTTGCCTACTTCAAAGATTAAGGAAATGTGTGGAATGTGGCTTAAAGTGCAAACCTTTTTTGATGACAATCACCCTAACACAGCTATTGCAAGCCGTGCTGGTGACTATTACACTGACACTGTTGTGAAACACTTTAGGGAAGTCATAAGGGAACAAGAGGTACAGGCCACTATGGACAGATATGTTGTGCGACAGAAGTCCAGTGACTCTGAAGCTGGTCCTAGTGGCATTAAAAGAAGAAGGGAAGTAACCCCAGAAAAGGACTTGACACCTCAAGTCTTAATGGAAGGGGATTCCCCTTCTAAACATTAAGACTCTCTCCTCCTCCCATCCCATCAATCATCACCAGATCTTCAATAAAGGTAAGTGTCATGTAACTGTGCATGCCTTTTTTAGTTTGTGTGTATTAAAATTAATATTTCATGTGGTAAAAATTTTTTTTTCATACTTTGGGGTGTCTTGCACAGATTAATTTGATTTCCATTATTTCTTATGGGGAAAATTCACTTGCATAACGATAATTTCGCATAACAATGAGCTCTCAGGAACGGATTAATATCGTTATGCAGGGGTCCACTGTACTTGTGAGCGCATCCACATGCAAGTTTTTCCAAATGCGAGCAGTTGATGGGTCTATTTTTTGCTTCCATACACGAGCAAAATTTCCATAAGCGAGCAGACCTCAAGGCAGGTTCCTTGATGTTGGTGAGGGACTCTTGCTCTTGATCTAGGGAATTGTATTTCATTTGTTTGTTGGACTATCTTATTGAAATTTGGGCAATGTATGATGGAAAGATGCTTCTTCATGTACACCAAAAATGAAAGAAATCGGAGCATAAATAATGGAATTCACTTCTCAGCAATTAGCCACCCCTTAGCGGCATTTTTTCGTATAATTTTTATGTTTGTATTCTTGTTTTCTTGGTCTCTCCTCTCCTCTCCTGCAGCCCATGGACCAGCAGGTTATTGCAAACTTCAAGAAACTGTACACAAAAGCTATGTTTGAAAGGTGCTTTGTAGTGACCTCAGAAACTCTATTGACTCTAAAGGAGTTTTGGAAGGATCACTTTAATATCCTCAATTGTGTAAACCTTTTAAGTAAGGCTTGGGAGGAAGTGACTAAGAGGACCTTGAACTCTGCCTGGAAAAAACTGTGGTCAGAATGTGTAGACAAAAGGGATTTCGAAGGGTTAGAGGCTAACCCTGAGAAGCCTATGCCAGTTGAGGAATCCATTGTGGCATTGGGGAAGTCCTTGGGGTTGGAGGTTAGTGGGGAGGATGTGGAAGAGTTGGTGGAGGAGGACAATGACGAACTAACCACTGATGAGCTGCTAGATCATCTTCAACAGCAAGAGGCCAGACCTGTGGAAACTGCTTCGGAGGAGGGGATGGATAAAGTGAAGAAGTTGCCTAATTCAAAGATTAGGGAAATGTGTGCAAAGTGACTTACTTGAAGTGCAAAGCTTTTTTGATGAAAATCACCCTCAGACAGCTACTGCAAGCCGTGTTGGCAACCTGTACAATGACACTGTTGTGAACCTCTTTAGGAAAGTCATAAGGGAACGAGAGGTACAGGCCTCTATGGACAGATATGTTGTGTGACAGAAGTCCAGTGACTCTCAAGCTGGTCCTAGTGGCATTAAAAGAAGAAGGGAAGTAACCTCGGAAAAGGACTTGCTACCTCAAGTCCTAATGGAGGGAGATTCCCCTTCTAAACAATAGGCTCAACACTCTCCCCTCCTCCCATCCCATCAATCATCACCAGATCTTCATTCAAGGTAAGTGTCATGTATTCTATTCTTAGTACCTGGAGTTTACCTGGAGAGAGTTCCGGGGATCAACGCTCCCACGGCCCGGTCTGTGACCAGGCCTCCTGGTGGATCAGAGCCTGATCAACCAGGCTGTTACTGTTGGCTGCATGCAAACCAACATACATACTACAAACTGTGCATGTCTTCTTCAGTTTGTGTGCATTAAACTTAATATTTCATGTGGTAAAAGTTTTTTTTTCATACTTTTGGGTGTCTTGCACGGAGTAATTTGATTTCCATTATTTCTTATGGGGAAAATTGATTCGCTTTCCGATAATTTTGGTTTACGATGAGCTCTCAGGAACGGATTAATATCGCGAACCATGGGTCCATTCTATGTATAATAATAATACATATATAATAATAATGTACTACATAATAATAATTATAATAATAGATGGCTTCAAAAGACCATCACTAGATGGCAGTGTTTACCACAACAAAGAGGGAGCGGTTGTGGCTGCCTCCGCCTGTTACATGATGACATTTTTATTCATTCTAGAGCGTATATCAGGTTTCTAATGTTATTAATATTGTTTATTATTTCATATTAGATGAATTGTGATAGACAAATAAACTGTAGAGTTGATGATTGAGAAATATTCAAGGAGTATTTTGTCCTTTCTCCAGATAAACTTGTCAGCCACCACCACATATATAATGACATATTTTATTCATTCTAGAGCATATATCAGGTTTCTATGTTATTTATATTGTTTATTATGTCATATTAGATGAATTGTGATAGATAAATAAGCCGTATAGATGATATTCACAAAATTATTCAAGAAGTATTTTGTCCGGTCTCAAGACAAACTCTCGTCCATCGCCGACACCGCCCATACCACTATATGAATTACATATTTTATTAATTTTAGAGTATATATCAGGTTTCTGTGTTATTTATATTGTTTATTATGTCATGTTAGATGAAGTGAGATAGATAAATAAGCGAAATTATTGAAGTACAGAATTCCACTGGAACGGATTAATTGCATTTCAATTAATTTAAATGAGGAAAATTGACTCTGCAAACGAGCAAATCCAGTTGCGAGCAAGGTTGTGGAACGGATTAAATTCGCAAGTAGAGGATCCACTGTATATATTGATGAGAAAGTTTTACCTATGTTCATAAGAACATAAGAAAGAAGGAACACTGCAACAGGCCTAATGGCCTATGCGAGGCAGCTCCAATTCTCATACTGGCTTAAGCCAATACCTTGACCTAGTGAGGTCAGACACGTCACTTAAGGGAGGAGCACTGCATTTGACCTAGTAGCACAAGCTAGTCAGGTCCAACTCACACCCACTAATGTTGTGGTCACTAGGTCATTACTAAATATTCAGTGCTGATGGGCTTTATATATGTTTTTATGTTCATATTCTGTAATATGCTATCTGCTTTCTGGTGCCCAGCACCCTTCCCGATGCCAAGTCTCATTATCCTTTACAGCCATTCACATGAATGGATCTTCCTGGATTTCCTGCTCTATTTCTGCAATATTGCAAGCACTGACTGCAACATAAAAGGCCTAGTGCTACCATTCATCTCTCCCTGTGGTTATTTTGCATCTTGTTTCACTCGTTCATGATTATTGCATAAAAGAGACAATACGTTTATCAGAAACAAATATAAATTTTATGTTGGATATTTGGGAATAAGTATATGAATAGTAAATAGCTAAATATCATTACTAAAGCTAACTAGGTACCTGAGAGCTTAAGTGGTAGCACCTTTGGCTTGCAGCTAACTTGTCTTGGGTTTCATCCTGGGACAAGTGGAAATGCTGTGCAATTTCCTTTCACCTGTTGCCCTGTTCACCTAGCAGTAAGCAGGTGCCTGGGGTGTTAACTGACTGTTGAGAGCCCTGTCCTGAGAAAGTAGATCACAGGATTTCAATGTTAATAGGCCAAATTAAATTGATTAGCTTTCTTTGATTATCCTGGATTACTCACACATCAGATTAATGGTCTGAATAAAATCCTCTAAGATACATACCATGTGTAGATATCATAATTTTCATACCTGTGTCATAATGGAAATAAGTCACACTGATTTTTATATTGGGTTATCCAAGGTTAAATCTAGATAATGTAATACTGTATGAATATAAGTACCAAAATTACATGTGCCCTCATCACTATTGTTAACACACACACAAAAAAAAAAATCATTATGTACATTTTCCCAGGACAGAAGTTCATTAACATTTTTATATTACAGCACAAACAGCAATCATGTTATCTAATGCACAAAAAAAGTTATTTATTGCACAAATTTTTTATTTGTGTTATGACAGGCAAAATAAAAGCATCATTTATTATGTACTTTTTTTTATTTGGTGAGTTGTACAATAAAGATAAGCTATATTTTGAATAGTAAATAAGCTATATTTTGAAAAGTTTATTAACATAACTTAACCCAACCTAACTTAGACCAGGTGTAAAACTGTAAGTTAAGTTAGGTAATAATGAGTTGTTACATTAAAAAAAAGCGTAATAATTACAGACAACAATTCATTGGAATTCGGTCAATATTTTACACTTTTCCATATGTACAACCTTTATAGTGTGCATCATGGATTAAGCAGCAATCATTTCTTGTGCAAACTATTTTGAGAGATAGGAAGAAACAAAATCATTTAGGTCATGCATCACACTGACCAAATGTAAACTACCACCTCACCTAACCTATCCTAAATGATACCTTGCCTAATGATGTATACCTGGAGGGTGTTTTGGGGGTCAGCATCCCAGCGGCCTGGTCCGTGACCAGGCCTCACGGTGAATCAGGTCCTGATCAACCAGGCTGTTACTGATAGCTGCATGTAAACCGATGTATAGTAACCTAATCTAAGAAATTTTTGTCAATATCTCCTAAAATAATATTTCCACAAGTATTTACTTATTCCATGATGTACATGGCTTGTATGTACTGAAAAGTGTAAATTATTATCTGATTTCCACAGAGTAGTTGTCAGTAAAAAGGTCTTTCCCCATTGGTATTAAACACATGTATATATCTCCACTGCATAACACACTTAATACTGGACAATTTACATTAAAAATACCCGGGAATAAAGTACACATTGACCAAAATATCATGTATATTATGTATTAAATGTCTTAAATAAAAAAAAAATCTAAATGTATTAATGTACTAGTTAAAACATTACGAAGGAATGCAGCTTTAACACTGAAAGTTTCAAACTATGCACATGTAAGTCACCTGTCAATAAATAAAACAACTACCTTTCAATAACTGTCGACTACAAAAACTCATTATTTAACAATCTCTACAAAAAAAAAAATGATTAAAATACGTGTAATCTTAAAAAAATAATCCCCCACCGTAAACAAAGTACAAGTATTGTTAATCCAAGTTCACTATTTTCATGAGGTTTTACTAGAGTTTAAGGTGCCACTGGAGTGAAGCAAGATCAAGTAGGTGGGTCTGGGAGAGAGATAATAATGACTGATAAGGTAGAAACATGTTAATTAC
The DNA here is from genome assembly GCF_038502225.1 of Cherax quadricarinatus. Lineage (NCBI taxonomy): Eukaryota > Metazoa > Arthropoda > Malacostraca > Decapoda > Parastacidae > Cherax > Cherax quadricarinatus. The sequence continues at coordinate 16,231,185 of NC_091299.1, read as the reverse complement.
AGTGATAACCAAATATTAACATTACCTGGGAGGGTGGGTCCAGCTGGCTGCCTCAACACTCACCTCACTCACTCACACTCCCGCCACCTTTGAAAAATCAATGAGTTCTGCTTGTAATAGTACTAATTTTTAATACTACTAGCAGTAATAATAATACATATAGAAAATTATTTTATTCGGGTAACTCCGTAAAGTTACGATGTCATCAGATTGTCTTATTTCCACTTGAGTCCTTTGTATCCTCTGTCCCTCTCTCTCCCCCAGGATGCCACACACAACAGGTACCTACTTACTGCTAAGTAAGTTTATTTAGGCACAGGTACACATAGGTACAATTATCATACACATAGTGTGCTACAGTGGGTGAACAAGGGCAGCAGGTGTGAGGAAACGTGCCCAACGTTTCCTCTCGTACCGGGGCTCGAACCCCGGTCCCTCGATTAGTTTTATGTCTCATACCCGTGGTGTGGGAGGTACTTAAAGATAACAGAGGCGCATAATGGGTCCAGGGACTGGGCCGCAGAGTTTGATAGCTGAACAAATTACAGCGGTAATGAACTCTTTACATGTTTATATCTGGTTACAATCGTAGAGTTCTTGATGCAGAAATCAATTAGGTCACAAAAAAGAGAAAAAAAAAAGATTGTGGTTATGGGTTATTCACAGTGGACAGAGTCTGGGTATTTTTCCAGAATGGTTGGTAGTACATCACTGTGGATAAAATACTTTGACATTTCTTGAACATTTCTGAGCGAGTTGTCTCTGAATTCATTAATTTTATGGCATTCCAGCATACAGTGACGCAAGGTGTGACAATAGACCATCTATCAAAGTTATCCTAGGTAATTTACACTACGTATGATAACTGTACTTATGTGTATCTGTGCCTAAATACACTTACCTACTTGTTTACTTGTTAAAGTTCACATCAGTGTGGGCTGAGGCTACTAACTATGCCACTAAATACCATCAACAGTAACAGTTGTGTGGAAATTTTTAATATAAGTTCTGATTGATTTAATCTTGGGTATAATTTGTATTATTTGTGAATTTGTTTAGTTCGAGACGGGGTGTAAAATGAGGAAAAAAAAAATCGGCAAGTTTATAACTGAGTTTACCCTCTAATTATTATCATAATGTATTTAATTTGGGTAACTTGTGTAAAATGTTAGGACACTAACTGAAGAATAAGAGAATAACATTGTAAATGTGTGAACCCAAAGATCAGTTGAATATTCTGCACATGCAAGATGGTCATAATCATAAATCTTGTGGGAAGGTTTAAAACAAAGTTAATACTGTCACACAAGTTAGTAAGTTTATTTAGGTACAGGCACACATTTCTACCATTATCATATATGGTAATATGTATAGAATACCTCGGATAACCCCCAAAAAGTTAGACGAAGTGACTTATTAAGAGAAGTGACCGAATTTAGCCACTTCCAGGTAAATTAAGGTTAGGAATTGTGAAATTTTAATTTTAGAGATAAATTGAGAAAATGTTAGGTGAGAGCTCAGTAATCTTCGTAGTACAATAAGATGTGGAATGTACGTAGTAAATTTGTGAGTGTGACGCATCTCTGTCAAAGAAGTAACCCACGGTGATAACTGAACTCCGTCTGACGTCTTCACCAGATGGGAGAAATAAGATTAGTGTGCTCTTGCTGACTGATTAATTTATTTAGCTTTCCCGAAATGCTCTGCATAACCACGAGCTTTCTGCATACATTCAAGTGTCAACCATTTCTGTATCAACAATGTATCATGTAGACATAAACTTAAATCTGAATGTCATAAATATACAGTCCATTTTATTGACACTGATATCAATGTTCAGTATAGCTGCTATAGACAGGCTACCTGGAGAAGGTTTCGGGGGTCAATGCCCCCGCGACCCGGTCTGTGACCAGGCCGCACGATGGATCAGTGCCTGATCAACCAGGCTGTTACCTAGCCGCACGCAAACCGACGTACGAACCACATCCCGGCTGATCAGGTATTAACTTTCAGTGCCTGTCCAGCGCCTTCCTGAAGACAGCCAAAGGGCTAAATTTATATTAGTGTCCATTATTTATAAATGATACTCTACTATTTGTTGTTCTAGCTCAATATCTCATCTCGGGTTTAGGAAGATGGACTTCCTCTAGGCACCATGGAAGGGTGCCAGCGACCTTGGCACTCCTCCAAGTCCTGCATGCTAATAAGTTGCCTACATCCTTTATTGAACACCTCTGTAGCTTCTCGGTAATTAATTCCCCCAAAGTTTAGTTAGTTAGTTTAATATGTTTATTATGCACCCCATACCCATCCTGTGGGCGGTAGTCAAAAGATTACAGAGGTACATAATTGGTCCAGGGACTGGACTCCAAAGTTTTGATAGCTGAGCAAGTTACAGAGGTAATGAACTCACAATTTACAAAGGTAATGAACTCACAATTTACAAAGGTAATGAACTCCAGGTAGGTCTAGTCACAATCATGACAAGTTACAAAGGTATTTACAGATTACAGAGGTACGTAATGGGTCCAGGGACTGGGCCCCCAAAGTTTTGATAGCTGAACTAGGTACAAGGTAATGAACTCACAAGTTACAAAGGTAATGAACTCACAAGTTACAAAGGTAATGAATACTGTAAGAATGGTTACTTACGTTTATACATGGCTGCAATAATCCAATCAATCATCCTGATTCACTGTCAAGTGTAGTCCAAACAATCATCCTAAATGACTGTCAAGTGTAATCCATTCAATCATCCTAAATGACTGTCAAGTATAATTCAAACAGACATCCTGGATGACTGTCAAGTTCTGGATTGACTCCAAACTTAATAAACCAGACTTGAAATATATCTATGTACTACACGATCATTATGACAACGACATATAAATCCCAGGTTATAATCTATTCAGATGGGAGAGACTAAACAGGCAACAAGTGGGGGAGGGGGGTTGGCTTGTACGTTACAGAGTCGTTCATTTGTTCAGAACTACTAAACACTTCAAATGATATAGTTGAAGTTTTGGCAGCAAAGACTAAAAACCAAAACCTTGTCATTGTGGTAGTGTACAAGCCTTCAGATACAACTTCCCAGCAATTCCAGGAGCAGCTTTTGAAAATTGACCACTGTCTGGAAAATCTCCCAACTCCTGCCCCAAACGTCTCACCACTAGGAAATTTCAACTTGAGGCACCTAAAATAGAGGAGTATAGCAAACAATGTTTTAGCAGAGATCACCCAAGGAGGCAGCTCAGATGAAAATTCACACACACACGAACTATTAAGTCTCTGCACCAAACTCACCTTAAACCAGCAAATATTAAAGCCTACCATCGAAGACACTGCGAGACTCCAAGCGGACATCAACCAAATCTTCGAATGGGCGACTTAAAACAATATAAAGTTCAATGAGGAGAAATTTCAGCTACTCAGATATGGGAAACTTAAAGAAATTAAAAATGTATCAGGGTATACAACAAATTCTAACCATACAATAGAGTGGAAAAGTAATGTGAAGGATCTGGGAGTGATATGTCAGAGGATATCACCTTCAAAGACCACAACAATGTATAACGAATTTGTTTGGTGTTCTGGTAGCGGGGAGTAAATGATACGTCTTCGGAGGCTTCTTACTTTATTGTTAAGTCGTGGTGGGTACACAGGCTTGTGTGTTGTTTGAGCCCATGGCCCGGGAGGGCCATCCCACGAGAGAGAGCTAGGAGCAGCCTTGTGTCTTGCTGCTAGGCCGCTGTGTGAGTGAGAGTGAGGCAAGTCTGGGCATACTGAAGTGGCAAGGCCTATAGGTGGCAGCACCAGCATGGCGCGAAATATGAACTAAGCTGGCAGACAGCATGGGCTGTCTGTGCAGACAGTACAGGCTGTCTACATACGCTTGGCCACCTACCGCGCGTCGTCCCGACGCGACAATACTGGTAGTAAAAGAAAATCGGTCTCTCTCTCGTAGGAACAGGGCACAGAACACAAAATAAAAACATATATATACATATGGACATGGAAAAAAAACTTCCTACAGGGAGGGAAGAAAAAAACATGTGGGGTGTGCTAAACATTGTGGTCATAGGCAATGAGCGTCAAAGGGCATCACTGCACGCCTTCCTGCGTCTGGACAGATACTGCAACACAGGAGACATGGCTGCGGCTGAGCTGTGACGTAACAGGGTACGGTCTCCTCTGGAATGGTGAAGCAGTCATCATAGGAGTCGCTGCAGGTTTTCACTCAACCTGGGACACGACATGCTGGTGCCCTCGAGTGAGGCATCGACAAAACTCGGCAACTGGGCAAGACTTCTGGCAAGCGACTCAGGAGGACACTTCTCGACTGGTACTGTCGCTGGGCTGTCACTGCCGGCGAGCATGGAGCGAGTTGTGGAGCGAGTCGTGGCAGAGACGACTGGGTGAAACATCTGGGAGTCATAACATCATACACCAGACTGCAGTGAGAGAGCTAGCAGTCAAAGTGACATCTTTGTGCAGGCTGCTCACTGAAGCTTGTGACATGAGGCTGACACAGTGTGTCATTCTCTCGGCAGTTGGAGTTATAGCAGAGGTTAGTCTAAGAGTCCCCAGACTTGTTTCTCTACATATAACTGTACTCTGAAGGTCTGGAGGTGAAGTGAAACAAATCTCGATGGGAATCGTAGCAGGTACGATTCTGCAGAACATCACGAGCGACGAGCATAAAAGCTTTCTGTACAAGAGGGCTCGGTCACTCGGGGCTGTCTGATAGCTGTCAAACACACTGGTCACACGGGTGACTTAACACAGTGGTGCTACTCAGGTCTGGCTCAGACCTCACTGGACACAGAAACTTTAAACACCCGCAGTATATCATGGCTTAAACTAGCAAATGATGCTTTTCTGTGCATAAAACTGACTAAGACATACTAAAATGTGAGAACGCTGACTGAGAGGAATAAATTAACACACGACATATATTTTCTCTCAATCTTCTCGACAATACTGCAATAATTACAGAACACTCGATGGTGACATCATGTGATGTCAGGCGTGATGTCGCGAGGTGACGTCAGAAGCGCTGTGACGTCAGCAGACATCTCGTGGTGATGTCAGGCAGACATCATGACGTCATGAAGTCGGGCAGCATCGTGGGTGACGTCGATGTGATGCGGGCAGCAGACCACAGCATGAGGCCTGGGACATCTGGTAACTCACGTGGCCTGGTAGATCCACGTGACATCGCCCACACCCACGTGGCGTCGTGATCTACGTGGCATGCTGGTCCACGTAGCTTCGAGTGGCCTCGGGCACTTGGATACACAGCTCTGGCAATGAATTCACATGGAAAACAGCAGAAAACACAGCAGAGGGAGTGAGTAATGGTGTATGGTAGGCTGGTGAGGTGTGAGTAGGGCGAGCATGGGCAAGGTGAGGAACGGCCACTTCCTCCTCCTCCTCCCCCACCCACAAACACGTGGAGAAGCTCACACTGGACGCAGAAATCACCACAAAACTCACCTCTGGCTTGCTGAAACAGCTGTGCTGAGCTGAACAACAACAGCAACATACAAGTGACACTGAACACGTGACTTGAGAAACAGCGTGGGACGCTGTAGCGTTAAGTCACTTACAATTCTCGAAGAATTTCGGCAAATTTCGGCTGGATCCTGCTTGTACCTGTGTCTGGGTGCTCAAACATGCAGACACGACATCAGGATAACTTGTTGAGAGACGGATGTTTCTTGTGTAGGGTGATGAAGTGAAGATGACTTCATACCTCTCCTTCCTCTCTCTGGGCAAACAACTGCTGCGACCACCGCTGCAAGTGGGTGGTTCAATGATACTTCTTCAGAGGCTTCTTACTTTATTGTTAAGTCGTGGTGGGTACACAGGCTTGTGTGTTGTTTGAGCCCATGGCCCGGGAGGGCCATCCCATGAGAGAGAGCTAGGAGCAGCCTTGTGTCTTGCTGCTAGGCCGCTGTGTGAGTGAGAGTGAGGCAAGTCTGGGCATACTGAAGTGGCAAGGCCTATAGGTGGCAGCACCAGCATGGCGTGAAATATGAACTAAGCTGGCAGACAGCATGGGCTGTCTGTGCAGACAGTACAGGCTGTCTACAAATGTATCTACCTCATCCGCTAGGAAAATGATAAGATGGATAATGAGAACCTTCAAAACTAGGGATGCCAAGCCCATGATGATTCTCTTCAAATCGCTTTTGCTCTCTAGGCTGGAATACTACTGTACACTAACGGCTCCCTTCAAGGTTGGTGACATTGCAGACCTGGAGTGCACAAAGAACTTTCACGGCACACATAAGTGCGATAAGGCACCTAAACTACTGGAAACGGTTGAAGGTCCTTGATCTGTATTCCTTGGAATGCAGGCGAGAGAGATAAATGATAATATACACTTGGAAGGTCCTGGAGGGATTGGTACCAAACCTGTACACGAAAATCACTCCTTATGAAAGCAAAAGACTCGGCAGGAATTACAACGTTCCCCCGATGAAAAGCAGGGGTGCCAAGGGTACACTGAGAGACAACACTAAGTGTCCAGGGCCCAAGACTGTTCAATTTCCTCCCAGCATACATAAGGGATATTACCAATAGACCTTTGGCTGCCTTCCGGAAGGCACTGGACAGGCAACTAAAATCAGGGTGCTGGTGGGAGGGATGGGAAGGGTGATGGTGGGAGGGATGAGAAGCGAGCTGGTGGGAGGGATGGGAAGGTTGCTGGTGGGAGGGATGGGAAGGTTGCTGGTGGGAGGGATGGGAAGGGTGCTGGTGGGAGGGATGGGAAGGGTGCTGGTGGGAGGGATGGGAAGACTGCTGGTGGGAGGGATGGGAAGGTTGCTGGTGGGAGGGATGGGAAGGTTGCTGGTGGGAGGGATGGGAAGGTTGCTGGTGGGAGGGATGGGAAGGTGCCGTTGGGAGGGATGGGAAGGTTGCTGGTGGGAGGGATGGGAAGGTTGCTGGTGGGAGGGATGGGAAGGTTGCTGGTGGGAGGTATGGGAAGGTTGCTGGTGGGAGGGATGGGAAGGTTGCTGGTGGGATGGATGGGAAGGTTTCTGGTGGGAGGGATAGGGAAGGGTGCTGGTGGCAGGGATGGGAAGGGTGCTGGTGGGTGGGATGGGAAGTGTGCTGGTGGGTGGGATGGGAAGGGTGCTAGTGGGAGAGATGGGAAGCGACCTGGTGGTAGGGATGGGAAGGGTGTTGGTGGGAGGGATGGGAAGCGAGCTGGTGGGAGGGATGGGAAGGTTGCTGGTGGGAGGGATGGGAAGCGAGCTGATGAGAGGGATGGGAGCCGAGCTGGTGGGAGGGATGGGAAGCGAGCAGGTGGGAGGGATGGTGAGCGAGCTGGTGGGAGGGATGGGAAGCGAGCTGGTGGGAGGGATGGTGAGCGAGCTGGTGGGAGGGATGGGAAGCGAGCAGGTGGGAGGGATGGTGAGCGAGCTGGTGGGAGGGATGGGAAGCGAGCTGGTGGGAGGGATGGTGAGCGAGCTGGTGGGAGTAATGGTGAGCGAGCTGGTGGGAGGGATGGTGAGCGAGCTAGTTGGAGGGATGGTGAGCGAGCTGGTGGGAGGGATGGTGAGCGAGCTGGTGGGAGGGATGGTGAGCGAGCTGGTGGGAGGGATGGTGAGCGAGCTGGTGGGAGGGATGGTGAGCGAGCTGGTGGGAGGGATGTTGAGCGAGCTGGTGGGAGGGATGGTGAGCGAGCAGGTGGGAGGGATGGTGAGCGAGCTGGTGGGAGGGATGGTGAGCGAGCTGGTGGGAGGGATGGTGAGCGAGCTGGTGGGAGGGATGGTGAGCGAGCTGGTGGGAGAGATGGTGAGCGAGCTGGTGGGAGGGATGGTGAGCGAGCTGGTGGGAGGGATGGGAAGCGAGCTGGTGGGAGGGATGGTGAGCGAGCTGGTGGGAGGGATGGGAAGCGAGCTGGTGGGAGGGATGGGAAGCGAGCTGGTGGGAGGGATGGGAAGCGAGCTGGTGGGAGGGATTGGGAGCGAGCTGGTGGGAGGGAAGGGAAAGGAGCAGTTGGGAGGGATGGGAAGGGAGCAGGCGGGAGGGCTGGGAATTTAGCAGGTGGGAGGGATGGGAAGGGAGCAAGTGGGAGGGATGGGAAGGGAGCAGGTAGGAGGGATGGGAAGGGAGCAGGTGGGAGGGATGGGAAGGGAGCAGGTGGGAGGGATGGGAATTTAGCAGGTGGGAGGGATGGGAAGGGAGCAAGTGGGAGGGATGGGAAGGGAGCAGGTAGGAGGGATGGGAAGGGAGCAGGTGGGAGGGATGGGAATGGAGCAGGTGGGAGGGATGGGAATTTAGCAGGTGGGAGGGATGGGAAGGGAGCAAGTGGGAGGGATGGGAAGGATGCAGGTGGGAGGGATGGGAATTTAGCAGGTGGGAGGGATGGGAAGGGAGCAAGTGGGAGGGATGGGAAGGGAGCAGGTAGGAGGGATGGGAAGGGAGCAGGTGGGAGGGATGGGAAGGGAGCAGGTGGGAGGGATGGAAATTTAGCAGGTGGGAGGGATGGGAAGGGAGCAAGTGGGAGGGATGGGAAGGATGCAGGTGGGAGGGATGGGAATTTAGCAGGTGGGAGGGATGGGAAGGGAGCAGGTGGGAGGGATGGGAAGGTAGCAGGTGGGAGGGATGGGAAGGGAGCAGGTGGGAGGGATGGGAAGGGAGCAGGTGGGAGGGATGGGAAGGGAGCAGGTGGGAGGGATGGGAAGGGAACAGGTGGGAGGGATGGGAAGGGAGCAGGAGGGAGGGATGGGAAGGTAGCAGGTGGGAGGGATGGGAAGGGAACACTTCCTTTACTGTCATGTTAGAGATCACAGTCATCTTATTAACTGGTATTCTGCCAACACTGTCTACACTTACGGTGCACCGTGACCTGGTGTCATCAGCTCTCGCTTCATACATTAATAGTCTGGGTTCGTTTCCCAGAGAGGATAGAAACAATGGTAGTGTTTGTTTATACTGCTTGTCTATGTTCCCCATCAATAAAATGGTTACCTGGGTGCTAGTAGACTGGTGTGGGTCGCATCTTGGGACAAAAGCTGACCTAATTTTCCAGAAATGTTCTGCATAACAAGCGGCTTTCTAAATATTAGTATGTCATTGATGTTATGTAGGACTGTATACCTTGTACATGTACTTGTAGAAATATTATTATCTTGTAGTGTTGACAGACACCGTCTTGCTGAACCATTACTTGTATATAACTTTCCTAATACGAATCTTAGTCCTGTCTTGTCTCAGTACATGTCTTCCTTTCTCATTATATTGTCAAATGTTCCATAGTTCACTACACTGGTAACTTGACCTCTTCTCTATTTCTTTCTCTCCTTACATATTCTCCATTTCTATATTTTCTTTGCTTTTCCTCGCTTCTGCCTGGATGTGTTCCTTCCTATGATTTTTAGTCCCACCTTCTTGGTCCAATATCTCTCTTGCAGTGTTATTGTTCATAAACCACCTCTACTTCTACTACTACTACTACTACTACTACTACTACTACTACTACTACTACTACTACTACTACTACTACTACTACTACTACTACTACTACTACTACCACTACTACTACTACTACTACTACTACTACAACTACTACTACTACTACTACTTCCCTTCACTACCTTCACTATGATTACTGTTACTTCCACTACTTGCATTACATCTTTCACTACTATCTCCATTTCCTTCTTTTATTTTTCTACCACTTTTCTGTTATGGCTGCTGTCCTCTCCAGTATATCCTGGCTGCCTTAACTTGTGTCATGGCTGCCGTCCTCTCCAGTAAATCCTGGCTGCCTTAACTTGTGTCATGGCTGCCGTCCTCTCCAGTAAATCCTGGCTGCCTTAACTTGTGTCATGGCTGCCGTCCTCTCCAGTATATCCTGGCTGCCTTAACTTGTGTCATGGCTGCCGTCCTCTCCAGTAAATCCTGGCTGCCTTAACTTGCCCTTGCTGCCTTAACTTGTGTCATGGCTGCCGTCCTCTCCAGTATATCCTGGCTGCCTTAACTTGTGTCATGGCTGCCGTCCTCTCCAGTATATCCTGGCTGCCTTAACTTGGTATGTTAGTGTCAAGCACAAACGTAGTGTTAACTTTCAGTGTCACATGTGAGTCTTATTTATGTATTGTTACAGTCACCCTATTGTAACTTTCTATTTTTTTTTACATTTAATATGTTAACTTCTGCAGACAAGTCGTCAAACCCAACTGACCTCAGCTGTACTACTGTCACTACTGTCTCAGCTGTACTACTGTCACTACTCTCTCAGCTGTACTACTGTCACTAGTCTCTCAGCTGTACTTCTGTCACTAGTCTCTAAGCTGTACTACTGTCACTACTCTCTCAGCTGTACTACCAGTTTGTCAGTGTCAGTTACCAAGGTTTGTACCAGACATTTAATAAACCCAGGTTTTCACACCTACATAAATACACCTCCTTTACTATCATCTCTGTTTTTTTTCTTTGTTAACTAAAATACACAGATGGTGTCTTATTTCTGATAACAGTTCCTTTATAAACAGAATGATGGGCAACTGTAAACTCAATGTTTGTTAAGAGCGGTACGCAGTAACTCTTGGAGTACTTTAAGGTTAGGTCGCCGGTTCACATCCATGAACAATGTTTGCTGGACCCAGACTTGCAGGTCACAATTACACAAGATGTCCAAATAGGTAATGAGGCGAGCAATGCTGAAGTAGTCAGCTTGAGCGGTTGCAGGTTGGTTCCTGAGGACCTCAGGTGCAATGTGGTGGGCCTTGGCACCGTCGGGGAAGTTAACTTTATGGCCGAGACGAACAGCAAGTCCATAGTCGATTATGGTTACACGGAGCCCCTCAGGTGTGCGGTTTATGCAAATATTATTTGCTTTGATGTCGAGGTGAGTCCAGCCATGAGAGTGAATGTCAATCAAAATATTGCACACCTGTGAAAGAATTTCCAAAGTCTGGAGACGGCTCAATACACGTTTTCTGGTAAGGGTCTCCAAGGTTTCACCTGCGTAGTCTGTCACTATGGTCAAATATTCTGGACACACTGCTATTATCTTTTGGACTCCTGGGATGTCCTGAAGGGCGTGAAGGGCGCGCATCTCTTGTACTAGGGATCTGACACACATTGACGTACCTTGGCAAGATTTTGTTACCCAGCGTGAAGAGGATACAGAAGCCAGATAACATGTGCCATAAGTTCCTGATCCAAGCATCTTACAACTTTCACTGTTAAACAAAAAGTTGTGCATAAGAGGCCCAAGAACATTAAACTCCAACTCTCTGCACATATCTTGCAGACACTCTACAAATTTTGTCTGTGGGACAGGCATCGTTTGCTCCCGTTTAGAAACATTATGTTCAGGTTGCAGCCGTACACGTTTGCAAGAGTCCTTCCTGTCCTCATGTAGGGACTCCTACCGCACTCTTTTCAAGTTTTTCTGATTCTGCTGACTGAAATCCTGAGCAGCCATCTTGAGTTAACGACGATCAGATAAACTGATATAGAAGAACAAAGTAATGAATTACTTCTTTTACACAAGACGATTAGAAGATGCTGATCAAGTCTGTGTAGACTATATACTTAAATGTAGTTAAGCTGGACTGTAGCAGTGAAAGTACTAAGTAGTAATTTACTTAGTATATACACATTAAGACGGTGAGAAGATGCTGATCAAGTCTGTGTAGACTATATACTTAAATATAGTTATGCTGGACTGTAGCAGAGAAAGTACTAAGTAGTAATTTACTTAGTATATACAACTTAAGACGGTGAGAAGATGCTGATCAAGTCTGTGTAGACTATATACTTAAATATAGTTAAACTGGACTGTAGCAGAGAAAGTACTAAGTAGTAATTTACTTAGTATATACAACTTAAGACGGTGAGAAGATGCTGATCAAGTCTGTGTAGACTATATACTTAAATATAGTTAAGTTGGACTGTAGCAGTGAAAGTACTAAGTAGTAATTTACTTAGTATATACAACTTAAGACGGTGAGAAGATGCTGATCAAGTCTGTGTAGAGTATATACTCAGATCACAACATAATTGAGGTTCAGACATGTATGCGTGGAGCCCCAGACCGACATAATGAGATTAGTCACGAGGGAGCATTCACCAAATTCAACTTCAATAACAAAAGCATAAAGTGGGACCAAGTAAACCAAGTCCTAACCGATATAAGCTGGGAAGATATACTAAGCAACACAGACCCCAACTTATGAGTAGAACAGATTAACTTGGTGGCACAAGGCTTATTCCTCTAAGAAAAAGGAGGAGTAGATGTAAAATAGAAAGAGACAGGCGCTCCCTTTACAGGCGACGGAAAAGAATAACAGAGCGGCTAAAAGAGGTCAATATATCTGAAATGCGTAGGGAGACACTGGTCAGAGAAATAGCAAGCATCGAACTTAAGCTAAAGGAATCTTATAGGAGTCAGGAATCGCGGGAAGAACTAAAAGCCATAAATGAAATCGAAAGAAACCCAAAGTATTTCTTCTCCTATGCCAAATCAAAGTCGAGAACAACGTCCAGTATTGGGCCCCTACTTAAACAATATGGGTCCTACACAGACAGCAAGGAAATGAGTGAGCTACTCAAATCCCAATATGACTCAGTTTTTAGCAAGCCGCTAACCAGACTGAGAGTCGAAGATCAAAATGAATTTTTTTATGGGAGAGCCACAGAATTTGGTTAACACAAGCCTATCCGATGTTATCCTGACACCAAATGACTTCGAACAGGCGATAAATGACATGCCCATGCACTCCTCCCCAGGGCCAGACTCATGGAACTCCGTGTTCATCAAGAACTGCAAGAAGCCCCTATCACGAGCCTTTACCATCCTATGGAGAGAGAGCATGGACACGGGGGTCGTTCCACAGTTACTAAAAACAACAGACATAGCCCCACTCCACAAAGGGGGCAGTAAAGCAACAGCAAAGAACTACAGACCGATAGCACTAACATCCCATATCATAAAAATCTTTGAAAGGGTCCTAAGAAGCAAGACCACCAAACATCTAGAAACCCATCAGTTAGTTAGTTAGTTTAATATGTTTATTATGCACCCCATACCCATCCTGTGGGCGGTAGTCAAAAGGTTACAGAGGTACATAATTGGTCCAGGGACTGGACTCCAAAGTTTTGATAGCTGAGCAAGTTACAGAGGTAATGAATTCACAATTTACAAAGGTAATGAACTCACAATTTACAAAGGTAATGAACTCCAGGTAGGTCTAGTCACAATCATGACAAGTTACAATGGTATTTACAAATTACAGAGGTACGTAATGGGTCCAGGGACTGGGCTCCCAAAGTTGTGATGGCTGAACTAGGTACAAGGTAATGAACTCACAAGTTACAAAGGTAATGAATCCTGTAAGAATGGTTACTTACGTTTATACATGGCTACAATCATGAACAAATTATAGTGTAATGAGCAATTCACACTTCCACACCCGGTCACAACTGTAGTGAGTTATTGGTGCAAATATTGATTGTTGAGACACACACACACACACACACACACACACACACACATACAAATTCATACACACACACACACACACACACACAAAAACACACACACACACACACACACACACACACACACACACACACACACACACACACACACACACACACACACTCACACACACACACACACACATACACAAACTCATACACACGCACACACACTCATACACACACACACACACACTCATACACACACACACTCATACACACACACACACTCATATACACTCATACACATACACACGCACACACAAACACACACACAAACACACACACACACACACACACACACACACACACACACACACACACACACACACACACACACACACACACACACACACACACACACACACACGGGAACAGTCTATAGTTTTAAGGCGAGGTATGATAGAGCTCATGGAGCAGGGAGAGAGAGGACCTAGTAGCAATCAGCGAAGAGGCGGGGCCAGGAGCTGTGACTCGACCCCTGCAACCACAAATAGGTGAGTACAAATAGGTGAGTACACAGGAGTTTGGACTCGACCCCTGCAATCTCAACTAGGTGAGTGCACACACATACACACACTCACACACACACACACACACACACACACACACACACACACACACACACACACACACACACACACACACACACACACACACACACACACACACACACACACACACACACACACACACACACACATGCACACATGTGGTAATGCTTTATTTACAGCTAGCAAAGTCAGGGTATTTCTCCAGAATGGTCTGCAATATACCACTGTGGATAAAGTACTTTGCCATTTCTTGAACATTTATGAGCGAGTTGTTTCTAAATTCATTAATTTTATCACAATCCAGTACATAATGACGCAGGGTGTGACAATAGTCCATCTGGCAAAGTTTACATTTCGTTTGGTCTACATCTGGTGGTGGTGATTTAACCTGCCAAAGATACTTGTAACCCAGCCGGAGCCGGGCAGTAGTGACATCCAAGAGTCTGCTTATTTTGTTGGATGCACCATAGACATGTGGCTCCTCCTGCATGATAGAATGATGATAGATGGACTCACTGGTGTCAATCTCCCTGAGCCTTAAGTCCATAAAATTCAGTTGAAGTTCTTTTCGTATTATTGTTCTCAAACTACTACCTGACAAGCCAAGATTGTAATCTACTCCCTCTTTGAAAGCATACAGCTTAGCCAATTTATCAGTTCTATCATGCATTTGAAGACCAATGTGAGATGGAATCCACAGCATGTGCACTCTGACTCCACGGTCCACAATCCTACCATACCTGTGTCTGACTTCTGACACAAGCATGCAACAATTTATGCTTAATGAGTTGAGAGCATTTATGGATGACAGAGAATCAGTTACAATTAAACTGAAGATTGAGACACTTATGCAGCATATGGGAATCTTTATTCAGGAAACGTTTCGCCACACAGTGGCTTCATCAGTCCAATACAAAGAGGAAGGCGTAAGGAGAGGAGGAGAATGAGGTAATCAGTCCCTCAACCTGGAGTCGATGTGTTCAGTCCATCAATCTTGTAGAATGTACAGCATAGGGCCGTAGACGTGGCTTATATACTGTAGTGAGGTGACGTGAAGCAGATGGAGGCGGGGTCATAGTGGTACCATCCACTAGTCGAAGTAGGTCTTCGTCCAAAGGTTGAACAAGTGTTGAAGAATTCTTTGTAACAAGACCCCATGATGCTGCCGTGTCTGACAGTTGTGATGAATGGTTTGAAAAACCGACAAGTTGAAGATTGAGACACTTATGCAGCATATGGGAATCTTTATTCAGGAAACGTTTCGCCACACAGTGGCTTCATCAGTCCAATACAAAGAGGAAGGCGTAAGGAGAGGAGGAGAATGAGGTAATCAGTCCCTCAACCTGGAGTCGATGTGTTCAGTCCATCAATCTTGTAGAATGTACAGCATAGGGCCGTAGACGTGGCTTATATACTGTAGTGAGGTGACGTGAAGCAGATGGAGGCGGGGTCATAGTGGTACCATCCACTAGTCGAAGTAGGTCTTCGTCCAAAGGTTGAACAAGTGTTGAAGAATTCTTTGTAACAAGACCCCATGATGCTGCCGTGTCTGACAGTTGTGATGAATGGTTTGAAAAACCGACAAGTTGAAGATTGAGACACTTATGCAGCATATGGGAATCTTTATTCAGGAAACGTTTCGCCACACAGTGGCTTCATCAGTCCAATACAAAGAGGAAGGCGTAAGGAGAGGAGGAGAATGAGGTAATCAGTCCCTCAACCTGGAGTCGATGTGCTTAAAAAATGACAGGATGGATAATGATAACCTTCAAAACTAGGGAGGCCAAGCCCATGATGACACTCTTCAGGTCACTTGTTCTATCTAGGCTGGAATATTGCTGCACTCTAACAGCACCTTTCAAGGCAGGTGAAATTGCCGACCTAGAAAATGTACAGAGAACTTTCACGGCGCGCATAACGGAGATAAAACACCTCAATTACTGGGAGCGCTTGAGGTTTCTAAACCTGTATTCCCTGGAACGCAGGAGGGAGAGATACATGATTATATACACCTGGAAAATCCTAGAGGGACTAGTACCGAACTTGCACACGAAAATCACTCACTACGAAAGCAAAAGACTTGGCAGACGATGCACCATCCCCCCAATGAAAAGCAGGGCTGTCACTAGCACGTTAAGAGACCATACAATAAGTGTCAGGGGCCCGAGACTGTTCAACTGCCTCCCAGCACACATAAGGGGGATTACCAACAGACCCCTGGCAGTCTTCAAGCTGGCACTGGACAAGCACCTAAAGTCAGTTCCGGATCAGCCGGGCTGTGGCTCGTACGTTGGTTTGCGTGCAGCCAGCAGCAACAGCCTGGTTGATCAGGGGCTGATCCACCAGGAGGCCTGGTCACAGACCGGGCCGCGGGGGCGTTGACCCCCGAAACTCTCTCCAGGTAAACTCCAGGTAAACATCTAGTTTTAGTTTAATATGTTTATTATGCACCCCATACCCATCCTGTGGGCGGTAGTCAAAAGAGAAACATCTATTAGTACAAGAATGTATATTATTATTATAATCAAAAAGATGCGCTAAGCCACAAGGAGAGCAAGAATGTATAGGTTAGGTAAGATTCGTCGTAGTCATGTGATGACCCGCCACTGCTGGAGCCTTTGGTTACCTGACCGAGGCCTCCCACTGGCTTACCCGTCAAGATAAGATAAGATTTCGTTCGGATTTTTAACCCCGGGGGGTTAGCCACCCAGGATAACCCAAGAATGTCAGTGCGTCATCGAGGACTGTCTAACTTATTTCCATTGGGGTCCTTAATCTTGTTCCCCAGGATGCGACCCACACCAGTCGACTAACACCCAGGTACCTATTTGCTGCTAGGTGAACAGGACAACAGGTGTAAGGAAACGTGTCGAAATGTTTCCACCCGCCGGGAATCGAACCCGGGCCCTCCGTGTGTGAAGCGGGAGCTTTAGCCACCAGGCTCCTTTAAAATTTAATTTGATCGTCCAAGAATATGTAGAATTATCACGCAATTATATATCTGTCTCTTACATGGGAAAAGAAACAAATAATAAATATCAATATTTTTATATAAAAAATACATTATATTAAAAAATGCATTCACTCAAGCGATGCTTGCAGAATATAGAATGTTCTTGGTAATTAGTTTTCTAAACATTATATTTTAGCAGCAGTATTTATTTGTGTTAACAGTATAGATATATAATTTATATTAAATAATATTTTAAGATAGGACCACGTAAAACGTTGTTGTAGATTCGCCGGTATAATCGCCCGGCCCGGGCCTTCTCCAAGTGGTGGCCCGGCCTTGGCTCCCTTTCGTGGGAGTGTCTCAGACTAATGTCTGACATGGGTGGAGGTACAAGTACCTCCTCGTCTTCTGGGACTAGCTGTCCCCAGGCCTAGCCCCCATCCCCGCCCCCACGGGGCTCGGAGGGAGAAGCTAGGCATCTTGTGCTGCCACAAACACCGCCCACACTGGGCTCGAAAGGTATGGCAGCTGCATAGCAACAGACGATGTCAGGAGGTGCAAAGGCAGCAAACACTACAGGATCCTTTTGGAGTCACCCCCAGCTTTAGACATCACGTCTGAGCGCTGGGGAAGCTCAAGAATGCCTCTTGCTGTGAGTGTTGCTGCTGCTAGTTCATTTGTCCGTTGCACCTAAAGTCGGTTCCTGACCAGCCGGGCTGTGGCTCGTACGTTGGTTTGCGTGCAGCCAGCAGCAACAGCCTGGTTGATCAGGCTCTGATCCACCAGGAGGCCTGGTCACAGACCGGGCCGCGGGGGCGTTGACCCCCGGAACTCTCTCCAGGTAAACTCCAGGCACTCTGTATGTGTAAGTAAAACGTGAGAAGTCAAAAAATAGGTATAGTATATTAACTCTTTAAGTGGATATGTTAAACTTATGGGCATACGAATTTAAAGTACTTAGTCAGGTTTAGGTAGACCAAGTGCTTTAGTTTCTCTAGAGTCACAAAATTGGATTAATAATAATAAATAGTATTGGGAGAAAATCGAGTCTGATCCCAGGAAGAGGACAGATTCAGTGTCGTGGACCAAGAGCTCGTCACAAATATTAAAGTACCGTCCTGGAGAAATTGGGTCCAAGCTCACAGCTTTTACATAATTTTCCGATGGTAACAGAGCACCTTAATATCTCAGTCATCAATGTGTGTTCCACGTTGTCACTCTCCAGACTGATACACGAGTGTTCCACGTTGTCACTGCCCAGAATCATACGAAGGTTATCACAGGAATGTTCGCTCAAACTTCGTAGGCAGGGTTATCACAGGAGTGTCCGCTGGGCTCCTGTGGGTCTATCTCCATTAACAACAGGTTATTTGGTCGGAGAAGCACACCAGACGCCAGAGAAGACCCGGACATTGGTTCTGCATGATGTAGGTCTGCCCAGGCCAACTTGGTGACTCCATAGCGCCTAATACGACCCATGTTGCTCCTAAAATTGTCCTCTGTGATGCTGTGGCTGTCCAGGTCATTATTGCTGCTACTCACACTTTCTTCATCCCCCATAGAGCCGAACTGTGACTGCAAGTAGAAACACACATGAGTATTTTCGAGAAGTGGGCATTTCTGAATTTGTTTAATTATTTGGTTTATTTCAGATATTAATTACTATTATTACATTCCTAGTAAGGGTCACACAGTGCCTAGGCTAGGGTGTGGTGGAGGTAATCAGGTTTTATCAGCGGAAAAAAGACAATAACTCAAATTCATTATATCAAGAAATAAAAGCTATACAGGTCAGGCTTTACATAGATGAACTGGTTGAACCCAGTAGGTTTAACGGTGTTTGTGAACAGAATAAAGTATGTTAGTAACGTTGGAATAAACTCGCTCAGGTTCACATTTTAGACCCATTATGTGACTCTGTAATCTTCTGAGTATCACCATCAGGCTGGGTATAGGGTGTATAATAAGGATATTAAACTAACAGAGGTACAGATGTCATCCCGGGCTCCACAGCGACCTAATTTATGTCTGCATAAATAATTCAGTGCGACTGTAACCGGATATAAACAAGTAAACAGTTCATTATCATTGTAATTTGTTTAGCTATCAAAACTTTGCGGCCTAGAATCTGGACCCACGATGTGCCTCTCTAATCTTTTGACTACCACCCAAAAGATGGGAATGGAATACATAATAAAGATATTAAACCAACTATGAGGAAATTAAGGGTATCGAACCTGTGGCCTGATGTTTACCAGTCGTACACTCAGTACCAAGGACACTAAGATTTGTGTCATGTTAGGTTCATGCAAATATATTCATGTACGGCTGAGTGGATGAACAGACTGTATGTATTACCTTGAGATACTTAGCGATCTTCTCCTTGGTGGATGTGTCCACTGGTGAGTTGGCTGTTATCACGTATTTGGTAGGAGACTTCTGTGGGATCATGAAGTAGCCATAGGGAAGCCAGCCTTTCTCGTTTACTTCATCTGCACTGTCTGTCTCCATCTGCACGCACCCATAATATAAACAAAACAGGTTATCATATATTCATAGCAACTGCCTGATCTAAACATGAAATAACATGTAATACTAAATAAGGCATCATTCAATTATGAAGTGATGTGTAGGAAAACAAAACTGTATATACCCAGTGCCTCTCATTACTGCAGTAGTGATTTTTTTTAGATTATTTACTTTATCTTGCAAGACTTAAGGAGGATGATAATGTTTCCTTGCACTGTTACTATTCCGACTCACAGTGATGGTATGGTGGTTAAATAGTGTGCTCACAGTGCAAAGACTTACGTGAATAATAAGGTAAGGGGCCTTGCTCTTGGCTCTGAGAATACTAGGAGTGTAGAGAGCTCTGTGTTGCTGTAGTGCTGGACCCCACGTCTCCCAGGGCACTAGCAGTGACTTCACAGGCTGTACGTAAACACATGAAATATATGAATAGCAAAATATTTTCCTTCAAAAGTTTATACACATATGTAATAACCTATTTGCAATTTGTAGCTACAGGAACAAAACTATGCTCATGGTGTCCTTTCTTCAATACTCTGCTCATCGTATATATATATATATATATATATATATATATATATATATATATATATATATATATATATATATATATATATATATATATATATACACTGATCTCTGGCTGAAGGAGACTCGAACCTACGAACCTTGGAACAAGGTACGCAGTGCTTTACCAATCTACCCACACTGGACCAATACCTTGGAGTCCAGCTTGCGCTAGACTTTGATCCAAGGCAGCCAGCTTTCAGGGAGAAGGCTTACAGCTTTTCATCTCATCCCCTGCATACATCAGCCTTACTAGAGATTTTAACAATGCAAGGAATTCGCAAGAGCAGGCGAAACACACACAAACACCGATCTCCGGCCGAAGGAGACCCAAACCCACGAACCCCGGAACAAGGCACGCAGCGCCCCACCAATCCACCCACACCGGACCAACACCCCGGAGTCCAGTCCGCGCCAGACCCCGATCCAAGGCAGCCAGCCCCCAGGGAGAAGGCCCACAGCCCCCCACCCAACCCCCTGCATGCACCAGCCCCACTAGAGACCCCAACAACGCAAGGAACTCGCAAGAGCAGGCGAAACACACACAAACACCGATCTCCGGCCGAAGGAGACCCGAACCCACGAACCCCGGAACAAGGCACGCAGCGCCCCACCAATCCACCCACATCGGACCAACACCCCGCTCTTGCGAATTCTTTGCATATATATATATATATATATATATATATATATATATATATATATATATATATATATATATATATATATATATATATATGTGTGTGTGTGTGTGTGTGTGTGTGTGTGTGTATCGTCCCTTTATATAAAGGGAAGGGGGACAAAAAAGATTGTAAAAATTATAGAGGAATAAGTTTACTGAGTATACCAGGAAAAGTGTACGATAGGGTTATAATTGAAAGAATTAGAGGTAAGACAGAATGTAGGATTGCGGATGAGCAAGGAGGTTTTAGAGTGGGTAGGGGTTGTGTAGATCAAGTGTTTACATTGAAGTATATATGTGAACAGTATTTAGATAAAGGTAGGGAAGTTTTTATTGCATTTATGGATTTAGGAAAGGCATATGATAGAGTGGAGAGGGAAGCAATGTGGTAAGTTACTAAATGCTGTAAAGAGTTTTTATGAGGATAGTGAGGCTCAGGTTAGGGTGTGTAGAAGAGAGGGAGACTAGTTCCCGGTAAAAGTAGGTCTTAGACAGGGATGTGTAATGTCACCATGGTTGTTTAATATATTTATAGATGGGGTTGTAAAAGAAGTAAATGCTAGGGTGTTCGGGAGAGGGGTGGAATTAAATTATGGGGAATCAAATACAAAATGGGAATTGACACAGATGCTTTTTGCTGATGATACTGTGCTTATGGGAGATTCTAAAGAAAAATTGCAAAGGTTAGTGGACGAGTTTGGGAGTGTGTGTTTATCTGGAGTTTACCTGGAGAGAGTTCCGGGGGTCAACGCCCCCGCGGCCCGGTCTGCGACCAGGCCTCCTGGTGGATCAGAGCCTGATCAACCAGGCTGTTGCTGCTGGCTGCACGCAAACCAACGTACGAGCCACAGCCCGGCTGGTCAGGAACCGACTTTAGGTGCTTGTCCAGTGCCAGCTTGAAGACTGCCAGGGGTCTGTTGGTAATCACCCTTATGCATGCTGGGAGGCAGTTGAACAGTCTCGGGCCCCTGACACTTATTGTATGGTCTCTTAACGTGCTAGTGACACCCCTGCTTTTCATTGGGGGGATGTTGCATCGTCTGCCAAGTCTTTTGCTTTCGTAGTGAGTGATTTTCGTGTGCAAGTTCGGTACTAGTCCCTCTAGGATTTTCCAGGTGTATATAATCATGTATCTCTCCCGCCTGCGTTCCAGGGAATACAGGTTTAGGAACCTCAAGTGCTCCCAGTAATTGAGGTGTTTTATCTCCGTTATGCGCGCTGTGAAGGTTCTCTGTACATTTTCTAGGTCAGCAATTTCACCTGCCTTGAAAGGTGCTGTTAGTGTGCAGCAATATTCCAGCCTAGATAGAACAAGTGACCTGAAGAGTGTCATCATGGGCTTGGCCTCCCTAGTTTTGAAGGTTCTCATTATCCATCCTGTCATTTTTCTAGCAGATGCGATTGATACAATGTTATGGTCCTTGAAGGTGAGATCCTCCGACATGATCACTCCCAGGTCTTTGACGTTGGTGTTTCGCTCTATTTTGTGGCCAGAATTTGTTTTGTACTCTGATGAAGATTTAATTTCCTCGTGTTTACTATATCTGAGTAATTGAAATTTCTCATCGTTGAACTTCATATTGTTTTCTGCAGCCCACTGAAAGATTCAGTTGATGTCTGCCTGGAGCCTTGCAGTGTCTGCAATGGAAGACACTGTCATGCAGATTCGGGTGTCATCTGCAAAGGAAGACACGGTGCTGTGGCTGACATCCTTGTCTATGTCGGATATGAGGATGAGGAACAAGATGGGAGCGAGTACTGTGCCTTGTGGAACAGAGCTTTTCACCGTAGCTGCCTCGGACTTTACTCTGTTGACGACTACTCTCTGTGTTCTGTTAGTGAGGAAATTATAGATCCATCGACCGACTTTTCCTGTTATTCCTTTAGCACGCATTTTGTGCGCTATTACGCCATGGTCACACTTGTCGAAGGCTTTTGCAAAGTCTGTATATATTACATCTGCATTCTTTTTGTCTTCTAGTGCATTTAGGACCTTGTCGTAGTGATCCAATAGTTGAGACAGACCAGAGCGACCTGTTCTAAACCCATATTGCCCTGGGTTGTGTAACTGATGGGTTTCTAGATGTTTGGTGATCTTGCTTCTTAGGACCCTTTCAAAGATTTTTATGATATGGGATGTTAGTGCTATCGGTCTGTAGTTCTTTGCTGTTGCTTTACTGCCCCCTTTGTGGAGTGGGGCTATGTCTGTTGTTTTTAGTAACTGTGGGACGACCCCCGTGTCCATGCTCCCTCTCCATAGGATGGAAAAGGCTCGTGATAGGGGCTTCTTGCAGTTCTTAATGAACACAGAGTTCCATGAGTCTGGCCCTGGGGCAGAGTGCATGGGCATGTCATTTATCGCCTGTTCGAAGTCACTTGGCGTCAGGATAACATCGGATAGGCTTGTGTTAACCAAATTTTGTGGCTCTCTCATAAAAAATTCATTCTGATCTTCGACTCTCAGTCTGGTTAGCGGCTTGCTAAAAACTGAGTCATATTGGGACTTGAGTAGCTCACTCATTTCCTTGCTGTCATCTGTGTAGGACCCATCTTGTAAAGTAAAAGGACACAAGTGCAACTAATGTGACATATATTGTGGCAACGTTTCGCTCTCCAGGAGCTTTATCAAGCCATTACAAACAATACATGGACACAGAGGGTATATAAAGGCTCAGAGTGAGGTGAATACTAGTGAGGTACCATTTCGATGTTCACTAGTGGTAGTAGTAGTAGTAGTAGTAGTAGTGGTAGTGACAAAAGTAATACAATATGGTAACATAAAAATATGGGTAACATAAAAATAGGTTGGACAAATATAAACTGGAATGAGGCAGCTTGTTTCAGTGTTCATTCTCTGTGCTTTGTGTAGTATAACAGGAGAGACTATGTGATGGCAGGGTTTACTGTTTTCAGGAGGATTCTTGCTAAGACTTCGGAGATGGTGAAGCTGCCGTTGTTTTGTTTAATTGTATTCGAAACAGCGATCAGTGCTGATTCAAGGCACTTGCGTGTGCGGAAATTATTTTCTTTTATCACTAATTGGGCGTCTCTGAATTTCATAAGATGATTGGTGGAATTTCGGTGTTGTAATTCTACCAGGACCCATCTTGTTTAAGTAGGGTCCCAATACTGGACGTTGTTCTCGATTTTGATTTGGCATAGGAGAAGAAGTACTTTGGGTTTCTTTCGATTTCATTTATGGCTTTTAGTTCTTCCCGCGATTCCTGACTCCTATAAGATTCCTTTAGCTTGAGTTCGATGCTTGCTATTTCTCTGACCAGTGTCTCCCTACGCATTTCAGATATATTGACCTCTTTTAGCCGCTCTGTTATTCTTTTCCGTCGCCTGTAAAGGGAGCGCCTGTCTCTTTCTATTTTACATCTACTCCTCCTTTTTCTTAGAGGAATAAGCTTTGTGCATACATTGAGTGCCACCAAGTTAATCTGTTCTAGGCATAAGTTGGGGTCTGGGGTTTACCAGGAGAGATTTCCGGGGGTCAACGCCCCCGCGGCCCGGTCTGTGACCAGGCCTCCTGGTGGATCAGAGCCTGATCAACCAGGCTGTTGCTGCTGGCTGCACGCAAACCAACGTACGAGCCACAGCCCGGCAGGTCAGGAACCGACTTTAGGTGCTTGTCCAGTGCCAGCTTGAACACTACCAGGGGTCTGTTGGTAATCCCCCTTATGTATGCTGGGAGGCAGTTGAACAGTCTCGGGCCCCTGACACTTATTGTATGGTCTCTTAACGTGCTAGTGACACCCCTGCTTTTCATTTGGGGGATGTTGCATCGTCTGCCAAGTCTTTTGCTTTCGTAGTGAGTGATTTTCGTGTGATTTCGTGTGATTTTCCTGTGTTGCTTAGTATATCTTCCCAGCTTATATCGGTTAGGACTTGGTTTACTTGGTCCCACTTTATGTTTTTGTTATTGAAGTTGAATTTGGTGAATGCTCCCTCGTGACTAGTCTCATTATGTCGGTCTGGGGCTCCACGCATACATGTCTGAACCTCAATTATGTTGTGATCTGAGTATATTCTTTTTGATATAGTGACATTTCTTATCAGATCATCATTGTTAGTGAAGATGAGGTCTAGTGTATTCTCCAGTCTAGTAGGCTCTATTATTTGCTGGTTTAAATTGAATTTTGTGCAGAGATTTAAAAGCTCGTGTGAGTGTGAGTTTTCATCAGAGCTGCCTCCTGGTGTTATTACTGCAACAATATTATTTGCTATATTCCTCCATTTTAGGTGCCTTAAGTTGAAATCCCCCAGGAGCAAGATGTTGGGTGCAGGAGCTGGAAGATTTTCCAGACAGTGGTCAATTTTTAACAGCTGTTCCTGGAATTGCTGGGATGTTGCATCCGGAGGCTTGTAGACTACCACAATGACTAGGTTTTGGTTCTCGACCTTTACTGCTAAAACTTCCACTACATCATTTGAGGCATTTAGCAGTTCTGTGCAAACAAGTGACTCTGCAATGTACAGGCCACCCTCCCCCCTTTTTGCCTGTTCACTCTGTTACATCTGTATAGGTTGTAACCTGGGATCCATATTTCGTTGTCCAAGTGATCCTTTATGTGGGTCTCAGTGAAAGCCGCGAACATTGCCTTTGCCTCTGCAAGCAGTCCATGGATGAAAGGTATTTTGTTGTTTGTTGCTGGCTTTAGACCCTGTATATTTGCAAAGAAGAATGTCATCGGACTGGTGGTATTGTTGGTACTGGGGGGGGGGATTTTTTTTCCGGCATTAGTATCTGTATCTGTTGGTTTGGAGTGGAGGCCATCGACTGTGGTTCCACTCCAGGAATGACTGGATTTGGTGTACGATTTCTGCCATTTCCTGCCAGTTTTTTTTCTTTCCTGGCACTAAAAAACCTCTCCTTCTTGAGTGGCTGTGGCTACCCAGGTTTTCCCATGGCCTGGATGTTTTGTATCTTTTTGTACCCTTTAGATGGTGTGCCTGGGAATTTAAGTTATAGCACAGTCTTTCCTGTACTCAGTGGTCAGTCGTCACGTGAGGTCACAGACCCTGAGCTGCTTTGGGGATTAGTGTGGACGGTTACAAAGCATGGCTTGCTTCTGCAGTGTTTTAAAAATTGAGGTTGGAGAGTTGAAGGAGGAGGTCTTGCTTCTCCAGGAGGAGATTAGGAGGCTGAAGGTCCACCTCAATGGGTCTGGGAGAGAGTGTGAGGTGGCTGGAGTTGTGGGGAATGAGGCTTCTAGCAGCGAGGTGCAGTCTGTCTCTCGCTGTGAGGAGGCTGTAGTTGGGGAGGCAGCAACGGCTACCAGCAGTGAGGTGCAGCCCAGCACCTGCTACAAGTGGCGAGTAGTTCACAGTAATGGAAGGCGCATCAGAGTAAGGAAAGTTAAGAGTGAAGATCTGAAGGTAGGAAATCGTTCTCTGTTCTTCAGGATGAATGTACTTCAGTGGCCAGTGAAGGTAAGGGTACTACTGCCCCTGCTAATGGAGGTAAGCGCATTCTTGTGGTTGGTGACTCTCAGGTAAGATACATTGACCGTGCTTTTTGTAATAGGAATAAGAAGATGAGAGATAGAGTGTGCTTCCCTGGAGCTGGTGTTGGGGACATTGTCAACAGGCTGGATAATATCATGTCAGGTAATGGGAGCAAGCCCATTATCTGTCTCAGTGCTGGTGGAAATGATATTGGGAAGGGTAGGAGAGAAGAGCTGCTAGATAAGTACAGGTCAGCTATAGATTTCATTAAGTCTAAGGGAGGGATCCCAATCATATGTAGCATCTTGCCTAGAAGGGGAGTAGGAAATGAATGGTTGTCTAGGGCAATTGGTGTAAATTGCTGGCTAGACAGATACTGCAAGGAACTTGCAATCCCATTCATTGACAACTGGAACAACTTTTATGGCAAACATGATATGTATGCAAGGGATGGGGTACATCTCTCTGGGGCTGGGGTGGTAGCACTTGCAGACTCGATTGAGAAGGCCATTGGTGAAATGCCTATGATTTTAAACTGATGGAAGATAGAGGTATGGGTGTGTGTGGGAAACAAGCAGGTTGCAACACTTGGGTTGGAAACAGTAAATGTATAAAAGGCATTCAGCATGAAGTTATAAATAAAGACAATAGATCAGGTCAGCAAACAAAGGGGGACAGCAGAGGGCAGCAAGGGACTAGCTCCCTTAAGGTTTACTATACTAATAGCAGGAGTGTAAGAAATAAGATAGATGAGCTAAGATTAATTGCAAGTGCAGGAAACATAGATATTATTGCTATAACAGAGACCTGGCTCAATCTGAAAGATAGAGAGATGCCCTCTGAATGTCACATACAAGGCTATAAATTATTCCACACTGACAGGGTCAACAGGAAAGGTGGTGGAGTAGCGATGTATGTCAGAGACAATTTAAATTGTTGTGTTAGACAAGATATTAAATTAGAAGCGTCAGCCACTGAATCTGTTTGGTTACAGCTTCTCGAGGGCCGAGAAAAACTAATTTTGGGTGTGATTTACAGGGCCCCAAATCTTGATAGGGAGTGCAGTAAACTTCTATGGGACGAAATTCGTAAGGCATCTACATACGAAAATGTTGTGCTAATGGGAGATTTCAACTATAGACAGATTGACTGGAGCAATTTGACAGGAAATTTAGAGTCAGGTGACTTTCTTGATACGATCCAGGATTGTTTTTTAAAACAGTTTGTGACAGAGCCAACTAGGGGAAATAACCTCCTTGACTTGGTTCTTGCCAGTAGGGAAACACTAATTAATAATCTTGAGGTTAATGATGAGCTTGGGGAAAGTGATCACAAATCACTCAGTTTTAATATATCATGGAATTCCCCTAATAATGGCAATCAAGTCTCCGTCCCTGACTTTCGCTGGGCTGATTTCATAGGACTGAAAAATTACTTAGGTGGGCTGAACTGGAATGACCTGACTAAGGGTCAGGTAGGTGGTGATGGTTGCCGATATGATGCTTTCCAGGGCATAGTTCTAGCTGCTCAGTCAAATTATGTTCCAAATAGGGAAATCAGATCAAACAAAAATGATCCTAAATGGATGAACAATAGATTAAAATATCTGATTGGTCAAAAGAGAGGCATATATAGGCAAATCAAAAGAGGAGAGGGGCAATTGAGAAATCGATATATTCAGTTAAAGAGAGAAATAAAAAAGGGAATTAGAAAAGCAAAAAGAGATTATGAGGTTAGAGTTGCAAGAGAATCGAAGACTAACCCAAAAGGATTCTTTCAGGTATACAGAAGTAAGATCAGGGACAAGATAGGCCCACTCAAAAGTTCCTCGGGTCAGCTCACTGACAGTGATAAGGAAATGTGTAGAATTTTTAACACATACTTCCTCTCAGTTTTTACACAGGAGGATACCAGCGATATTCCAGTAATGATAAATTATGTAGAACAGGACGATAATAAACTGTGCACTATTAGGGTCACAAGTGACATGGTCCTTAGGCAGATAGATAAATTGAAACCTAACAAGTCCCCAGGCCCTGATGAACTGTATGCAAGGGTTCTAAAGGAATGTAAAGAGGAGCCTAGCACACCTTTGGCTAATCTTTTCAACATATCACTACAAACTGGCATGGTGCCAGATAAGTGGAAAATGGCAAATGTGATACCTATTTTCAAAACAGGTGACAGGTCCTTAGCTTCGAACTATAGACCAATAAGCCTAACCTCCATAGTGGGAAAATTTATGGAATCAATAATTGCCGAGGCAGTTCGTAGCCACCTTGAAAAGCATAAATTAATCAACGAATCTCAGCATGGTTTTACAAAGGGGCGTTCCTGCCTTACGAATTTATTAACTTTTTTCACTAAGGTATTTGAGGAGGTAGATCATGGTAATGAATATGATATTGTGTATATGGACTTCAGTAAGGCTTTTGACAGGGTCCCACATCAGAGACTATTGAGGAAAATTAAAGCACATGGAATAGGAGGAGAAATTTTTTCCTGGATAGAGGCATGGTTGACAAATAGGCAGCAGAGAGTTTGCATAAATGGGGAGAAATCAGAGTGGGGAAGTGTCACGAGCGGTGTTCCACAGGGGTCAGTGTTGGGCCCCCTGCTGTTCACAATCTACATAAACGACATAGATGAGGGCATAAAGAGCGACATCGGCAAGTTTGCCGATGACACCAAAATAGGCCGTCGAATTCATTCTGACGAGGACATTCGAGCACTCCAGGAAGATTTGAATAGACTGATGCAGTGGTCGGAGAAGTGGCAGATGCAGTTTAATATAGACAAATGCAAAGTTCTAAATGTTGGACAGGACAATAACCATGCCACATATAAACTAAATAATGTAGATCTTAATATTACGGATTGCGAAAAAGATTTAGGAGTTCTGGTTAGCAGTAATCTGAAACCAAGACAACAGTGCATAAGTGTTCGCAATAAAGCTAATAGAATCCTTGGTTTCATATCAAGAAGCATAAATAATAGGAGTCCTCAGGTTGTTCTTCAACTCTATACATCCTTGGTTAGGCCTCATTTAGATTATGCTGCACAGTTTTGGTCACCTTATTACAGAATGGATATAAATTCTCTGGAAAATGTACAAAGGAGGATGACAAAGTTGATCCCATGTATCAGAAACCTTCCCTATGAGGATAGACTAAGGGCCCTGAATCTGCACTCTCTAGAAAGACGTAGAATTAGGGGGGATATGATTGAGGTGTATAAATGGAAGACAGGAATAAATAAAGGGGATGTAAATAGTGTGCTGAAAATATCTAGCCTAGACAGGACTCGCAGCAATGGTTTTAAGTTGGAAAAATTCAGATTCAGGAAGGATATAGGAAAGTACTTTTTTGGTAATAGAGTTGTGGATGAGTGGAACAAACTCCATAGTACCGTTATAGAGGCCAGAACGTTGTGTAGCTTTAAAAATAGGTTGGATAAATACATGAGTGGATGTGGGTGGGTGTGAGTTAGACCTGATAGCTTGTGCTACCAGGTCGGTTGCCGTGTTCCTCCCTTAAGTCAATGTGACCTGACCTGACTAGGTTGGGTGCATTGGCTTAAGCCGGTAGGAGACTTGGACCTGCCTCGCATGGGCCAGTAGGCCTTCTGCAGTGTTCCTTCGTTCTTATGTTCTTATGTTCTTATGTTCTTATGTACTGAAGACATACACATTTCAGGGTGAAAAAGCTTACAGGAAGGGAGTTTGCATTTTCCTGTTGTCATATGGGCATGACATTTTCTAGGGTGGTCATAGTTGCACGTCCCGTCTGTTTTTGCAGATTTCCCATGTCTGCAGATACCAAGTGCATAGTATGTGCACAGGCTTGGTTTCCGTTTGCCTTGGGTTTCTGTGACTGTATTCCCTGTTGGTGCATGTTTCCCTGTCTTATTCCTATCCTCCCTAGCACCAACAATGGAGCTCCCACCAGTTGTTTTTGGTAATATATCCTCACTATTGCTAGTGGAGTCCTCTTGTTTGCTATTTCCTGTGGTATTTCTAGTTTGCAATATTGGTTTTATCTTATCTTTGACTACACTTGTTTCCCCACTACGGCTCCTGTCCCCTATGAGGTCATTTATATGTATTCCTTCCTGCGTATAATTCCCGACTACCTGGACAAAATCTCCAGCTTCACCATTACTGTCTCCCAGGACAGCACCTCCAGCTTCACCATTACTGTCTCCCAGGACAGCACCTCCAGCTTCACCATTACTGTCTCCCAGGACAGCACCTCCAGCTTCACCATTACTGTCTCCCAGGACAGCACCTCCAGCTTCACCATTACTGTCTCCCAGGACAGCACCTCCAGCTTCACCATTACTGTCTCCCAGGACAGCACTATCAGCCCCACATTTACTGACTACCAGGACATCACCTCCAGCCTTACAGTTTCTGACTACATGGCCAGTATCAAGGGCAGTACCATTCAGCCCAGACTTTTTATGTTCCCATCTGTTGTAGAAAGCTTCCAGGTTTTCTATGAAAGCAGCTTTGATGTTATCCTCTCTTAATACCCTTGTGATTTTAGTCCACAGATTTTCCTCATTTGGGCATACCCAAAAACACTTCCGTTTTAATACTGCTTGTAGCTAGTTCTTGGATATCTGCACAAGGGGCGTGACACCAATTTCCACAAAAATGACAATTTATCCATATGGAAGCCCATTTGTTTGATTGACCGCAGACTACACAGGGCTTCATAATGATTTGAATGGTTGATTTACTGTAATTCTACTAGCAACCTCTTGAATACTCTATTAATAACCTCCTTAAATGAAGCTCTAGCTATTTGTATTTCTATTTCTAACTGTACTTGTATATTGGACAGCTTACCGTGTACGTTCCTGATTTATATTTATTGTTTGTGTTTGATAAGGGCACCTACAACCCCATCCGTGTGTAAAGGTAGAAAGTTGAAAGTGAACATAGAAAAGAGTAAGGTGATGAGGGTATCAAATGATTTAAATAAAGAAAAATTGGATATCAAATTGGGGAGGAGTATGGAAGAAGTGAATGTTTTCAGATACTTGGGAGTTGACGTGTCGGCGGATGGATTTATGAAGGATGAGGTTAATAATAGAATTGATGAGGGAAAAAATGTGAGTGGTGCATTGAGGCATATGTGGAGACAAAAAACATTATCTATGGAGGCAAAGAAGGGAATGTATGAAAGTATAGTAGTACCAACACTCTTATATGAGTGTGAAGCTTGGGTTGTGAATGGAGCAGTGAGGAGGCAGTGGAGATGCCCTGTCTAAGGGCAATGTGTGGTGTAAATATTATGCAGAAAATTCGGAGTGTGGAAATTAGGAGAAGGTGTGGAGTTAATAAAAGTATTAATCAGAGGGCTGAAGAGGGGTTGTTGAGGTGGTTTGGTCATTTAGAGAGAATGGATCAAAGTAGAATGACATGGAGAGCCTTTAAATCTGTAGGGAAAGGAAGGCAGGGTAGAGGTCGTCCTCGAAAAGGTTGGAAGGAAGGGGTAAGGGAGGTTTTGTGGGCGAGGGGCTTGGACTTCCAGTATGCATGCGTGAGCATGTTCAATAGGAGTGAATGGAGACGAATGGTATTTGGGACCTGACGATCTGTTGGAGTGTGAGCAGGGTAATATTTAGTGAAGGGATTCAGGGAAACCGGTTATTTTTATATAGCCGGACTTGAGTCCTGGAAATGGGAAGTACAATGCCTGCACTTTAAAGGAGGGGTTTGGGATATTGGCAGTTTGGAGGGATATGTTGTGTATCTTTATACGTATTTGCTTATAAACTGTTGTGTTCTGAGCACCTCTGCAAAAACAGTGATTATGTGTGAGTGAGGTGAAAGAGTTGAATGATGATGAAAGTATTTTCTTTTTGGGGATTTTCTTTCTTTTTGGGTCACCCTGCTTCGGTGGGAGACGGCCAACTTGTTAAATAAATAAATAAATAAATATATATATATAAACATATATATATATAAACATATATATATATAAACATATATATATATATATATATATATATATATATATATATATATAAACACTGATCTCTGGCTGAAGGAGACTCGAACCTACGAACCTTGGAACAAGGTATGCAGTGCTTTACCAATCTACCCACACTGGACAATACCTTGGAGTCCAGCTTGCGCTAGACTTTGATCCAAGGCAGCCAGCTTTCAGGGAGAAGGCTTACAGCTTTTCATCTCATCCCCTGCATGCATCAGCATTACTAGAAATATTAACAATGCAAGGAATTCGCAAGAGCAGGCGAAATATACACAAACACTGATCTCTGGCTGAAGGAGACTCATACCTACGAACCTTGGAACAAGGTACGCTGTGCTTTACCAATCTACCCACACTGGACAATACCTTGGAGTCCAGCTTGCGCTAGACTTTGATCCAAGGCAGCCAGCTTTCAGGGAGAAGGCTTACAGCTTTTCATCTCATCCCCTGCATGCATCAGCATTACTAGAGATATTAACAATGCAAGGAATTCGCAAGAGCAGGCGAAATATACACAAACACTGATCTCTGGCTGAAGGAGGTTACCTGGAGGTTATTCCGGGGATCAACGTCCCCGCGGCCCGGTCCATGACCAGGCCTCCCGATGGATCAGGGCCTGATCAACTAGGCTGTTACTGCTGGCCGCACGCAGTGCAAAGTACGAGCCACAGCCGGTTATTTTTATATAGCCGGACTTGAGTCCTGGAAATGGGAAGTACAATGCTTGCACTCTAAAGGAGGGGTTTGGGATATTGGCAGTTTGGAGGGATATGTTGTGTATCTTTATACGTATATGCTTCTAAACTGTTGTGTTCTGAGCACCTCTGCAAAAACAGTGATTATGTGTGATCTCTGGCTGAAGGAGACTCGAACCTACGAACCTTGGAACAAGGTACGCAGTGCTTTACCAATCTACCCACCCTGGACAATACCTTGGAGTCCAGCTTGTGCTAGACTTTGATCCAAGGCAGCCAGCTGTCAGGGAGAAGGCTTACAGCTTTTCATCTCATCCCCTGCATGCATCAGCCTTACTAGAGATATTAACAATGCAAGGAATTCGCAAGAGCAGGCGAAAGATACACAAACACTGAACTCTGGCTGAAGGAGACTCGAACCTACGATCCTTGGAACAAGGTACGCAGTGCTTTACCAATCTACCCACACTGGACAATACCTTGGAGTCCAGCTTGTGCTAGACTTTGATCCAAGGCAGCCAGCTTTCAGGGAGAAGGCTTACAGCTTTTCATCTCATCCCCTGCATGCATCAGCCTTGCTAGAGATATTAACAATGCAAGGAATCCGCAAGAGCAGGCGAAATATACACAAACACTGATCTCTGGCTGAAGGAGACTCGAACCTACGAACCTTGGAACAAGGTCAGATATCAGTGCTATCTTACGGCCCTGCTATCTTATGGCTCTGCTATCTTACGGCTCTGCTAACTTACGATCCTGCTATCTTACGGCTCTGCTATCTTACAGCTCTACTATCCTACGGCTCTGCTAACTTACGGCCCTGCTATCTTACGGCTCTGCTATCTTATGGCTCTGCTATCTTACGGCTCTGCTAACTTACGATCCTGCTATCTTACGGCTCTGCTATCTTACAGCTCTACTATCCTACGGCTCTGCTAACTTACGGCCCTGCTATCTTACGGCTCTGCTATCTTACAGCTCTGCTATCTTACGGCTCTGCTATCTTACGGCTCTGCTATCTTACGGCCCTGCTATCTTACAGTTCTACTATCTTACGGCTCTGCTAACTTACGGCTCTGCTATCTTACGGCCCTGCTATGTTACGGCCCTGCTATGTTACGGCCCTGCTATGTTACGGCCCTGCTATCTTACGGCCCTGCTATCCTATGGCCCTGTTATCTTACGGCCCTGCTATCTTACGGCCCTGCTATCTTACGGCTCTGCTATCTTACGGCCCTGCTATCTTACGGCCCTGCTATCTTACGGCTCTGCTATCTTACGGCCCTGCTATCTTACGACCCTGCTATCTTACGGCCCTGCTATCTTATGGCCCTGCTATCTTACGGCCCTGCTATCTTACGACCCTGCTATCTTACGGTCCTGCTATCTTACGGCTCTGCTATCTTACGACTCTGCAATTTTACGGCTCTGCTATCCTACGGCTCTGCTATCTTACGGCTCTGCTATCTTACGGCTCTGCTACCTTACGGCCCTGCTATCTTACGGCCCTGCTAACTTAAGGCCCTGCTATCTTACGGCCCTGCCATCTTACGGCCGTGCTATCTTACGGTCCTGCTATCTTACGGCTCTGGTATCTTACGGCCCTGGTATCTTACGGCCCTGCTATCTTACGGCTCTGCTATCTTACGGCTATGCTATCTTACGGCCCTGCTATCTTACGGCTCTGCTATCTTACGGCTCTGCTATCTTACGGTCCTGCTATCTTACGGCCCTGCTAACTTACGGCCCTGCTATCTTACGGCCCTGCTATCTTACGGCCCTGCTAACTTACGGCCCTGCTATCTTACGGCCCTGCTATCTTACGGCCCTGCTATCTTACGGCCCTGCTATCTTACGGCCCTGCTATCTTACGGCTCTGTTATCTTACAGCCCTGTTATCTTACGGCCCTGCTATCTTACGACTCTGCTATCTTACGGCCCTGCTATCTTACGGTCCTGCTATCTTACGGCCTTACTATCTGACGGCCCTGCTATCTTACGGCCCTGCTATCTTACGGTCCTGCTATCTTACGACCCTATCTTACGGCTCTGCTATCTTACGGCCCTGCTATCTTATGGCCCTGCTATCTTACGGCCCTGCTATCTTACGGCCCTGCTATCTTACGGCTCTGTTATCTTACAGCCCTGTTATCTTACGGCCCTGCTATCTTACAGCCCTGTTACTTACTGCTATCTTACGGCCCTGGTATCTTACGACTCTGCTATCTTACGGCCCTGCTATCTTACGGCCCTGCTATCTTACGGCCCTGCTATCTTACGGCCGTGCTATCTTACAGTCCTGCTATCTTACGACCCTATCTTACGGCTCTGCTATCTTACGGCCCTGCTATCTTACGGCCCTGCTATCTTACGGCCCTGCTAACTTACGGCCCTGCTATCTTACGGCCCTGCTATCTTACGGCCCTGCTATCTTACGGTCCTGCTATCTTACGGCCCTGCTATCTTACGGCTCTGTTATCTTACAGCCCTGTTATCTTACGGCCCTGCTATCTTACGACTCTGCTATCTTACGGCCCTGCTATCTTACGGCCCTGCTATCTTACGGCCTTACTATCTGACGGCCCTGCTATCTTACGGCCCTGCTATCTTACGGTCTTGCTATCTTACGACCCTATCTTACGGCTCTGCTATCTTACGGCCCTATCTTACGGCCCTGCTATCTTGCGGTCCTGCTATCTTACGGCCCTGCTAACTTACGGCCCTGCTATCTTACGGCCCTGCTAACTTACGGCCCTGCTATCTTACGGCCCTGCTATCTTACGGCCCTGCTAACTTACGGCCCTGCTATCTTACGGCCTTACCATCTTACGGCCCTGCTAACTTACGGCCCTGCTATCTTACGGCCCTGCTATCTTACGGCCCTGCTATCTTACGGCCCTGCTAACTTACGGCCCTGCATTCTTACGACCCTGCTAAATTACGGCCCTCCTAACTTACGGCCCTGCTAACTTACGGCCCTGCTAACTTACGGCCCTGCTAACTTACCGTCCTGCTATCTTACGGCCCTGCTATCTTACGGCCCTGCTAACTTACGGCGCTGCTAACTTACGGCTCTGCTAACTTACGGTCCTGCTAACTTACGGCCCTGCTAACTTACGGCTCTGCTAACTTACGGTCCTGCTAACTTACGGCCCTGCTATCTTACGGCCCTGCTATCTTACGGCCCTGCTAACTTACGGCCCTGCTATCTTACGGACCTGCTAACTTACGGCCCTGCTATCTTACGGCCCTGCTATCTTACGGCCCTGCTGACTTACGGCCCTGCTAACTTACGGCCCTCCTAACTTACGGCCCTGCTAACTTACGGCCCTGCTAACTTACGGCCCTGCTAACTTACGGTCCTGCTATCTTACGGCCCTGCTATCTTACGTCCCTGCTAACTTACGGCGCTGCTAACTTACGGCTCTGCTAACTTACGGTCCTGCTAACTTACGGCCCTGCTAACTTACGGCCCTGCTAACTTACGGCCCTGCTAACTTACGGTCCTGCTATCTTACTGCCCTGCTATCTTACGGCCCTGCTAACTTACGGCCCTGCTATCTTACGGCCCTGCTAACTTACGGCCCTGCTAACTTACGGCCCTGCTAACTTACGGTCCTGCTATCTTACGGCCCTGCTATCTTACGGCCCTGCTAACTTACGGCCCTGTTATCTTACGGCCCTGCTAACTTACGGCCCTGCTAACTTACGGCCCTGCTAACTTACGGCCCTGCTAACTTACGGCCCTGCTAACTTACGGCCCTGCTAACTTACGGCCCTGCTAACTTACGGCCCTGCTATCTTACGGCCCTGCTAACTTACGGCCCTGCTAACTTACGGTCCTGCTATCTTACGGCCCTGCTAACTTACGGCCCTGCTAACTTACGGTCCTGCTATCTTACGGCCCTGCTAACTTACGGCCCTGCTAACTTACGGCCCTGCTAACTTACGGCCCTGCTAACTTACGGCCCTGCTAACTTACGGTCCTGCTATCTTACGGCCCTGCTAACTTACGGCCCTGCTAACTTACGGTCCTGCTATCTTACGGCCCTGCTAACTTACGGCCCTGCTAACTTACGGCCCTGCTAACTTACGGCCCTGCTAACTTACGGCCCTGCTAACTTACGGTCCTGCTATCTTACGGTCCTGCTATCTTACGGCCCTGCTAACTTACGGCCCTGCTAACTTACGGCCCTGCTAACTTACGGCCCTGCTAACTTACGGCCCTGCTAACTTACGGCCCTGCTAACTTACGGCCCTGCTATCTTACGGCCCTGCTAACTTACGGCCCTGCTAACTTACGGCCCTGCTAACTTACGGCCCTGCTAACTTACGGTCCTGCTATCTTACGGTCCTGCTATCTTACGGCCCTGCTAACTTACGGCCCTGCATTCTTACGACCCTGCTAAATTACGGCCCTCCTAACTTACGGCCCTGCTAACTTACGGCCCTGCTAACTTACGGCCCTGCTAACTTACCGTCCTGCTATCTTACGGCCCTGCTATCTTACGGCCCTGCTAACTTACGGCGCTGCTAACTTACGGCTCTGCTAACTTACGGTCCTGCTAACTTACGGCCCTGCTAACTTACGGCTCTGCTAACTTACGGTCCTGCTAACTTACGGCCCTGCTATCTTACGGCCCTGCTATCTTACGGCCCTGCTAACTTACGGCCCTGCTATCTTACGGACCTGCTAACTTACGGCCCTGCTATCTTACGGCCCTGCTATCTTACGGCCCTGCTGACTTACGGCCCTGCTAACTTACGGCCCTCCTAACTTACGGCCCTGCTAACTTACGGCCCTGCTAACTTACGGCCCTGCTAACTTACGGTCCTGCTATCTTACGGCCCTGCTATCTTACGTCCCTGCTAACTTACGGCGCTGCTAACTTACGGCTCTGCTAACTTACGGTCCTGCTAACTTACGGCCCTGCTAACTTACGGCCCTGCTAACTTACGGCCCTGCTAACTTACGGTCCTGCTATCTTACTGCCCTGCTATCTTACGGCCCTGCTAACTTACGGCCCTGCTATCTTACGGCCCTGCTAACTTACGGCCCTGCTAACTTACGGCCCTGCTAACTTACGGTCCTGCTATCTTACGGCCCTGCTATCTTACGGCCCTGCTAACTTACGGCCCTGTTATCTTACGGCCCTGCTAACTTACGGCCCTGCTAACTTACGGCCCTGCTAACTTACGGCCCTGCTAACTTACGGCCCTGCTAACTTACGGCCCTGCTAACTTACGGCCCTTCTAACTTACGGCCCTGCTAACTTACGGCCCTGCTAACTTACGGCCCTGCTAACTTACGGCCCTGCTAACTTACGGCCCTGCTAATTTACGGCCCTGCTAACTTACGGCCCTGCTAACTTACGGTCCTGCTATCTTACGGCCCTGCTAACTTACGGCCCTGCTAACTTACGGCCCTGCTAACTTACCGCCCTGCTAACTTACGACCCTGCTAACTTACGGCCCTGCTAACTTACGGTCCTGCTATCTTACGGCCCTGCTAACTTACGGCCCTGCTAACTTACGGCCCTGCTAACTTACGGCCCTGCTAACTTACGGCCCTGCTAACTTACGGTCCTGCTATCTTACGGTCCTGCTATCTTACGGCCCTGCTAACTTACGGCCCTGCTAACTTACGGCCCTGCTAACTTACGGCCCTGCTAACTTACGGCCCTGCTAACTTACGGCCCTGCTAACTTACGGCCCTGCTATCTTACGGCCCTGCTAACTTACGGCCCTGCTAACTTACGGCCCTGCTAACTTACGGCCCTGCTAACTTACGGCCCTGCTAACTTACGGTCCTGCTATCTTACGGTCCTGCTATCTTACGGCCCTGCTAACTTACGGCCCTGCTAACTTACGGCCCTGCTAACTTACGGCCCTGCTAACTTACGGCCCTGCTAACTTACGGCCCTCCTAACTTACGGCCCTGCTAACTTACGACCCTGCTAACTTACGGTCCTGCTAACTTACGGCCCTGCTAACTTACCGCCCTGCTAACTTACGACCCTGCTAACTTACGGCCCTGCTAACTTACGACCCTGCTAACTTACGGCCCTGCTAACTTACCGCCCTGCTAACTTACGACCCTGCTAACTTACGGCCCTGCTATCTTACGGCCCTGCTAACTTACGGCCCTGCTAACTTACGGCCCTGCTAACTTACCGCCCTGCTAACTTACGAACCTGCTAACTTACCGCCCTGCTAACTTACGGCCCTGCTAACTTACCGCCCTGCTAACTTACGACCCTGCTAACTTACGACCCTGCTAACTTACGGCCCTGCTAACTTACGGCCCTGCTAACTTACGACCCTGCTAACTTACGACCCTGCTAACTTACGACCCTGCTAACTTACCGCCCTGCTAACTTACGGCCCTGCTAACTTACGACCCTGCTAACTTACGGCCCTGCTAACTTACCGCCCTGCTAACTTACGGCCCTGCTAACTTACCGCCCTGCTAACTTACGACCCTGCTAACTTACGACCCTGCTAACTTACGACCCTGCTAACTTACCGCCCTGCTAACTTACGGCCCTGCTAACTTACGACCCTGCTAACTTACGGCCCTGCTAACTTACCGCCCTGCTAACTTACGACCCTGCTAACTTACGGCCCTGCTATCTTACGGCCCTGCTAACTTACGGCCCTGCTAACTTACGGCCCTGCTAACTTACCGCCCTGCTAACTTACGACCCTGCTAACTTACCGCCCTGCTAACTTACCGCCCTGCTAACTTACCGCCCTGCTAACCTACGACCCTGCTAACTTACCGCCCTGCTAACTTACGACCCTGCTAACTTACCGCCCTGCTAATTTACGACCCTGCTAACTTACGACCCTGCTAACTTACGGCCCTGCTAACTTACGGCCCTGCTAACTTACGACCCTGCTAACTTACGGCCCTGCTAACTTACGGCCCTGCTAACTTACGACCCTGCTAACTTACGACCCTGCTAACTTACGGCCCTGCTAACTTACGACCCTGCTAACTTACGACCCTGCTAACTTACGGTCCTGCCAACTTCAGACTCAGTAGAAAAAGTTAACTCTCTGTACTTATTTGCCTTATTTTTCCTCATTTCATATTGTATTTTTTTTATCTGGTGTGTTACTGTTTCTGTTAATTTAATCATTAACAAACACTTTATTAATCAGGCGCAAATTTCATATCTCTTGTTTGTAAAAAGGGCGGAGGACACATTGTTCTCCAGTTATCTATAGTATCTCTACTTTTCAGTGGGTTTCTGTACACTTCCTCTCCTATCTTTCAATCCAATAAATTAATAAAAGATATATATGCATTTGTCCCTCGAGACTTTTTTCATGTATAGATGAGATTTTTCCTGCGTTCTGGAGAGTATAATAATAATAATAATAATAATAATAATAATAATAATAATAATATCTTTATTTTCTACAAGTACATGTACAAGGTATACAGACCATAGCTGACATCAATGACATGCTACTGTATAGAAAGCCGCTTGTTATGCTGAGCATTTCGGGCAAATTAGGTCAGTTTTGTCCCAGGATGCCACCCACACCAGTCGACTAGCACCCACGTACCCATTTTATCAAATCAATCAAATCAAAGTTTATTCTCTATAAGGATTACAATGCAGGGTTTTCAGATTTTGGTTATTGTGTGGTTTACATGTAGTAAAATAATTACAGAGGGGGCCACTATTACACCTAGCAAGGCTAGGCATTTCGGGCAAACTTAGATTAATTCTTAACCCTAAATTATAACAAATTGTGGAGTAAGTTAACTAAATACTAAGTGACTAAATACTAAGTGACAAATACTAGTTTGTGAGTTTAGCAATGTGAATGCTTTTGTTTTCGCACAATACATAGTTTCTATATTGGAGTATCATAGGCAACTTATGACTAGTTTGGAATCATTATTTTAAGATTAGGATGCGTATTTCTGTGCTTATAGTCAAATGGGTGAGTGAGTGAGTGTAAATGTGTACCACCAGTTGGTTTTATGTAGTTAGTTGACGGGGTGTATCAGGGAGATAAGATGTTTTCTAACAGTAGTTTTGAAGGTGATGAATGTGTCTGCTGTTCTAGAGTTTTCAGGTAGAGTGTTCCAGATTTTAGGGCCTTTGACATACATTGAGTTTTTGTAAAGGTTTAGTCGGACACGGGGAATGTCGTAGAGATGTTTGTGTCTGGTGTTATGCCTGTGGGTCCTATCACAACTATCAAGAAAGCATTTTAGGTCAAGGTTAATATTGGAATTTAAGGTCCTGTAGATGTAGATTGCACAGTAGTAAGTGTGGATGTTCTGAACAGGGAGTAAGTTTAGATCTATGAAGAGTGGGGGGGGGGTGTTGCCAGGGATGGGAATTAGTGATTATTCTTATTGCAGCTTTTTGTTGAGTTATTATTGGCTTTAAGTGTATTGCTGCAGTTGATCCCAAGCACAAATAACATACGTGAGGTATGGATAAATGAGTGAATGGTATAGTGTGAGAAGGGCATTTTGCGGCATGTAGTATCGTATCTTGGAGAGGATCCCATCTGTTTTGGATACTTTTTTTGATATGTGTTGGATATGGGTGCTGAAATTCAGGTTGTTGTCGAGGTATAGGTCTAGAAATTTGCCCTCATTATGTCTGGCAATTAGAGTGTTGTCGATCTTAATATTAAGTTGCGCAGCACCTGCTCTGCTACCAAACATGAAAGGAAACACGTCCAATGTTTCTACCCTTGCTGGGAATCGAACCACAGTGCATTGAAACTGTCCCAACAGTTTTTATATTCTACTGAGTTTATACGTTACATTACACCCCCTCCCAGTGAACAAACTATGAGAAGGCTGAGGTGGAAGAAGTGAAGGTACTGACCTGACGTGTGTGTACCAGGAGGAAGAATGTGGTCACAAGCACCAGGACCGGTGGAAGAACAGCCATGATAAGACCAATGGTCTCATACATCTTTTCCCTGGAGGTCTCCAGATGTATCTTATTCCAATTTACTGGACCACTTACGCCCTCAATGGACGCCCACATAATCAGTACCTATAACAAGAAAGACCATCTCCGAGTTAGAAGAATCATGATAATGAAAAATAAGCATTGGAGCACGACATGTTGATAATAAAACGGTACAAGCTACAAAATTAAAATGAAAAATCCAAATACTTCAATGTAGAAATCGATGTGATAGAAATCTTAAAAAAAAAAAAATAAAAAAATAAATTTAACTGCATACAACCCACCATTTAATAACAAGCCGTGAAGACCCTCAAAAGAGCCAAAAAATTGTGAGAGAGCAATTTGAGAGTGAGGCGGAGATAAATGTTATAAAATACAGATATGATGAAAAAAGAGATACAGGTGCAGTATAATACAATCCTTCAGTGACGATGTTTCAGCCACATGGTGGGCTTTATCAAATCACAAACAGATCCGATTTTCTGACTTGACAAAGCCCATTGTGTGGGCGAAACGTCGCCAGTAAAAGATCGCATTATACAGCATTTTGTCTCCTTTTTTTCCCCCATGTTTACCTGGAGTTTACCTGGAGAGAGTTCCGGGGATGAACACCCCCACAGCCTGGTCTGTGATCAGGCCTCATGATGGATCAGGGCCTGATCAACCAGGGTGTTACTGCTGGCTGCGCGCAATCCAACATACTAGCCACAGTCCGGTTGGTAACATTATTAACAAAAGTGGTGATCCGAATAACAGAATTTCAGTAGAACAACCAGGGATCTTAGACCTCATAAACAATAATCACAACGGATATAACAAATACAATTTGCCAGAGGGATACCCGAGTGAAAAAGAAAATGGAAAGAGAGAGAGAGGAGTGGCGCTTCTTACACAAAACCACTGGAGAAATGAGAACTTTAAAAACTTGAACACACGGAAATGGAATAAAACTGTTGCAGGAATATTTAAGATAGGAGGACCGAAGATAATAATAACAGAGGTATAGAGATACCTACCGAACATAGGAAGGCCGAGGATGTATTACTAGGAAAACAACAGACCAACAATAAAAATCTCATTGATGACAGCACAGAGAGCAATGAGGACAGAGGCAAAGCTACTGATTTTAGGGACTTCAAACTATTTTTTTTAACAAATGGGACCTCCCTCATAGCAAGAGGGCCAGGAACGTGGAGAGCAAAGCCAATGAGGCATGAATGGAAAAGTTGGAGCCAACAAATGAGTAAAGGTACAAAAGAGAAATGAGAAAAGACCTGGCAAAATTTGACCTGATGGTCACTAAACGGATCAGATACAGGAAAAAAACAATGACCACTGAGGGACTGGAGAGACAAATGGAATGCAAGGACACAAACTCAAACTACAGGAGACTATCCTTATATAAGAAATATCTAAGATAAATTCACCGTGAAAGGGAAATGGAAACAAAGGCAACCCAGATGACAGAAAGACTAGACACAAAGTGAGGTAAGATCAAATATACATTTATACCCGATGTGCGTGGAGATACGAAACAGAAAGTTTGTGGTTAAACCTGGGCTGCAGGGATGCCGAAACAAGGAGCAAAATAGAAGACAGATGGATAGAAGAAAGATGGGAAGCAGATGAGTTAGGAATGACTGTGAATGGGTATAAATGGTAGTTAAGGGGATATTTGAAAATGGTAGAGCATGAAAGGCTGTACAACAGCTATGTTGTCTACTGTGAGTGACAACATAGAAACATAAAGGGAAACCCCCCAAAAAATAAGGAAGGTATTCATAAAAGAATAAGAGTAGGAAATGTGTACCGAGGATATATACAGTGGAACCCCGGATTTTGTCCGCACCAGATATTATAGGATTCGGATTTCGACCACTGTTTTCGGCGAAATTTTGCTCCAGATTTCGTACCTCGTCCCGGAAATCGTCCATATCAGACGCATCCGCCCACCCAGGATACATGTCTCAGTCTGGCTCTGTCACTGGTTGAATGAGCATTCATCCGAAAATTTCGTAATAATCCATTGTTTTTTGTGCTTGTTTATTGAGTGCGACTGTGAAATAAGCCACCATGGGCCCAAAGAAAGATCCTAGTGCCAGCCCTTTGGTAAAGGTGAGAAACATGATAGAATTCAAGAAAGAGATTGTAGAGAAAATACGAAGGTGGTGTACGTGTGGCTGAGCTCGCCAGGATGTATGGCAAGTCCAAATGAACAATCAGTTCCATTCTGGCAAAAAAAGTAGAAATCAAGGAAGCTGAGGTTGCAAAAGGGGTAAATATACTAACGAAACAGAGATCACAAATAATCGAAGATGTGGAGACGTTGTTGTTGGTGTGGATCAACGGAAAACAGTTAGTGGGAGATAGTGTTGTGGAGTCGATCATTTGCGAAAAGGCAAGGCAGTTGCATGTGGATCTCGTAAAATGCCTGGAACGAGTGCTGCTGTTAGTGAATTTAAGGCCAGCAGAGGCTGGTTCGACAGATTCAAGAAGCGTAGTGGCATGCACAGTGTGGTAAGGCATGGCGAGACTGAAAGTTCGGACAAACGTGGGGCCGATGAATTCATTGATGAATTCAAGGAGTACATAGAGGCTGGAAGATTCGTCCCCCAACAAGTCTTCAGTTGTGACGAAACAGGCCTCTTTTCAGAGAAAATCTCAAAGAGGACCTACATCACACAGGAAGAAAAGGCACTGCCAGGACACAAGCCTATAAAGGATAGGCTAA
Organism: Cherax quadricarinatus; assembly: GCF_038502225.1. Classification (NCBI taxonomy): domain Eukaryota; kingdom Metazoa; phylum Arthropoda; class Malacostraca; order Decapoda; family Parastacidae; genus Cherax; species Cherax quadricarinatus. Next base: position 16,186,555 of record NC_091299.1, on the reverse strand, counting down.
CTCTTTTGTTCTGTGGTAACTCTAGTGGGGATTTCAAAGTGAAGCCTTTACTGGTGTATCACTCTGAAAATCCCAGTGTTCAAGAAAAACAATGTCATCAAGAGTACATTGTATGTGATGTAGGAAGCTAATAATAAGGCACGGGTTACAAGGGAAATTTTCATTGACTGGGTCCATGAAGTGTTTGGCCCGTGTGTGAAAAAATACCTCCTGGAAAATAAATTGCCACTCAAGTGCCTCCTGGTACTGGACAATGCTCCTGCTCATCCTCCAGATTTGGAAGACCAATTGTTTGGGAACTTCAGTTTTATAACAGTGAAGTTCTTGCCTCCTAACACCACTCCTCTCATCCAGCCCATGGATGAGAAATGACCAGCAGGTCATTTCTAACTTCAAGAAACTCTACACGAAAGCAATGTTTCAAAGGTGCTTTGAAGTGACCTCGGACACTGAATCGACCCTAAGAGAGTTCTGGAGGAATCACTTCATTATCCTCCAGTGCATAAGCCTTATAAGTAAGACTTGGCAGAGGTGACTTCCAGGACTTTGAACTTTGCACACACACACGAGGGCGCACACACACACACACACACATGAGGGTGCACACACACACATGAGGGTGCACACACACATATGAGGGTGCACACACACACACATGAGGGCGCACACACACATGAGGGCGCACGCACACACGAGGGTGCATGCACACACACACATGAGGACGTGCACACACACACACATGAGGGCGCACGCACACACATGAGGGCGCATGCACACACACGAGGGCGCACGCACACACACATGAGGGTGCACGCACACACATGAGGGCGCACGCACGCACACACATGAGGGCCCACACACACATGAGGGCGTGCACACACACATGAGGGAGCATGCACACACACACACATGAGGGTGCACACACACACATGAGGGCGCACACACACACGAGGGCGCACACACACACATGAGGGTGCACACACACACACACACATGAGGGAGCACACATGCACACATGAGGGCACACACACACACATGAGGGTGCACACACACACATGAGGGCGCACACACACATGAGGTCGCACGCACGCACACACACATGAGGGCACACACAAACACATGAGGGTGCACACACACACATGAGGGCTCACATACACACATGAGGGTGCACGCACACACATGAGGACACACACACGCACATGAGGGCGCGTGGGTCCGTGGGTGCAGACGTGGGCACACAAGGCTCCGAGAATCCTAGTGTTTTTAAGGGTGCAGTGACTGCTAACAGTAATCAGTGGTAGTGACATCGTCAGTGAGCAATAATACGAGTGATAACTAAAGTTATTAGTTAGAAAAAGTCGTGAGAAAGCCTGAAATTATCCATTATCCAAAATTATCCAAACGTTTTGGTCTACTAGGCAGCGGTAGGCCTGAAGCAGTGATGTCACGACAAGTTGTGTGCCATTATACATATAAAGTGAAGTGTATATAATGTGAAGCGTATACTATCATAAGTGAAAAGTGAAATCGCGTGAGGAACGAGGGATGTATGAACACATGTGGTTATAATCATCACAGATGAAGGATCTCCAAAATAGGGATTTAGGCTACGTACGACGACTACGTCATCAGCATCTGGCAACTTGGTACGACCGTTGCCAGCGCAAGTATCACCTATATTGTGGTTTGCATGTCGCAGGTTTGGCTTGGCTTGGCCTTGCATCGCTGTTAGATACTGGTCACTCACTCCTGCAAGCTATTACAGTAGTTATTAGTAGTAAGAACACTTAGGAAGCTAGGAAGTCCTCTCTAAACGTGAACAAGGAATAGAATAATAACAGCAATAATTGATACTTAAATCCAGAAAGGACAATAAGCGAAGAGTGTAGCATTTCTAGGAAAGACAAAACAGAGAGGTATAACGTATCTACCCCCCCTCCTAACCATCCCTCCCTAACACACACACACAAGGGCAGACACTTATCGAAGCTTTAGACCCTAGTAGCAATTATTGCTTTTTATAACCCAGAATTACTGGTATGTATTAACAGTATCTCCCCGCATACCTACCCCATACACACATACACACACACACATACACACACACACATACACACACACATGCACACACATACATACACACACACACACATACACACACACATACACACACACACACACACACACACACACACACACACACACACACACACACACACACACACACACACACACACACACACACACACACACACACACATATACACATACACACACACACACACACACACACACACACACACCCACACACACACACACACACACACACACACACACACACACACACACACATATCCAGACACACACATACTCCCCCCTCACCACCGACATCTCACTACTTCCCCTGATCCATCCCCTCCCTCGATCACCCTCCCCTCCCCCGTTCACCCCAAACCCTCCCCACCCCTCCCCACTCAGCTGCCAAATAGCCACAGTTCCTCCACTACTTCCCCCCCCCCACACTCTGACACACACACTACTAACCTAACATACAGAACTACATAGGTTTCCCACTCTGAGGCAATCAGGATAAAACAAAAATGGGTTGCCAGAGAGCAACAAGAAAAACCAAGGGACAGGAGGAGGAAAATGCAAAGGAAGATTGGGCAGCAGAGCTCATAAAAAGGGATCATGAATGGGAAAAGAAACTAGAAGAACTTAGCATGAGAATGGAAGAGAGGATAGATATGGAAAGCAGGAAGTGGGAGGTGCATGTCAAAGCAGCAGAGGCCAGGATACAGAGTTTAGAAGAGGAACTGAAAAATCTGAAACAGCCTAAAGAACTAAAGAACATTTTGGGATTGACAACAGAGACTGCTACCTCAGCCACAAATAAGGGGACTGTAGGGAAAGAAGGGGCACAACTGCATGGAGATGCTCTATCAGAGGAGACTGTAGCAAATGAAAGAGCTAAGCTTTATGTGGAGGCCCTAACAGACAACAACAGAGCCCAAGGAAAGCCGAGAAGGGAAAATGACAGGCCACTGAGCCCAAGTACATTAGCCAGTGAAACTGATGAAAGGAAAGCTGCAGTGGAGGAAACCAAATTAAATGAGGGGATACACAGGGATATGCAGTGGGAGAATGAAAGGGTGAGGTCAGTCTTTGTGTATGGGCTCCAGGAAGTTGAAGGGGAAACATATGAAGCAAGAAAACAAGGGGAAAAAAAAGCAATTGAAAGCATCATGAAAGCAATAGGAGAAGACGATATGACCCAGCTGGAAAATTTTCGGAGAATAGGGGGGTTTGTAAAAAAAAAGAACCCGGCCAGTGAGAGTGACCTTCAAGGCAGAAGCGACTCGGACCAGGATACTGCAGGAGAAAGCACGATTAAGGGACATGACGGCATACAGGAGGGTGTATCTCGACCGCGACAGAACACAAGAAGAAAGGTAGAAATTGAGAGAGATGGTACAAAGGCGAAAGGAGGAAAGAGAGGGGATGGAGAAGACAGACAGGAGATCCCAGACCCAGGAAGAAGATCTAATACAGCCTCCCTCACAACTTTCTATAGAAGCCTCCCAACCAGGTCAACCCCAGTGCAACCAAACACTCTAAATCAAAACACCCATGCCACATCCAATGCCCCCACCCACTACATTACAAACTTCACCCCCACAGCAACAACCCATAGTTCCTTACCAGGTCTCCCACTTCCCCAACCCCAATATACTTCCCAGACCACAGTCTTAGAAAAGAAGTTGAAGGTGTGGTATACAAATGCAGTTGGAATAACAAACAAGTATGAGGAGTGGCACGAAAGAATCAAAGAGACATCCCCAGACATAATAGCACTCACAGAAACAAAACTCACCAGAATAATAACAGATTCAATCTTTCCATCCGGATATCAAATCTTCAGGAAAGACAGAGGGAGGAGAGGGGGAGGAGGAGTTGCACTGCTCATTAAAAACCAGTGGGGTTTTGAGAAAATGGAAGGAATGGATGGCATGGGCGAAAGGGACTACTTAGTAGGAACAATCCAGTCTGAGGGACATAAGGTGATAATTGCAGTAATGTACAACCCACCACAGAACTGCAGGAGGCCAAGAGAAGAATACGATGAGAGCAACAGAGCAATGATCAACACACTAGCCGAGGTGACCAAGAGAGCACACATGGGGGGAGCAAAGTTACTAGTTATGGGTGATTTCAATCACAAGGAGATTGACTGGGAAAACCTGGAGCCCCATGGGGGTCCCGAAACATGGAGAGCCAAGATGATGGATGTGGTACTGGAGAACCTCATGCATCAACATGTTAGACACTACCAGAGAGAGAGGAGAGGATGAACCAGCAAGGTTGGACCTTGTATTCACCATGAGTAGTTCGGACATCGAGGGTATCATGTATGAAAGGCCCCTGGGAGCTAGTGATCATGTGGTTCTGTGCTTCGACTACATAGTTGAGCTCCAAGTGGAGAGAGTAGCAGGAATAGGCTGGGAAAAACCAAACTACAAAAGGGGGAACTACTCAGGCATGAGGAACTTCCTTCAAGACATTCAGTGGGAGAGGGAACTGACAGGAAAACCAGTACAAGAAATGATGGACTATGTAGCAACAAAATGCAAGGAGGCAGAGGAGAGGTTTGTTCCCAAGGGAAACAGAAATAATGGGAAGAACAGAACGAGTCCTTGGTTCACCCAAAGGTGTAGGGAGGCAAAAACTAGGTGTACTAGAGAATGGAAAAGGTACAGAAGACAGAGAACTCAGGAAAATAAAGAAATCAGCCGAAGAGCCAGAAACGAATATGCACAGATAAGAAGGGAGGCTCAGAGACAATATGAAAATGACATAGCATCAAAAGTAAAGACTGACCCGAAGCTGTTGTACAGCCACATCAGGAGGAAAACAACAGTCAAGGACCAGGTAATCAGACTGAGGAAGGGTGATGGGGAATTCACAAGAAACGACCGAGAGGTATGTCAGGAGCTCAACACAAGATTTAAAGAGGTATTTACAGTGGAAACCAGTAGGACTCCAAGAAATCAGAACAGGGGGGCACACCAGCAAGTGCTGGATGAGGTACATATAACCAAGGAGGAGGTGAAGAAGCTGCTATGCGAACTTGACACCTCAAAGGCGGTGGGACCAGACAACATCTCTCCATGGGTCCTTAAAGAGGGAGCAGAGATATTGTGTGAGCCATTAACAAAGATCTTCAACACATCATTTGAAACTGGGCAACTCCCTGAGGTATGGAAAATGGCCAATGTAGTCCCAATTTTTTAAAAGGGAGACAGACATGAGGCACTAAACTACAGACCTGTATCTCTAACGTGTATAGTATGCAAGGTCATGGAGAAGATCATCAGGAGGAGAGTGGTGGGGCACCTGGAAAGAAACAAGTGTATAATTGACAACCAGCACGGTTTCAGGGAAGGAAAATCCTGTGTCACAAACCTACTAGAGTTTTATGACAAGGTGACAGAAGTAAGACAAGAGAGAGAGGGGTGGATCGACTGCGTATTTTTGGACTGCAAGAAGGCTTTCGACACAGTTCCTCACAAGAGGTTACTGCAAAAGCTAGAGGACCAGGCACACATAACAGGAAAGGCACTGCAATGGATCAGAGAATATCTGACAGGGAGGAAACAACGAGTCATGGTACGCGACGAGGTGTCAGAGTGGGCGCCTGTGACAAGCGGGGTTCCACAGGGGTCAGTCCTAGGACCTGTGCTGTTCTTGGTATACGTGAACGACATAACGGAAGGGATAGACTCAGAAGTGTCCTTGTTTGCAGACGATGTGAAGTTAATGAGAAGAATCGAATCGGACGAGGATCAGGCAGGACTACAAAGAGATCTGGACAGGCTACAAGCCTGGTCCAGCAACTGGCTCCTTGAATTTAACCCTGCCAAATGCAAAGTCATGAAGATTGGGGAAGGGCAAAGAAGACCGCAGACACAATATAGTTTAGATGGCCAAAGACTGCAAACCTCACTAAAGGAAAAAGATCTGGGGGTGAGTATAACACCGAGCATATCTCCTGAGGCGCACATCAATCAGATAACTGCTGCAGCATACGGGCACCTGGCAAACCTACGGATAGCGTTCCGATACCTCAGTAAGGATTCGTTTAAGACTCTGTACACCATCTACGTCAGGCCCATACTGGAGTATGCAGCACCAGTTTGGAATCCACACCTAGTCAAGCACGTCAAGAAATTAGAGAAAGTGCAAAGGTTTGCAACAAGACTAGTCCCAGAGCTACGGGGATTGTCCTATGAAGAAAGGTTGAGGGAAATCGGCCTGACGACACTGGAGGCCAGGAGGGTCAGGGGAGACATGATAACGACATATAAAATACTGCGCGGAATAGACGAGGTGGACAAAGACGGGATGTTCCAGAGATGGGACACAGACACAAGAGGTCACAATTGGAAGTTGAAGACTCAGATGAATCAAAGGGATGTTAGGAAGTATTTCTTCAGTCATAGAGTAGTCAGGCCATGGAATAGCCTAGAAAGTGATGTGGTGGAGGCAGGAACCATACATAGTTTTAAGGCGAGGTATGATAGAGCTCATGGGGCAGGGAGAGAGAGGACCTAGTAGCAATCAGCGAAGAGGCGGGGTCAGGAGCTGTGACTCGACCCCTGCAACCACAAATAGGTGAGTACAAATAGGTGAGTACACACACACATACACACACACACACCAAAAAAAAAAAAAAAAAAAAAAAAAAAAAAAAAAAAAATGGGTGGCCTTAGAGGACGGAAAACCAGAGATCTGGTAGACGAACCATCGAGGAAAGACTGGGAGTTAGAGCTCCAAAAAAGGGAGGAAGAGTGGGGAAGGAAGATAGTAGAGCTTGGTAAGAAAATGGAGGAGCGGATAGCTGAAGAGTGCAGGAAGTGGGAAGTACAGGTCTTAGTAGCAGAAGCTAGGATACAGTGCTTAGAAGAGAAACTGCAAAGCCTGAAACAGATTAGAGAGACAAATGACAATTCAGATGTGACATCAGGAAATTCGAAGTCAGGCGCAGACAAGGGGATGGTAAGCAACAACGGAGACATGCCGTACACGAAGGCCCTATCAGACCCACGTGGGGCCAGGGAAAAGACGATGAGCACACTAAGATCAAACGACAGGTCCGAAGACAATGAAGGTTTGCTATATGCAGAGATTCTAACAGCCAACTGCAGTAGCAAGGGACAGCTGGTCAGGAAAGACAGTTCACTGAGAATAGAAGTTTCAGATATGACAGGGACTGAAGGCAAGAACATGTCAATGGAAGGAAATAAAATGCCTCAGAGGAAGCAGATGGAGACTCAGTGGGAGGAGGAAAGGGCGAGGTCAGTTTTTGTGTACAGGCTCCAAGAAGCCAAGGGGGCCAACTTTGAAGAAATAAAACAGGAGGAGAAAAAAATGATTGAAGGCATCATGAAAACAATAGGGGAGGGCAATATGACCCAGGTGACAAATTTTCAGAGAATTGGGTGGTTTGCGAGTGGAAGGATACGGCCTGTGAGAGTAACTTTCAAGGAAGAATCAGTTCGAACCAGGATTCTGCAAGAGAAAGCAAGACTGAGGGACAAAGAGGGGTACCAGAGAGTATACCTCGACCGCGACAGAACACAAGAAGAAAGGACTACACTGAAAGAGAGGGTACAGAGACGCAAGGAGGAACGAGAAGCAATGAAAATGAGCAGGACCCAGACACAGGAGGAAGGGCAAACACACCCCACAGAATCTCCCACCAAAAGACTCCACCCGCGACATTCCCAACGCAACTGAGCAACCTATACTACAACCCACTCACTGTTCCCTCTGCCACCAACCCCCATATCACAAACCTCACCCCAACAGCTGTCCCTTATGGGCATTCTGACCCCACCCCCATCAACACAAACCCCACCTACACCACAGCCCCATATAGGCCCCCACCAAGGCTCTCGCTCCCCCAACCCCAATATTCTTGCATGACCACAATGATAGAAAAGAAACTAAAGGTTTGGTACACAAACGCGGATGGAATAACGAATAAACATGAGGAGTGGAATGAAAGAATCAGTGAAAAATCCCCAGACATCATAGCAGTCACAGAAACAAAACTCGCTGAGACAATAACAGACACAATCTTCCCAACAGGATATCAGATCCTGAGGAAAGATAAAAGGAGTAGAGGGGGAGGAGGGGTTGCACTGCTCATAAAACACCAATGGGGATTTGAGGAAATGGAAGGCATGGACATGATTGGAGAAAGAGACTACATTGTAGGTACAATTCAGTCCGGAGAACATAAAGTAGTCATTGGAGTGATGTATAACCCACCACAGAACTGCAGGAGGCCAAGAGAGGAGTACGAAGAAAACAACAGGGTGATGGTGGACACACTGGCTGAGGTGGCAAGAAGAGCTCACTCGAGCAGAGCAAAGTTACTGGTAATGGGCGATTTCAACCACAGGGAGATCGACTGGGAAAACCTGGAGCAACATGGGGGTCCCGAAACATGGAGAGCCAAGATGATGGATGTGGTACTTAAAAACCTCATGCATCAACATGTCAGGGACACAACCAGAGAGAGAGGGGAGGATGAGCCAGCAAGACTGGATCTTGTGTTCACCCTGAGCAGTTCAGACATTGAGGACATCACTTACGAGAGGCCCCTTGGAGCTAGCGATCATGTGGTTCTGAGTTTTGACTATATAGTACAGTTACAAGTGGAGAAGGTAACAGGAACTGAAGGGGACAGGCCAAACTATAAAAGGGGGGACTACACAGGTATGAGAAACTTCCTGCAGGAGGTTCAGTGGGACAGAGAAATGGTAGGAAAATCAGTAAACGAGATGATGGAATATGTGGCAACAAAGTGCAAGAAGGCAGAGGAAAGTTTTGTTCCCAAGGGAAACAGAAATAATAGGAAGACCAAAACGAGTCCTTGGTTTACCCGAAGGTGTAGGGAGGCAAAAACTAAGTGCAACAGAGAATGGAAAAGGTACAGGAGGCATAGGACTCAGGAAAACAAGGAGATTAGTAGAAGAGCCAGAAACGAGTATGCACAGATAAGGAGGGAGGCCCAGCGACAGTATGAAAACGACATAGCATCGAAAGTCAAATCTGACCCGAAACTGCTGTATAGCCACATTAGGAGGAAGACAACAGTCAAGGACCAGGTGATAAGGCTGAGGAAAGAAGGTGGAGAACTCACAAGAAACGATCAAGAGGTATGTGAGGAGCTCAACACGAGATTTAAGGAAGTATTTACAGTAGAGACAGGAAGGACTCTGGGGGGACAGACCAGATGGGGACACCAGCAAGGAATACACCAACAAGTGTTGGACGACATACATACAGATGAGGAGGAGGTGAAGAAACTGCTAAGGGACATCGATACCTCAAAGGCAATGGGACCGGACAACATCTCTCCGTGGGTCCTTAGAGAGGGAGCAGATATGTTGTGCGTGCCACTTACCACAATCTTCAACACATCCCTGGAAACTGGGCAACTACCTGAGGTATGGAAGACGGCAAATGTAGTTCCCATTTTCAAAAAAGGAAACAGAAAAGAGGCACTAAACTATAGACCTGTGTCATTGACGTGTATAGTATGCAAAATTATGGAGAAGATTATCAGGAGAAGAGTGGTGGAGCACCTGGAACGGAACAGGAGTATAAATGCCAACCAGCACGGATTCACGGAAGGCAAATCCTGTGTCACAAACCTTCTGGAGTTTTATGATAAAATAACAGAAGTAAGACAAGAGAGAGAGGGGTGGGTTGATTGCATCTTCTTGGACTGCAAGAAGGCCTTTGACACAGTTCCTCACAAGAGATTAGTGCAGAAGCTAGAGCATCAGGCGCATATAACAGGAAGGGCACTGCAATGGATCAGAGAATACCTGACAGGGAGGCAAAAACGAGTCATGGTACGTAATGATGTATCACAGTGGGCACCTGTGACGAGCGGGGTCCCACAGGGGTCGGTCCTAGGACCAGTGCTATTTTTGGTATATGTTTACCTGGAGAGAGTTTTGGGGGTCAACGCCCCCACGGCCCGGTCTGTGACCAGGCCTCCTGGTGGATCAGCGCCTGATCAACCAGGCTGTTGCTGCTGGCTGCACGCAAACCAACGTACGAGCCACAGCCCGGCTGATCAGGAACTGCCTTTAGGTGCTTGTCCAGTGCCAGCTTGAAGACTGCCAGGGGTCTGTTGGTAATCCCCCTTATGTGTGCTGGGAGGCAGTTGAACAGTCTCGGTCCCCTGACACTTATTGTATGGTCTCTTAACGTGCTAGTGACACCCCTGCTTTTCATTGGGGGGATGGTGCATCGTCTGCCAAGTCTTTTGCTTTCGTAGTGAGTGATTTTCGTGTGCAAGTTCGGTACTAGTCCCTCTAGGATTTTCCAGGTGTATATAATCATGTATCTCTCCCTCCTGCGTTCCAGGGAATACAGGTTTAGAAACCTCAAGCGCTCCCAGTAATTGAGGTGTTTTATCTCCGTTATGCGCGCCGTGAAAGTTCTCTGTACATTTTCTAGGTCGGCAATTTCACCTGCCTTGAAAGGTACTGTTAGAGTGCAGCAATATTCCAGCCTAGATAGAACAAGTGACCTGAAGAGTGTCATCATGGGCTTGGCCTCCCTAGTTTTGAAGGTTCTCATTATCCATCCTGTCATTTTTCTAGCAGATGCGATTGATACAATGTTATGGTCCTTGAAGGTGAGATCCTCCGACATAATCACTCCCAGGTCTTTGACGTTGGTGTTTCGCTCTATTTTGTGGCCAGAATTTGTTTTGTACTCTGATGAAGATTTAATTTCCTCATGTTTACCATATCTGAGTAATTGAAATTTCTCATCGTTGAACTTCATATTGTTTTCTGCAGCCCACTGAAAGATTTGGTTGATGTCCGCCTGGAGCCTTGCAGTGTCTGCAATGGAAGACACTGTCATGCAGATTCGGGTGTCATCTGCAAAGGAAGACACGGTGCTGTGGCTGACATCCTTGTCTATGTCGGATATGAGGATGAGGAACAAGATGGGAGCTAGTACTGTGCCTTGTGGAACAGAGCTTTTCACCGTAGCTGCCTCGGACTTTACTCTGTTGACGACTACTCTCTGTGTTCTGTTAGTGAGGAAATTATAGATCCATCGACCAACTTTTCCTGTTATTCCTTTAGCGCGCATTTTGTGCGCTATTACGCCATGGTCACACTTGTCGAAGGCTTTTGCAAAGTCTGTATATATTACATCTGCATTCTTTTTGTCTTCTAGTGCATTTAGGACCTTGTCGTAGTGATCCAGTAGTTGAGACAGACAGGAGCGACCTGTTCTAAACCCATGTTGCCCTGGGTTGTGTAACTGATGGGTTTCTAGATGGGTGGTGATCTTGCTTCTTAGGACCCTTTCAAAGATTTTTATGATATGGGATGTTAGTGCTATTGGTCTGTAGTTCTTTGCTGTTGCTTTACTGCCCCCTTTGTGGAGTGGGGCTATGTCTGTTGTTTTTAGTAACTGAGGGACGACCCCCGTGTCCATGCTCCCTCTCCATAGGATGGAAAAGGCTCGTGATAGGGGCTTCTTGCAGTTCTTGATGAACACAGAGTTCCATGAGTCTGGCCCTGGGGCAGAGTGCATGGGCATGTCATTTATCGCCTGTTCGAAGTCATTTGGCGTCAGGATAACATCGGATAGGCTTGTGTTAATCAAATTTTGTGGCTCTCTCATAAAAAATTCATTTTGATCTTCGACTCTCAGTCTGGTTAGCGGCTTGCTAAAAACTGAGTCATATTGGGACTTGAGTAGCTCACTCATTTCCTTGCTGTCATCTGTGTAGGACCCATCTTGTTTAAGTAGGGGCCCAATACTGGACGTTGTTCTCGATTTTGATTTGGCATAGGAGAAGAAATACTTTGGGTTTCTTTCGATTTCATTTATGGCTTTTAGTTCTTCCCGCGATTCCTGACTCCTAAAGGATTCTTTTAGCTTAAGTTCGATGCTTGCTATTTCTCTGACCAGTGTCTCCCTGCGCATTTCTGATATATTGACCTCTTTTAGCCGCTCTGTTATTCTTTTCCGTCGCCTGTAAAGGGAGCGCCTGTCTCTTTCTATTTTACATCTACTCCTCCTTTTTCTTAGAGGAATAAGCCTTGTGCATACATCGAGTGCCACCGAGTTAATCTGTTCTAGGCATAAGTTTGGGTCTGTGTTGCTTAGTATATCTTCCCAGCTTATATCGGTTAGGACTTGGTTTACTTGGTCCCACTTTATGTTTTTGTTATTGAAGTTGAATTTGGTGAATGCTCCCTCGTGACTAGTCTCATTTTGTCGGTCTGAGGCTCCACGCATACATGTCTGAACCTCAATTATGTTGTGATCTGAGTATATTGTTTTTGATATGGTGACATTTCTTATCAGATCATCATTGTTAGTGAAGATGAGGTCTAGTGTATTCTCCAGTCTAGTAGGCTCTATTATTTGCTGGTTTAAATTGAATTTTGTGCAGAGATTTAAAAGCTCGTGTGAGTGTGAGTTTTCATCAGAGCTGCCTCCTGGTGTTATTACTGCAACAATATTATTTGCTATATTCCTCCATTTTAGGTGCCTTAAGTTGAAATCCCCCAGGAGCAAGATGTTGGGTGCAGGAGCTGGAAGATTTTCCAGACAGTGGTCAATTTTTAACAGCTGTTCCTGGAATTGCTGGGATGTTGCATCCGGAGGCTTGTAGACTACCACAATGACTAGGTTTTGGTTCTCGACCTTTACTGCTAAAACTTCCACTACGTCATTTGAGGCATTAAGCAGTTCTGTGCAAACAAGTGACTCTGCAATGTACAGGCCAACCCCCCCCTTTTGCCTGTTCACTCTGTCACATCTGTATAGGTTGTAACCTGGGATCCATATTTCGTTGTCCAAGTGATCCTTTATGTGGGTCTCAGTGAAAGCCGCGAACATTGCCTTTGCCTCTGCAAGCAGTCCACGGATGAAAGGTATTTTGTTGTTTATTGCTGGCTTTAGACCCTGTATATTTGCAAAGAAGAATGTTATCGGACTGGTGGTATTGTGAACGACATGACGGAAGGGTTAGACTCAGAAGTGTCCCTGTTTGCAGATGATGTGAAGTTAATGAGGAGAATTAAATCTGATGAGGACCAGGCAGGACTTCAAAGAGACCTGGACAGACTGGACACCTGGTCCAGCAAATGGCTTCTCGAATTTAATCCTGCCAAATGCAAAGTCATGAAGATAGGGGAAGGGCACAGAAGACCACAGACAGAGTATAGGCTAGGTGGCCAAAGACTGCAAACCTCACTCAAGGAGAAAGATCTTGGGGTGAGTATAACACCGAGCATGTCTCCGGAAGCACACATCAATCAGATAACTGCTGCAGCATATGGGCGCCTGGCAAACCTGAGAACAGCATTCCGATACCTTAGTAAGGAATCATTCAAGACACTGTACACCGTGTATGTCAGGCCCATACTGGAGTATGCAGCACCTGTTTGGAACCCGCACTTGATAAAGCACGTCAAGAAACTAGAGAAAGTACAAAGGTTTGTGACAAGGTTAGTTCCAGAGCTAAGGGGAATGTCCTATGAAGAAAGATTAAGGGAAATCGGCCTGACGACACTGGAGGACAGGAGGGTCAGGGGAGACATGATAACGACATATAAAATACTGCATGGAATAGACAAGGTGGACAAAGACAGGATGTTCCAGGGAGGGGACACAGAAACAAGAGGCCACAATTGGAAGTTGAAGACACAAATGAGTCACAGAGATAGTAGGAAGTATTTCTTCAGTCATAGAGTTGTAAGGCAGTGGAATAGCCTAGAAAATGACGTAGTGGAGGCAGGAACCATACACAGTTTTAAGACGAGGTTTGATAAAGCTCATGGAGCGGGGAGAGAGAGGGCCTAGTAGCAACCGGTGAAGAGGCGGGGCCAGGAGCTAGGACTCGACCCCTGCAACCACAAATAGGTGAGTACAAATAGGTGAGTACACACACACACACATATCCAGACTCACACATACACTCCCCCCCCCCTCACCACCGACATCTCACTTCTTCCCCTGATCCCTCCACTCCCTCGTTCACCCTCCCCTCCCCCGTTCACCCTCCCCCTCCCCACCCCTCTCCCACATAGCCACAGTTCCTCCACTACCTCCCCCCCACACTCTGACATACACACTACTAACCTAACTTACAGAACTAATAGGTTTCCCACTCTGAGGCAATCAGGATAAAACAAAAATGGGTTGTCAGAGAGCAACAAGAAAAACCAAGGGACAGGAGGAGGATGCTGCAAAGGAAGATTGGGCAGCAGAGCTCATAAAAAGAGATCATGAATGGGAAAAGAAACAAGAAGAACTTAGCATGAGAATGGAAGAGAGGATAGATATGGAAAGCAGGAAGTGGGAGGTGCATGTCAAAGCAGCAGAGGCCAGGATACAGAGTTTAGAAGAGGAACTGAAAAATCTGAAACAGCCTAAAGAACTAAAGAACATTTTGGGATTGACAACAGAGACTGCTACCTCAGCCACAAATAAGGGGACTGTAGGGAAAGAAGGGGCACAACTGCATGGGGAAGCTTTATCAGAGGAGACTGTAGTAAATGAAAGAGCTAAGCTTTATGTGGAGGCCCTAACAGACAACAACAGAGCCCAAGGAAAGCCGAGAAGGGAAAAATGACAGGCCACTGAGCCCAAGTACATTAGCCAGTGAAACTGAAGAAAGGAAAGCTGCAGTGCAGGAAACCAAATTAAATGAGGGGATACACAGGGATACGCAGTGGGAGAATGAAAGGGTGAGGTCAGTCTTTGTGTATGGGCTCCAGGAAGTTGAAGGGGAAACATATGAAGCAAGAAAACAAGGGGAAAAAAAAGCAATTGAAAGCATCATGAAAGCAATAGGAGAAGACGACATGACCCAGCTGGAAAATTTTCGGAGAATAGGGGGGTTTGTAAAAAAAAGAACCCGGCCAGTCAAAGTGACCTTCAAGGCAGAAGTGACTCGGACCAGGATCCTGCAGGAGAAAGCATGATTAAGGGACATGCCGGCATACAGGAAGGTGTATCTCGACCGCGACAGAACACAAGAAGAAAGGCAGAAACTGAGAGAGATGGCACAAAGGCGAAAGGAGGAAAGAGAGGGGGTGGAGAAGACAGACAGGAGATCCCAGACCCAGGAAGAAGATCAAATACAGCCTCCCTCACAACTTCCTATAGAAGCCTCCCAATCAGGTCAACCCCAGTGCAACCAAACACTCTAAATCAAAACACCCATGCCACATCCAATGCCCCCACCCACTACATTACAAACTCCACCCCCACAGCAACAACCCATAGTTCCTTACCAGGTCTCCCACTTCCCCAACCCCAATATACCTCCCAAACCACAGTCTTAGAAAAGAAGTTGAAGGTGTGGTATACAAATGCAGATGGAATAACAAACAAGTATGAGGAGTGGTACGAAAGAATCAAAGAGACATCCCCAGACATAATAGCACTCACAGAAACAAAACTCACCAGAATAATAACAGATTCAATCTTTCCATCCGGATACCAAATCCTCAGGAAAGACAGAGGGAGGAGAGGGGGAGGAGGAGTTGCACTGCTCATTAAAAACCAGTGGGATTTTGAGAAAATGGAAGGAATGGATGGTATGGGCGAAAGGGACTACTTAGTAGGAACAATCCAGTCTGAGGGACATAAGGTGATAATTGCAGTAATGTACAACCCACCACAGAACTACAGGAGGCCAAGAGAAGAATACGATGAGAGCAACAGAGCAATGATCGACACACTAGCCGAGGTGGCCAGGAGAGCACACATGGGGGGAGCAAAGTTACTAATTATGGGTGATTTCAATCACAAGGAGATTGACTGGGAAAACCTGGAGCCCCATGGGGGTCCCGAAACATGGAGAGCCAAGATGATGGATGTGGTACTAGAAAACCTCATGCATCAACATGTTAGAGACACTACCAGAGAGAGAGAGGAGAGGATGAACCAGCAAGGCTGGACCTTGTCTTCACCATGAGTAGTTCGGACATCGAGAGTATCATGTATGAAAGGCCCCTGGGAGCTAGTGATCATGTGGTTCTGTGCTTCGACTACATAGTTGAGCTCCAAGTGGAGAGAGTAGCAGGAATAGGCTGGGACAAACCAAACTACAAAAGGGGAACTACTCAGGCATGAGGACCTTCCTTCAAGACATTCAGTGGGAGAGGGAACTGACAGGAAAACCAGTACAAGAAATGATGGACTATGTAGCAACAAAATGCAAGGAGGCAGAGGAGAGGTTTGTTCCCAAGGGAAACAGAAATAATGGGAAGAACAGAACGAGTCCTTGGTTCACGCAAAGGTGTAGGGAGGCAAAAACTAGGTGTACTAGAGAATGGAAAAGGTACAGAAGACAGAGAACTCAGGAAAATAAAGAAATCAGCCGAAGAGCCAGAAACAAATATGCACAGATAAGAAGGGAGGCTCAGAGACAATATGAAAATGACATAGCATCAAAAGTAAAGACTGACCCGAAGCTGTTGTACAGCCACATCAGGAGGAAAACAACAGTCAAGGACCAGGTAATCAGACTGAGGAAGGGTGATGGGGAATTCACAAGAAACGACCAAGAGGTATGTCAGATTTAAAGAGGTATTTACAGTGGAAAGCAGTAGGACTCCAGGAAATCAGAACAGGGGGGCACACCAGCAAGTGCTGGATGAGGTACATATAACCAAGGAGGAGGTGAAGAAGCTGCTATGCGAACTTGACACCTCAAAGGCGGTAAGACCAGACAACATCTCTCCATGGGTCCTTAAAGAGGGAGCAGAGATATTGTGTGAGCCATTATTAACAAAGATTTTCAACACATCATTTGAAACTGGGCAACTCCCTGAGGTATGGAAAATGGCAAATGTAGTCCCAATTTTTAAAAAGGGAGACAGACATGAGGCACTAAACTACAGACCTGTATCACTAACGTGTATAGTATGCAAGGTCATGGAGAAGATCATCAGGAGGAGAGTGGTGGGGCACCTGGAAAGAAACAAGTGTATAATTGACAACCAGCACGGTTTCAGGGAAGGAAAATCCTGTGTCACAAACCTACTGGAGTTTTATGACAAGGTGACAGAAGTAAGACAAGAGAGAGAGGGGTGGATCGACTGCATATTTTTGGACTGCAAGAAGGCCTTCGACACAGTTCCTCACAAGAGGTTACTGCAAAAGCTAGAGGATCAGGCACACATAACAGGAAAGGCACTGCAATGGATCAGAGAATACCTGACAGGGAGGCAACAACGAGTCATGGTACGCGACGAGGTGTCAGAGTGGGCGCCTGTGACAAGCGGGGTTCCACAGGGGTCAGTCCTAGGACCTGTGCTGTTCTTGGTATATGTGAACGACATAACGGAAGGGATAGACTCAGAAGTGTCCTTGTTTGCAGATGATGCAAAGTTAATGAGAAGAATCAAATCGGATGAGGATCAGGCAGGACTACAAAGAGACCTGGACAGGCTACAAGCCTGGTCCAGCAACTGGCTCCTTGAATTTAACCCTGCCAAATGCAAAGTCATGAAGATTGGGGAAGGGCAAAGAAGACCGCAGACACAATATAGTTTAGATGGCCAAAGATTGCAAACCTCACTCAAGGAAAAAGATCTGGGGGTGAGCATAACACCGAGCATATCTCCTGAGGCGCACATCAATCAGATAACTGCTGCAGCATACGGGCGCCTGGCAAACCTACGGATAGCGTTCCGATACCTCAGTAAGGATTCGTTTAAGACTCTGTATACCATTTACGTCAGGCCCATACTGGAGTATGCAGCACCAGTTTGGAATCCACACCTAGTCAAGCACGTCAAGAAATTAGAGAAAGTGCAAAGGTTTGCAACAAGACTAGTCCCAGAGCTACGGGGATTGTCCTACGAAGAAAGGTTGAGGGAAATCGGCCTGACGACGCTGGAGGACAGGAGGGTCAGGGGAGACATGATAACGACATATAAAATACTGCGCGGAATAGACAAGGTGGACAAAGACGGGATGTTCCAGAGAAGGGACACAGACACAAGAGGTCACAATTGGAAGTTGAAGACTCAGATGAATCAAAGAGATGTTAGGAAGTATTTCTTCAGTCATAGAGTAGTCAGGCCGTGGAATAGCCTAGAAAGTGACGTAGTGGAGGCGGGAACCATACATAATTTTAAGGCGAGGTATGATAGAGCTCATGGGGCAGGGAGAGGGAGGACCTAGTAGCAATCAGCGAAGAGGCGGGGCCAGGAGCTGTGACTCGACCCCTGCAACCACAAATAGGTGAGTACAAATAGGTGAGTACACTCACATGAGAGCGCACATACACACACGAGAGCGCACACACACATGAGGGCACACCAGGAGCTCGGACTCGACCCCCGCAACCTCAACTAGGTGAGTACACACACACACACATGAGGGCGCGCACACACACACATGAGGGCGCACACACACACATGACGGCGCACACACACACATAAGGGCGCACGCACGCACACACACATGAGGGCACACACACACACATGAGGGCACACACACAAACATGAGGGCACACACACACACACATGAGGGCGCACACACACACATGAGGGTGCACACACACACATAAGGGCGCACGCACGCACACACACACATGAGGGCACACACACACACATGAGGGCACACACACACACATGAGGGCACACACACAAACATGAGGGCACACACACACACATGAGGGCGCACACATACACATGAGGGTGCACACACACACATGAGGGCGCACACACACACATGAGGGCGCACGCACGCACACACATGAGGGCACACACACACATGAGGGCACACACACACACATGAGGGCACACACACGCATGAGGGCGCACACACACACATGAGGGCGCACACACACACATGAGGGCACACACACACACACACATTAGGGCACACACACACACATGAAGGCGCACGCACGCACACACATGAGGGCACACACACACACACATGAGGGCGCACACGCACACATGAAGGCGCACACACACACATGAGGGCACACACACACATGAGGGCACACACACACATATGAGGGCGCACGCACGCACACACATGAGGGCACACACACACACACACATGAGGGCGCACACACACACATGAGGGCGCACACACACACGAGGGCACACACACACATGAGGGCGCACACACACATGAGGGCACACGCACACACATGAGGGCACACACACACACATGAGGGCGCACACACACACATGAGGGCGCATGCACGCACACACATGAGGGCACACACACACAGACATGAGGGCGCACACACACACATGAGGGCGCACACACACACATGAGGGCGCACACACACACATGAGGGCGCAGCAACACGGGGACACAGTTGGAAGCTGAAGACACAGATGAATCAAAGGGATGTTAGGAAGTATTTCTTCAGCCACAGAGTAGTCAGGAAGTGGAATAGTTTGGGAAGCGATGTAGTGGAGGCAGGATCCATACATAGCTTTAAGCAGAGGTACGATAAAGCTCATGGTTCAGGGAGAGTGACCTAGTAGTGACCAGTGAAGAGGCGGGGCCAGGAGCTTGGACTCGACCCCTGCAACCTCAACTAGGTGAGTACAACTAGGTGAGTACACACACATGAGGGCACATACACACATGAGGGCGCACACACATACATGAAGGCACACGCACACACATGAGGGCACATACACACACATGAGGGCGCACACACACACATGAGGGCGCACACACACACACACACACACACATGAGGGCGCACGCACGCACACACATGAGGGCGCACACGCACACATGAGGGAGCACACACATACATGAGGGCACACACAAAGACAGGATGTTCCAGAGATTGGACACAGTAACAAGGGGACACAGTTGGAAGTTGAAGACGCAGATGAATCACAGGGATGTTAGGAAGTATTTCTTCAGCCACAGAGTAGTCAGTAAGTGGAACAGTTTGGGAAGCGATGTAGTGGAGGCAGGATCCATACATAGCTTTAAGCAGAGGTATGATAAAGCTCACGGCTCAGGGAGAGTGACCTAGTAGCGATCAGTGAAGAGGCGGGGCCAGGAGCTTGGACTCGACCCCCGCAACCTCAACTAGGTGAGTACTAGGTGAGTACACACACATGAGGGCGCACACACACACATGAGGGCACACACACACATGAGGGCACACACACATATGAGGGCGCACGCACGCACACACATGAGGGCACACACACACACATGAGGGCGCACACACACACATGAGGGCGCACACACACATGAGGGCGCACGCACACACATGAGGGCACACACACACATGAGGGCGCACGCACGCACACACATGAGGGCACACACACACACACATGAGGGCGCACGCACGCACACGCATGAGGGCACACACACACACACACACACACGAGGGCACACACACACACACACATGAGGGCGCACGCACGCACACACACGAGGGCGTACACACACGCATGAGGGCGCACACACACACACATGAGGGCGCATGCACCCACACACACACATGAGGGCGAACGCACGCACACACATGAGGGCACACACACACACATGAGGGAACACACACACACACATGAGGGCGCAAACACACACATGAGGGCGCACACACACACATGAGGGCACATACACACACATGAGGGCGCGCACACACATACATGAGGGCGCACGCACACACATGAGGGCACATACACACACATGAGGGCGCACTCACATATATGAGGGCGCACACACACACACACACACATGAGGGCGCACGCACGCACACACACATGAGGGCGCACACACACACACACAAGGGAACACACGCACACATGAGGGCACACACACACACACACACACATGAGGGAACACATACACACATTAGGGCACATACACACATACATGAGGGCGCACGCACATACATGAGGGCACACGCACATACATGAGGGCGCACACACACACACACATGAGGGAACACACGCACACATGAGGGCACACACACACACACACATGAGGGCACACACACACACACATGAAGGAACATACACACACATTAGGGCACATACACATACATGAGGGCGCACGCACATACATGAGGGCGCACGCACATACATGAGGGCGCACGCACATACATGAGGGCGCACGCACGCACACACACACAACGTGATCCTGTTCTGGTGGAAATAAATTATATAGTGAAATATAACTTAGGAGATGAGAAAGAAATTCAAAAAGAGAAACAACTAGATTATAAGAGAAAAATTACAATAATTTAATACAGTATTTGAGAGAAATTAAATTAAGAATATTTTGGAAGGGAGAGACAAAAATGTGTACGAAACATTATATAATATATATAAAAATGGAATTAAACGATTTCTTCCAAATAAGAATATAAGACAATAAAGAATGGTGTAAAGAAAGGTATTGAAGAAGAATGGGAATAGAGAAAGTTCTTGAAATAAATATACGAAGCCAGACAGTCCATTATTATTATTATTATAATCAAGGGGGAAGCGCTAAACCCGGAGGATTATACAGCGCCTGGGGGGGGATGTGGAAGGCATTCAGGCTTAATTTGGGGAACTGGAGCACAGATCCAATTCCCTAAATCAAGAGCCCCTCACCAACATCAAGGAACCTTCCTTGAGGGGACCAGACAGTCCAGAAAATTATCAATCATGACTATAAACAGTAGACAGTAGTAAGGCAGAACCAACCTTTTATTGATGACTGTAAAATGTAAACTAAATATTACAAACAAAATGCAAAGAATAAAAGGCAGTTGCAAAAAAAAAATGGCTTGAGGTAGAGCAGGAAATGTGTGAGGTATTGATAAGAGTTTCAGTCTTCACTAAACAATATATTGTTTATGTAGTTTTTAATTCCATATAGATAAGTGAATTGGAAGATAATGAAATAATTAAAGAAGTATATAAAGGTAACAGGGAAGACCCTCTCAATTATAGGCGGTTACACTGACGTGTTAGAAAATTATTGCAAAAAAACGTTAGAAAAAATGGATTTAACATTTAAAGAATAATAACATACTAACTAGTAAGTAATATGGGTTTTGGTCCGCACGTTCATGTATATCAGATGTGTTATTATTGCAGAGTTATGGACATTATCCAGGAAAAAAAATGAATGGCAGATAGACTTAAATAAAGTTTTTGACAGAGTTCCCCATGAAAGACTAATTAAGAAAATACAAAATATATGAGGAATTAAAGGTAAATTATTACAATAGATGAGATAGTTATAAGAGGAGAAATGTCTACATGGGTGGATGTCACAAGTGGGGTGCCACAAGGGTCTGCACTTGCCCCAGTAATGTTTCTAATTTATATACATGACTTACCAGAAGGAATACATATCTATATGAACATATTTGCAGATGATGCAAACATTTCATGTAAAATTAATAATGAAATTTGCTGTGAATCTTAACAAGATCTGGACACACTAGGCAGATAAGATAAAAGATTTGGTTTGAATTTTTAACCCCTGAGGGTTAGCCACCCAGGATAACCCAAGAAAGTCAGTGCGTCATCGAGGGACTGTTTGTTTTATTTCCATTCGAGGATGAGACCCACACTAGTCGACTAACACCCAGGCACCTACTTGCATGCTAGTTTCAATGACATCAAGTGTAAGGAAACACACCTAATGTCTCCACCTTTGCCGGGGGTCGAACCACGGACACTCAGTATGTGAGGTGAGAGTGTTGTTACCAGGCCACGGGACACAACAGATATATGTTGGAATTTAAAGTAGGTAAATGTAATAAAAATGAGAGACAGTGAAATCAAGCCACATGAAGAATGCAGACTGTGACAAAGTATTGAAAGCATCAAGTATAGGAAGGGATCAAAAAGTAATTATTAATAAAAAGAAAGTTATTAAAAATCATAAAAATGAAACTATGAGAAACTGATATGCAGCACTGACAAGGTACAACAAGCTTTCAAATATATAGATGGTGAAATGTTAAGAAATTAGTTTTCAACTTACATTAGCCCAAAAATTGGAATATGCAGCAGTTGTGTGGTATCCATACCTGAAAAAAAGTTATTAGGATTATGGGGCGTAAGATCATAAACAGAGCGAGAGGACTGACCATGAATGATGGTAACAACAGGAACTTCCAGATTAAGCAAAAGTATTGAACCTGGCTCTTTTGCATCTGTTTAAAGTGTCGACTAATGTTGTCTGCACCGTAGATATACACGAATCCTAACACCTCGAGCGTGCCCATCACCAGGCCACACACCCAGGGTACGTAGGCATCCACGGATTCCATCAGGAAAATTCCGTTCTGAGGAAAAGCGCACAGGGTGGGTTAGATAGCAGAGAGAGCAATGTGCATGAAGTTGTTTGTAATTATCTAATCAGATGAATTTCCGGATGCTGAGCCTTAATTCTTAACTAAAGTTTAGTTCTTAACTTCCTCCTGGCTAACGTGATCTGTGATTGTTCTATTAGATTTAAGAACAGATTGTAAGACTGATAAGTTTAATCTATGACTGATAATTTCCGTTGCTTCATTCCTGAGATTTATCAGTATAATGAGGGAGAGGTCGCTGGGGACTGGGGTAGACAGCGCATAGTAACAACAGAGTTCAGAATATACCATTTCCATTTCCATTTCCCTTTCATTTCCACACTGCTCTTGGTTTCTGTATGATACCTTGATAAGCTCTATTTTATTTTTACATGATTTTTTAAGCTTGTGTATCTCCAAAGGCGTCTAATTTTACATGAAATCGTTTAAAAAATTTTCCTCCACATAACTGACGTGATTACTTCTAGAGCAAATCATAGGCTCTTGGGACTTGGCGAGCCATCATCTAAATTCAAACTGAAAATTCTACAAACATTTTTACCAAGCCGTAACTCACCTTACTGATATAGGGTAAACTGATAAGGAAACCTAGGAGACAAAAAAAACATTTGCAGGCGAAGAGTCTGGTCCCGCTCCTGTATTTGACCGGCAGCAGGTCGGACACGCTGACCACTACAGTTGAGACCAACATCTTAGTGTAGTGAAGCAAAGCCTCGCACACGCCTGTGTACAACACGAAGCCTGCCAGCTGCGGCAGCTTCTGGTGACTCACAGCGAACGACGAGATGACGAAGAAGTAGCCAGGCGCTGCCGGCGAGACAAGTTAGTTTAATATGTTTATTATGCACCCCATACCCATCCTGTGGGCGGTAGTCAAAAGATTACAGAGGTACATAATTGGTCCAGGGACTGGACTCCAAAGTTTTGATAGCTGAGCAAGTTACAGAGGTAATGAACTCACAATTTACAAAGGTAATGAACTCACAATTTACAAAGGTAATGAACTCACAATTTACAAAGGTAATGAACTCCAGGTAAGTCTGGTCACAATCATGACAAGTTACAAAGGTATTTACAGATTACAGAGGTACGTAATGGGTCCAGGGACTGGGCCCCCAAAGTTTTGATAGCTGAACTAGGTACAAAGGTAATGAGCTCACAAGTTACAAAGGTAATGAATTCTGTAGAATGGTTACTTACGTTTATACATGGCGAGACAAGAGTGGATTTTTTTTTTTTGTAACATATTTGGATTTTACATGCATTCTTTAGGAAATTTTATGATTTTTTTCTGGTAATCTGTTCCAACTCCTTAGTTAATATAATAATAATAATAATAATAATAATAATAATAATAATAATAATAATAATAATAATAATAATAATAATAATAATAATAATAATAATAATAATAAAGCTGAGCAAATAGCGTCGAAACTAATAACTGTTATTATGATAATAATAACATCTTTTATTTCTACAAGTACATGTACAAGGTATACAGACCATAGCTGACGTCAGTGACATACTACTGTACAGAATTCGCTTGTTATGCATTTCGGGCAAATTAGATTAATATCGTCCCAGGATGCGACCCACACCAGTCGACTAACATCCAGGTACCCATTTTACTGATGGGTGAACAAGGACAATCGTTGTAAGGAAACACGCCCACTGTTTCTACTCTCACCGTGTGAAGCGAGAAGACTTCAACCCAGCTTCCCTCCTATGCTGCAAACACCACCACTGATAACACACGAACGACTTACACAGCCACCGCTACTCCCCAACCACCAGCACATCAAGATGACAACTCGGCCAGAGCAAAAACCCGCCCACATCTATCCTATAATTACGCCAAATGGAATGGCATAAAGTTCTACACAACAGACTAATACAGTGAAGCTATGCATTGCAAGGAACTTCACACTCGACTCCGTGGTGGAACTGTCAAGTTCACTGGCGAGCCTGAACATCTATGCAGTACTGAAGAAATACTCGACACAACATCGCAGAGTTTCTAGAGGACGACTACACCAAGATCAAAGTTATCCATGTATCAAGAACGAAATTTAGAAATAGCAAGAACGCTACCGCCTACTAGCAAGCTTTCAGCAGTCACCAGGAAGCTGAGTTCCCCAGCGCTCTGGTTTTTGTCTAAATCTGGGGTGTGGTTCCAGCTTCATCAACCGCCCTCGCATCACCAGCTGCTGCGCAGCTGGCATGCCCTTTCAAGACACTCCCGTGACTGTTAACAAAGACCGAGTCATCACCTGGAAAAGATCCGGGCCGGCAAATGTACCGGGGAATCTACAACAACAATCTATCGGACCCTGTAATGATCGCCTTCTCAGCCCTTCCTGACACTGCCTGTTGTTGTGCAGCTTCATCGGCCGCTCTCGCATCGACAGACTTTTACAGTAGTTTTTCGCTCTATTGTGTAGTTGGAATTTGTTTTATACTCTGATACAGTTTTAATTTCCTCACGTTTTCCATATCGGAGTAATTGAAATTTCTCATCACTGAACTTTACATTGTTTTCTGCAGTCCATTTAAATATTTGGTTGACGTCCACCTGGAGTCTTGCAGTCTTCAACGGAGGACACTGTCATGAAAATTCGGGTGTCATCTGCAAAGGAAGACACGGTGCTGTGGCTTACATCCCTCTCTATGTCAGATATGAGGATGAGGAACAGGATAGGAGCGAGTACTGTGCCTTGTGGAACAGACCTTTTCACCGTAGCCGCCACAGACTTTACTCTGTGTACTACTACTCTTTGTGTTCTATTTGTTAGGGAATTTTAGATTCATCTACCAATTTTTCCTCTTATTTCTTTATGACGCATTTTGTACATTATTACACCATGGTTTTTGCAAAGTTTGCGTATACTACATCTGCGTTTTGTTTGTCTCCTGGAGCATCCAGGACATTGTCATAGTGGTCCAATAGTTGGGACAGACAGGAGCGACCTGCTCTGAACCCATGTTGACCTGGGTTGTGTAACTGATGGGTATCTAAATGAGTGGCGATCTTGCTTCTTAGAACCCTTTCAAAGATTTTTATGATATGGGATGTTAGCGCTATCGGTCTGTAGTTCTTTGCTGTTGCTTTACTGACTCCGTTGTGACTTGTATTTAGAGGGAAATACTTTTTGTCTCAACTTTGAGGGGAATACTCTGCGTCTCAACTTGGAGGGAAATGACTCACGAAATCGTTGTGACATGATTGCAAACAAGCCATACCACGGGTGGGGCCTGAACCCGCGGTCAGAGTAGGTCTGGAGTTTTACAACTCTCTGACCGCGTTCAAGCCCCACCCGTGGTATGGTTTGAGGGGAATACTCTGCGTCTGAACTTGATAAAGCTCCTGGAGAGCGAAACGCTGCCACAATAAAATATCATATTAGTTGCACTTGTGCCCTTTTACCTTACAGAGATGCACTTTGAGGAAGATACCCTTATTGGTACGAATTTGTAAGGAGATACTTACTCTTCTCTGTTATTTCATGGAGGCTGAACTTGCCCTGGTATGGGAAGAGAGCGAGACATATCACCACGGCCACCAGCATGTTGGTTACTGCGGCAGTGTACACGTCCTTGCGAATCTGTAGAAGTATTACAGTGAGTGTCCTGAGGAAGCAGCTATACTGATTGTGTGCTGTCAGTTAGACAGCGCTGTATGACCCTGGTGGGGTTTAGCGCTTAGTATTGATTATAGTATTGACAAAACCTACTTCATTCAGTTTGGTAACAGAGCTACAGATGTCCCTCTTAACATAATGATAAACGGATCACCTATCACAAAGCTAACAGAGGGAAAATTCTTAGGAATCCACCTTGATAATAGACTCAAATTTCATACACATATACAACAAATTTCTAAGAAAATTTCCAAGACTGTAGGCATACTATCGAAGATACGGTACTATGCTCCACAGTCAGCCCTCCTGGCCCTATATCACTCTCTTATTTACCCCTATCTCACCTATGGAATTTGTGCATGGGGCTCAACAACAAGTAACCATCTCAGACCACTAATTACCCAACAAAAGGCTGCAGTTAGAATGATAACAAATTCTCACTACAGGCAGCACACTCCACCAATATTCAATACACTCAACCTACTCACCATACAAAACATCCATACTTATTACTGCACCTATTACATACATAGAACACTCAACTCTGATATTAACCCTCCCCTCAAACATCTCCTTGCCAACCTCAACAGAACACATGACCATAACACAAGGCACAGATCACTCTTTGATATTCCTCGTGTCCATCTCACGCTATGCAAAAACTCAGTGCACATAAAAGGCCCTAAAATCTGGAATTCATTACCTGAAAATATAAAAGAAACACTACCTGTTTATAAATTCAAGTCTCTTCTCAAAGATCACTTACTCACCCAAAACCAAATAAATACTGAATAACTGAACCTTATAAATTGTATATCTTAAATGTTTCTCACAATTATATCACATAAATGTTAAACCTAAAACCCAATCTAACTTTATTATTTTTTAAATACACTACCAAACAGAATACTCCATTCTACTGAATGTACAACAATGCATGCAACCATATGACCTGTCTTTGTAATACTCACTTGTGCTTTATAGTAATCAGTTTACATTAATGTTTTTCACTGATTTCATCATTGCTTAGTTAATCTTAAGTTAATTTTAAGCCAGCCCGTAATGCTATGCATAGTATAAGTGGCTTTGGCATGCTGCTCTTATCTGTATTTTTTTGTACCTCTGTAAGTGTGCTCAAATTATAAATAAATAAATAAATAAATAAATCAGTTAGTGTACTATGTTGCTGTACTGGTTGTTTACTGTCAGTTAGTATACTAACTGAAAGTGTACTATGTTGTTGTACTGGCTGTTTACTATCAGTTAGTGTACTATGTTGCTGTACTGGCTGTTTACTATCAGTTAGTGTACTATGTTGCTGTACTGGCTGTTTACTATCAGTTAGTGTACTATGTTGCTGTACTGGCTGTTTACTATCAGTTAGTATACTAACTGATAGTGTACTATGTTGTTGTACTGGCTGTTTACTATCAGTTAGTATACTAACTGATAGTGTACTATGTTGCTGTACTGGCTGTTTACTATCAGTTAGTGTACTATGTTGTTATACTGGCTGTTTACTATCAGTTAGTCTACTATGTTGTTGTACTGGCTGTTTACTATCAGTTAGTATACTAACTGATAGTGTACTATGTTGCTGTACTGGCTGTTTACTATCAGTTAGTCTACTATGTTGTTATACTGGCTGTTTACTATCAGTTAGTCTACTATGTTGTTGTACTGGCTGTTTACTATCAGTTATTATACTATGTTGTTGTACTGGCTGTTTGCTATCAGTTAGTATACTATGTTGTTGTACTGGCTGTTTACTATCAGTTATTATACTATGTTGTTGTACTGGCTGTTTACTATCAGTTAGTCTACTATGTTGTTGTACTGGCTGTTTACTATCAGTTAGTCTACTATGTTGTTGTACTGGCTGTTTACTATCAGTTAGTCTACTAT
Organism: Cherax quadricarinatus; assembly: GCF_038502225.1. Classification (NCBI taxonomy): domain Eukaryota; kingdom Metazoa; phylum Arthropoda; class Malacostraca; order Decapoda; family Parastacidae; genus Cherax; species Cherax quadricarinatus. The sequence continues at coordinate 16,157,617 of NC_091299.1, read as the reverse complement.
GTTGTTGTACTGGCTGTTTACTATCAGTTAGTCTACTATGTTGTTGTACTGGCTGTTTACTATCAGTTAGTGCAATATGTTCCTGTACTGGCTGTTTACTATCACTATAGGCCAATATCCAACTTACACCCTCTCTCAAAAATCTTCGAAAAATTATTCATAAACGAATCTACTCCTACCTCATCTCCCAAAACATACTCAGCCCCTTTCAATTTGGATTCAGGCCTAATAAAAATACTAATGATGCTATTATACACATGCTAGAATATATATACACTGCAATAGAGAAAAAAGAAGTCCCACTGGGGATCTTCATTGACTTACGTAAAGCTTTTGATACAGTTGACTATGACTTGCTCCACGTAAAATTGTCACACTATGGTATAAGAGGGCACTCCCTCAACTACCTAAAGTCATACCTCAGCAACAGAAGCCAATATGTGTACACAAATGGGTCAAACTCTTCCGCACAACCAATTACAGTTGGTGTCCCACAGGGAAGTGTCCTTGGCCCTCTTCTCTTTCTCCTATACATAAATGACCTACCAAATGCTTCGCAATTACTCAAACCCACACTATTTGCAGATGACACTACGTACGTGTTCTCTCACCCGAGCCCAGTCATGCTAGCCAATACTGTAAATACCGAATTACAGAAAATATCTACCTGGATGAGAACTAACAAACTTACACTAAACATTGACAAAACCTACTTCATTCTGTTTGGTAACAGAGCTACAGATGTCCCTCTTAACATAATGATAAACGGATCACCTATCACAAAGCTAACAGAGAGAAAATTCTTAGGAATCCACCTTGATAATAGACTCAAATTTCATACACATATACAACAAATTTCTAAGAAAATTTCCAAGACCGTAGGCATACTATCGAAGATACGGTACTATGTTCCACAGTCAGCCCTCCTGGCCATATATCACTCTCTTATTTACCCCTATCTCATCTATGGAATTTGTGCATGGGGTTCAACAACAGTTAACCATCTCAGACCACTAATTACCCAACAAAAGGCTGCAGTCAGAATGATAATAAATTCCCACTACAGGCAGCACACTCCACCAATATTCAAAACACTAAACCTACTCACCATACAAAACATCCATACTTATTACTGCACCTATTACATACATAGAACACTTAACTCTGATATTAACCCTCCCCTGAAACATCTCCTTGCCAACCTCAACAGAACACATGACCATAACACAAGACACAGATCACTCTTTGATGTTCCTCGTGTCCATCTCACGCTATGCAAAAACTCAATGCACATAAAAGGCCCTAAAATCTGGAATTCATTACCTGTAAATATAAAAGAAACACTACCTGTTTATAAATTCAAGTCTCTTCTCAAAGTTCACTTACTCACTCAAAACCAAATAAATACTGAATAACTGAACCTTATAAATTGTATATCTTAAATGTTTCTCACAATTATATCATAAATGTTAAACCTAGGACCCAATCTAACTTTGTTATTTTTTAAATACACTACCTAACAGAATACTCCATTCTACTGAATGTACAGCAATGCATGCAACCATATGACCTGACTTTGTAATACTCATTTTTGCTTTATTGTTATCTGTTTACAATAATGTTTTATCACTGATTACATCATTGCTTAGTTAATCTTAAGTTAATTGTAAGCCAGCCCGTAATGCTATGCATATAAGTGGCTTTGGCATGCTGCTCTTACCTGTATTTTTTTTTGTACCTCTGTATGTTCAAATTATTAAATAAATAAATAAATAAATAAATAAATAAATACTAACTGATAGTGTACTATGTTGCTGTACTGGCTGTTTACTATCAGTTAGTCTACTATGTTGTTGTACTGGCTGTTTACTATCAGTTAGTATACTATGCTGTTGTACTGGCTGTTTACTATCAGTTAGTCTACTATGTTGTTGTACTGGCTGTTTACTATCAGTTAGTATACTATGCTGTTGTACTGGCTTTTTACTCTCAGTTAGTCAACTATGTTGTTGTACTGGCTGTTTACTATCAGTTAGTATACTATGCTGTTGTGCTGGCTGTTTACTATCAGTTAGTCTACTATGTTGCTGTACTGGCTGTTTACTATCAGTGTACTATGTTGCTGTACTGGCTGTTTGCTATCAGTTAGTGTACTATGTTGCTGTACTGGCTGTTTGCTATCAGTTAGTGTACTATGTTGCTGTACTGGCTGTTTGCTATCAGTTAGTGTACTATGTTGCTGTACTGGCTGTTTGCTATCAGTTAGGTTCCTTGACAACAAGAGTTATTGAGGAAGCTCCGTGTACTAGAAGTTATTATCTAGACTAGGGATTCTCAACTTTTCCTCCATCATTAATCCCCTCGGCTTGATGTATTTCTTCACTTAAAGGGACAGAAAAACATGGTCAGAAAAAAAATAAATTATTAAGATTTTGCTCCATAAGCTTTATCAAACCTCGTCTTAAAACTATGTATGGTTCCTGCCTCCACTACATCACTTTCTAGGCTATTGCACTGCCTGACAACTCAGTGACTGAAGAAATACTTCCTAATATCTCTCTGACTCATCTGTCTTCAGCTTCCAATTGCGACCTCTTGTTTCTGTGTCCCCTCCCTGGAACATCCTGTCTTTGTCCACCTTCTCTATTCCGCGCAGTATTTTATATGTCGTTATCATGTCTCCCTTGACCCTCCTGTCCTCTAGTGTCGTCAGGCTGATTTCCCTTAGCCTTTCTTCATAAGACATTCCCCTTAGCTCTGGAACTAATCTTGTCGCAAACCTTTGCACTTTCTCTAGTTTCACGACGTGCTTTATCAAGTGCGTGTTCCAAACAGGTGCTGCATAGTCCAGTATGGGCCTGACGTACACGGTGTATAGTGTCTTGAACGATTCCTTATTAAGGTATCGGAACGCTGTTCTCAGGCTTGCCAGGTGCCCATATGCTGCAGCAGTTACCTGGTTGATGTGTGCTTCCGGAGACATGCTCGGTGTTATACTCACTCCAAGATCTTTCTCCTTGAGCGAGGTTTGCAGTCTTTGGCCACCTAGCCTATACTCTGTCTGCGGTCTTCTGTGCCCTTCCTCTATCTTCATGACTTTGCATTTGGCGGGATTAAATTCGAGAAGCCAGTTGCTGGACCAGGTCTCCAGTCTGTCCAGGTCTCTTTGAAGTCCTGTCCTGTCCTCATCTGATTTAATTCTCCTCATTAACTTCACATCGTCTGTGAACAGGGACACTTCTGAGTCTAACCCTTCCATCATGTCGTTCACATATACCAAAAATAGCACTGGTCCTAGGGCCGACCCCCGTGGGACCCCACTCGTCACAGGTGCCCACTGTGATACATCATTACGTACCATGACTCGTTGTTGCCTCCCTGTCAGGTATTCTCTGATCCATTGCAGTGCCCTTCCTGTTATATGAGCCTGATCCTCTAGCTTCTGCACTAATCTCTTGTGAGGAACTGTGTCAAAGGCCTTCTTGCAGTCCAAGAAGATGCAATCAACCCACCCCTCTCTCTCGTGTCTTACTTCTGTTACTTTATCATAAAACTCCAGAAGGTTTGTGACACAGGATTTTTCCTTCCATGAATCCATGCTGGTTGGCGTTTATACTCTTGTTCTGTTCCAGGTGCTCCACCACTCTCCTCCTGATAATCTTCTCCATAACTTTGCATACCATACACGTCAGTGACACAGGTCTATAGTCTAGTGCCTCTTTTCTGTCTCCTTTTTTAAAAATGGGAACTAAATTTGCCGTCTTCTATACCTCAGGTAGTTGCCCAGTTTCCAGGGATGTGTTGAAGATTGTGGTAAGTGGCACACACAACATATCCGCTCCCTCTCTAAGAACCCACGAGGAGATGTTGTCCGGTCCCATTGCCTTTGAGGTATCGATGTCCCTTAGCAGTTTCCTCACCTCCTCATCTGTATGTATGTCATCCAACACTTGTTGGTATATTCCTTGCTGGTGTCCCCATCTGGTCTGTCCCCCGAGAGGCCTTCCTGTCTCCACTGTAAATACTTCCTTAAATCTCATGTTGAGCTCCTCACATACCTCTTGATCGTTTCTTGTGAGTTCTCCACCTTCTTTCCTCAGCCTTATCACCTGGTCTTTGACTGTTGTCTTCCTCCTAATGTGGCTATGCAGCAGTTTCGGGTCAGACTTGACTTTCGATGCTATGTCTTTTTCGTACTGTCGCTGGGCCTCCCTCCTTATCTGTGCATACTCGTTTCTGGCTCTTCTACTAATCTCCTTATTTTCCTGGGTCCTTTGCCTCCTGTACCTTTTCCATTCTCTGATGCACTTAGTTTTTGCCTCCCTACACCTTCGGGTAAACCAAGGACTCGCTTTGGTCTTCCTATTATTTCTGTTTCCCTTGGGAACAAACCTTTCCTCTGCCTCCTTGCACTTTGTTGCTACATATTCCATCATCCCGTTTACTGATTTTCCTACCAGGTCTCTGTCCCACTGAACCTCCTGCAGGAAGTTCCTCATACTTGTGTAGTCCTCCCTTTTGTAGTTTGGCTTTTCCCATTCAGTTCCTGTTACCTTCTCCACTTGTAACTCTACTATATAATCAAAACTCAGAACCACATGATCGCTAGCTCCAAGGGACCTCTCGTAAGTGATGTCCTCAATGTCTGAACTGCTCAGGGTGAACACAAGATCCAGTCTTGCTGGCTCATCCTCCCCTCTCTCTCTGGTAGTGTCCCTGACATGTTGATGCATGAGGTTTTCAAGTACCACATCCATCATCTTGGCTTTCCATGTTTTGGGACCCCCATGTGGCTCCAGGTTTTCCCAGTCGATTTCCCTGTGGTTGAAATCCCCCATTACCAGTCACTTTGCTCTGCTCGAGTGAGCTCTTCTTGCCACCTCAGCCAGTGTGTCCACCATCACCCTGTTGTTTTCTTCGTACTCCTCTCTTGGTCTCCTGCAGTTCTGTGGTGGGTTATACATCACTCCAATGACTACTTTATGTTCTCCAGACTGAATTGTACCTTCTATGTAGTCTCTTTCTCCAATCACGTCCATGCCTTCCATTTCCTCAAATCCCCATCGGTTTTTTATGAGCAGTGCAACTCCTCCTCCCCCACTACTCCTATCTTTTCTCAGGATCTGATATCCCTGTGGGAAGATTGCATCTGTTATTGTCTCAGCAAGTTTTGTTTCTGTGACTGCTATGATGTCTGGGGATTTCTCGCTGATTCTTTCGTACCACTCATGTTTATTCATTATTCTATCAGCGTTTGTGTACCAAACTTTCAGCTTCTTTTCTATCACTGTGGTCCTGCAAGAATATTGGGGTTGGGGGAGTGGGAACCTTGGTGGGGGCCTATGGAGGGCTGTGGTGTAGGTGGGGTTTGTGATGATGGGGGTGGGGTCAGAATGCCCATTAGGGACAGCTGTTGAGGCGAGGTTTGTGATGTGGGTGTTGTTGGAAGAGGGAACAGTGAGTGGGTTGTGGTTTGGGTTGCTCAGTTGCGTTGTTATTGTCGCGGTTGAAGTCTTTCAGTGGGAGATTCTGCGGGGTGTGTTTGCCCTTCCTCCTGTGTCTGGGTCCTACTCATCTTCATCATTGCCTCTCGTTCCTCCTTGCATTTCTGTACCCTCTCTTTCAGTGTAGTCCTTTCTTCTTGTGTTCTGTTGCGATTGAGGTATACTCTCTGGCACCCCTGTTTGTCCCTCAGTCGTGCTTTCTCTTGCAGAATCCTGGTTCGAACTGATTCTTCCTTGAAAATTACTTTGACAGGCCGTATCCTTCCACTCGCAAACCACCCAATTCTCCGAAAATTTGTCACCTGGGTCATATCATCCTTACCTATTGTTTTCATGATGCCTTCAACATTTTTTTCCTCCTCCTGCTTTATTTCTTCGAAATTGTCCCCCTTGGCTTCTTGGAGCTTGTAGATAAAAACTGACCTCTCCCTTTCCTCCTCCCACTAAGTCTCCATTTGCATCCTCTGAGGTATTTTGTTTCCTTCCATTGAAATGTTCTTGCCTTCCGTCCCTGCCCTATCTGAAACTTCTATTCTCAGAGAACTGTCTTTCATGATCAGCTGTTCCTTGCTACTGCAGTTGGCTGTTAGAGTCTCTGCATATAACATACCTTCATTGTCTTTGGACCTGTCATTTGATCTTAGTATGCTCCTCATCTTTTCCCTGGCCCCACGTGGGTCTGATAGGGCCTTCGCGTACGGCATATCTCCTTTGTTTCTTACCGTCCCCTTGTCTGTGCCTGACATAGAATTTCCTGTTGTTGCATTTGAATTGTCATTTGTCTCTCTAATCTGTTTAAGGTTTCCCAGTTTCTCTTCTAAGCACTGTATCCTAGTTTCTGCTGCTAAGACTTGTAGCTCCCACTTCCTGCATTCTTCAGCTATCTGCTCCTGCATTATCTTGCCAAGCTCTTCTGTCTTCCTTCCCCACTCTTCCTCCCTTTTTTTGAGCTCTAACTCCCAATCTTTCCTCCCTGGTTCGTCCACCAGATCTCTGGTTTTCCGCCCTCTAGGGCCACCCATTTTTTTTTTACCACAGAAAGAAGCCTATGTATTTTACCACAGAGAAAAGTTTATGTGTTTTCAGGGTGTGTGTGTGGGGGGAAGAGGGACAAGGCGACAAGGGACAAGGAGAGAGAGAAAAAATAAGAAGGGGAAGGCTAGAGGAGGGAGAGAGAGAGTAAGAGGGGAAGAGTTAAAGGGTAGAAAGAGGGAGAGAGAGGAGGGAGGATGGGGGTGAGGGATAAGACTAGGGAGGGAGAGAGAGAAACGAGAGGGGGAGAGAAAGGGTAGAGAGAGGGAGAGAGAAAGAGAGAGAGAGAGATAGAGAGAGAGGGAGAGAGGAGGGTGAGGGAAAAGGCTATGAGAGAGAGAAATGCGAGGGAGGGGGAGAGAGAAAGATAGAAAGAGGGAGGGGAGAGAAGGCTGAAGAGGAGGGTGGGAGAGAGAGGGGGAGAGGTGGTGGAACGCGAGGGAGGGGGAGAGAGAAAGATAGAAAGAGGGAGGGGAGAGAAGGCTGAAGAGGAGGGTGGGAGAGAGAGGGGGAGAGGTGGGGGGACGCGGTCGAAATCCAAGGGTAGCTGTGTGGGTGTGTGTGTGTACTCACCTAGTTGTGGTTTCAAGGGTCGAGACTCAGCTCCTGGCACCGAGTGTGTGTGTGTGTGTGTGTGTGTGTGTGTGTGTGTGTACTCACCTAGTTGTACTCACCTAGTTGAGGTTGCGGGGGTCGAGTCCGAGCTCCTGGCCCCGCCTCTTCACTGATCGCTACTAGGTCACTCTCCCTGAGCCGTGAGCTTTATCATACCTCTGCTTAAAGCTATGTATGGATCCTGCCTCCACTACATCGCTTCCCAAACTATTCCACTTACTGACTACTCTGTGGCTGAAGAAATACTTCCTAACATCTCTGTGATTCATCTGTGTCTTCAGCTTCCAATTGTGTCCCCTTGTTACTGTGTCCAATCTCTGGAACATCCTGTCTTTGTCCACCTTGTCAATTCCTCTCAGTATTTTGTATGTCGTTATCATGTCCCCCCTATCTCTCCTGTCCTCCAGTGTCGTCAGGTTGATTTCCCTTAACCTCTCCTCGTAGGACATACCTCTTAGCTCTGGGACTAGTCTTGTTGCAAACCTTTGCACTTTCTCTAGTTTCTTCACGTGCTTGGCTAGGTGTGGGTTCCAAACTGGTGCCGCATACTCCAATATGGGCCTAACATACACGGTGTACAGGGTCCTGAATGATTCCTTATTAAGATGTCGGAATGCTGTTCTGAGGTTTGCTAGGCGCCCATATGCTGCAGCAGTTATTTGGTTGATGTGCGCTTCAGGAGATGTGCTTGGTGTTATACTCACACCAAGATCTTTTTCCTTGAGTGAGGTTTGTAGTCTCTGACCCCCTAGACTGTACTCCGTCTGCGGCCTTCTTTGCCCTTCCCCAATCTTCATGACTTTGCACTTGGTGGGATTGAACTCCAGGAGCCAATTGCTGGACCAGGTCTGCAGCCTGTCCAGATCCCTTTGTAGTTCTGCCTGGTCTTCGATCGAGTGTATTCTTCTCATCAACTTCACGTCATCTGCAAACAGGGACACCTCAGAGTCTATTCCTTCCGTCATGTCGTTCACAAATACCAGAAACAGCACTGGTCCTAGGACTGACCCCTGCGGGACCCCGCTGGTCACAGGTTCCCACTCTGACACCTCGCCACGTACCATGTGTGTGTGTGTGTGTGTGTGTGTGTGTGTGTGTGTGTGTGTGTGTGTGTGTGTGTGTGTGTGTGTGTGTGTGTGTGTGTGTATGTGTGTGTGTGCACGCATGTGTGTGTGTGAGCACGTCAGTTGATCATATATCCCAGAAATACACCTCACCTATATGTATCCATAATACTAATAAAATACCATTAATACTGAGAGTAATTCTAATAATTATAATACTAGTGTGTGTTAAAGAGTCTTTCGCCCAGTTGTGTACTACCTTATACTACATGTGTACCCAATACTTGCTTCTCAGATTGTACTGTCTTTGTGCCTTAAAACCTTATCTCTTAAAACTGTTGTCAGGGCTGTAGTCCTATTGGGCCCAACTTACTCCTCCTGCCTATTCCTTGCTCCTACAAATTTTATCTTCCTACTACTGCTAGGTGTTGTGTGTATGATAATCACTCTGGAGCAGGGTATGTGACAGGCAGCTACCAGTGATCGTAGGGCCGGCTCTATCACTCAAAACTTCCCCTTAACCACAAACAGGTGATGTGTGTGTGTGTGATAATAAATGTTTCATCTGATGGAAAATAGTATACTGTATAGAGGTACTCACTCTTTCCCTGAAGCCCTTGTAGCTGGCCCTGGATATAAGTAGGCCCAGCGTGGGTCCCAGGGACCAAACGATCTGCAGAAAAACAACAAAGTCAGTATATATATATATATATATATATATATATATATATATATATATATATATATATATATATATATATATATATATATATATATATATATATATATATAATATATATATATATATATATATATATATATATATATATATATATATATTCCAGCCATAACAGCACAGCTGGTAACCTCTGATTATTATATCTCTTCAACCTTACCTGCGTCGCCCTTTATTATATTAGTGGGGAAGATCTAAACCCATAAGGGTCACACAGTGCCTTGGGAGTGGGAGGTAATAAGATTTGATCCGAGGAAGATGAGGTTACTTCCAGTTCTTTATATTAAGAGCCCCTTAAGAGATATGATTTTTTTTTTTTTTTGCTTTCTGGAAAACCCGAAACTCCAGGTAAATAAAAAAATGGCAGATCCAACTGGCTTCATAATCTCGATGTTTATTTTTATTATTTATTATCACACTGGCCGATTCCCACCAAGGCAGGGTGGCCCGAAAAAGAAAAACTTTCACCATCATTCACTCCATCACTGTCTTGCCAGAAGGGTGCTTTACACTACAGTTCTTAAACTGCAACATTAACACCCCTCCAGGACTCAAGTCCGGCCTGCCGGTTTCCCTGAACCCCTTCATAAATGTTACTTTGCTCACACTCCAACAGCACGTCAAGGATTAAAAACCATTTGTTTCCATTCACTCCTATCAAACACGCTCACGCATGCCTGCTGGAAGTCCAAGCCCCTCGCACACAAAACCTCCTATACCCCCACTCTCCAACCTTTCCTAGGCCGACCCCTACCCCGCCTTCCTTCCACTACAGACTGATACACTCTTGAAGTCATTCTGTTTCGCTCCATTCTCTCTACATGTCCAAACCACCTCAACAACCCTTCCTCAGCCCTCTGGACAACAGTTTTGGTAATCCCGCACCTCCTCCTAACTTCCAAACTACGAATTCTCTGCATTATATTCACACCACACATTGCCCTCAGACATGACATCACTGCCTCCAGCCTTCTCCTCGCTGCAACATTCATCACTCATGCTTCACACCCATATAAGAGCATTGGTAAAACTATACTCTCATACATTCCCCTCTTTGCCTCTAAGGACAAAGTTCTTTATCTCCACAGACTCCTAAGTGCACCACTCACTCTTTTACCCTCATCAATTCTATGATTCACCTCATCTTTCATAGACCCATCCGCTGACACGTCCACTCCCAAATATCTGAATACATTCACCTCCATACTCTCTCCCTCCAATCTGATATTCGATCTTTCATCACCTAATCTTTTTGTTATCCTCATAACCTTACTCTTTCCTGTATTCACCTTTAATTTTCTTCTTTTGCACACCCTACCAAATTTATCCACCAATCTCTGCAACTTCTCTTCAGAATCTCCCAAGAGCACAGTGTCATCAGCAAAGAGCAGCTGTGACAACTCCCACTTTGCATGTGATTCTTTATCTTTTAACTCCACGCCTCTTGCCAAGACCCTCGCATTTACTTCTCTTACAACCCCATCTATAAATATATTAAACAACCACGGTGACATCACACATCCTTGTCTAAGGCCTACTTTTACTGCGAAATAATTTCCCTCTTTCCTACATACTCTAACTTGAGCCTCACTATCCTCGTAAAAACTCTTCACTGCTTTCAGTAACCTACCTCCTACACCTTACACTTGCAACATCTGCCACATTGCCCCCCTATCCACCCTGTCATACGCCTTTTCCAAATCCATAAATGCCACAAAGACCTCTTTAGCCTTATCTAAATACTGTTCACTTATATGTTTCACTGTAAACACCTGGTCCACACACCCCCTACCTTTCCTAAAGCCTCCTTGTTCATCTGCTATCCTATTCTCCGTCTTACTCTTAATTCTTTCAATAATAACTCTACCATACACTTTACCAGGTATACTCAGCAGACTTATCCCCCTATAATTTTTGCACTCTCTTTTATCCCCTTTGCCTTTATACAAAGGAACTATGCATGCTCTCTGCCAATCCCTAGGTACCTTACCCTCTTCCATACATTTATTAAATAATTGCACCAACCACTCCAAAACTATATCCCCACCTGCTTTTAACATTTCTATCTTTATCCCATCAATCCCGGCTGCCTTACCCCCTTTCATTTTACCTACTGCCTCACGAACTTCCCCCACACTCACAACTGGCTCTTCCTCACTCCTACAAGATGTTATTCCTCCTTGTCCTATACACGAAATCACAGCTTCCCTATCTTCATCAACATTTAACAATTCCTCAAAATATTCCCTCCATCTTCCCAATACCTCTAACTCTCCATTTAATAACTCTCCTCTCCTATTTTTAACTGACAAATCCATTTGTTCTCTAGGCTTTCTTAACTTGTTAATCTCACTCCAAAACTTTTTCTTATTTTCAACAAAATTTGTTGATAACATCTCACCCACTCTCTCATTTGCTCTCTTTTTACATTGCTTCACCACTCTCTTAACCTCTCTCTTTTTCTCCATATACTCTTCCCTCCTTGCATCACTTCTACTTTGTAAAAACTTCTCATATGCTAACTTTTTCTCCCTTACTACTCTCTTTACATCATCATTCCACCAATCGCTCCTCTTCCCTCCCGCACCCACTTTCCTGTAACCACAAACTTCTGTTGAACACTCTAACACTACATTTTTAAACCTACCCCATACCTCTTCGACCCCATTGCCTATGCTCTCATTAGCCCATCTATCCTCCAATAGCTGTTTATATCTTACCCTAACTGCCTCCTCTTTTAGTTTATAAACCTTCACCTCTCTCTTACCTGATGCTTCTATTCTCCTTGTATCCCATCTACCTTTTACTCTCAGTGTAGCTACAACTAAAAAGTGATCTGATATATCTGTGGCCCCTCTATAAACATGTACATCCTGAAGTCTACTCAACAGTCTTTTATCTACCAATACATAATCCAACAAACTACTGTCATTTCGCCCTACATCATATCTTGTATACTTATTTATCCTCTTTTTCTTAAAATATGTATTACCTATAACTAAACCCCTTTCTATACAAAGTTCAATCAAAGGGCTCCCATTATCATTTACACCTGGCACCCCAAACTTACCTACCACACCCTCTCTAAAAGTTTCTCCTACTTTACCATTCAGGTCCCCTACCACAATTACTCTCTCACTTGGTTCAAAGGCTCCTATACATTCACTTAACATCTCCCAAAATCTCTCTCTCTCCTCTACATTCCTCTCTTCTCCAGGTGCATACACGCTTATTATGACCCACTTTTCGCATCCAACCTTTACTTTAATCCACATAATTCTTGAATTTACACATTCATATTCTCTTTTCTCCTTCCATAACTGATCATTTAACATTACTGCTACCCCTTCCTTTGCTCTAACTCTCTCAGATACTCCAGATTTAATCCCATTTATTTCCCCCCACTGAAACTCCCCTACCCCCTTCAGCTTTGTTTCGCTTAGGGCCAGGACATCCAACTTCTTTTCATTCATAACATCAGCAGTCATCTGTTTCTTGTCATCTGCACTACATCCACGCACATTTAAGCATCCCAGTTTTATAAAGTTTTTCTTCTTCTCTTTTTTAGTAAATGTCTACAGGAGAAGGGGTTACTAGCCCATTGCTCCCGGCATTTTAGTCGCCTCATACGACACGCATGGCTTACGGAGGAAAGATTCTTTTCCACTTCCCCATGGACAATAGAAAAAATAAAGAAGAACAAGAGCTATTTAGAAAAAGGAGAAAAACCTAGATGTATGTATATATATATGCATGTGCGTGTCTGTGAAGTGTGACCAAAGTGTAAGTAGGAGTAGCAAGATATCCCTGTTATCTAGCGTGTTTATGAGACAGAAAAAGAAACCAGCAATCCTACCATCATGCAAAACAATTACAGGTTTCTGTTTCACAGTCATCTGGCAGGACGGTAGTACTTCCCTGGGTGGTTGCTGTCTACCAACCTACTCGATGTTTATACGGGCAAAATTCTTCTAAGAATTAGCATGTGAAGGTCCCGTATGAGCAAAGTTGTTGAAGACATTCCCAGCATCCTGGTATAGCTCGGGTAACTTCCAGGACCCTCAAACATAAACAAGGCGCCTCATAATTCGACGAAGGCGGAGACTGAGATCAAGTGTGTAGGTACAATTTTTTATTTATATCTAAAATGATGTAGCTTTTTATTCCCTTTAAGGGGCACGTAAATACCCGTCTTCGAATAATATTTTAAATTTCCCACTATAATCTATCTTGTCCATGATTATTATCACATTTGTTTTGTCTGTTTTGTAAAGTGAAGTCTAGCATCTTTCCTTAACTGTTGGTATAATTTAACAAATCTTTGAGGACAATAGTGTTGTACAGATCTGAGTTGTGTGTGTGTGTGTGTGTGTGTGTGTGTGTGTGTGTGTGTACTCACCTAGTTGAGGTTGCGGGGGTCGAGTCCGAGCTCCTGGCCCCGCCTCTTCACTGATCGCTACTAGGTATGTGTGTGTGTGTGTGTACTCACCTATTTGTGGTTGCAGGGGTCGATTCATAGCTCCTGGCCCCACCTCTTCACTGATTGCTACTAGGTCCTCTCCCTGCTCCATGAGCTTTATCAAACCTCGCCTTAAAACTATGTATGGTTCCCGCCTCCACTACGTCACTTTCTAGGCTATTCCACGGCCTGACTACTCTATGACTGAAGAAATACTTCCTAACATCCCTTTGATTCATCTGAGTCTTCAACTTCCAATTGTGACCTCTTGTTTATGTGTCCCATCTCTGGAACATCCTGTCTTTGTCCACCTTGTCTATTCTGCGCAGTATTTTATATGTCGTTATCATGTCTCCCCTGACCCTTCTGCCCTCCAGTGTCGTCAGGCCGATTTCCCTCAACCTTTCTTCGTAGGACAATCTCCTTAGCTCTGGGACTAGTCTTGTTGCAAACCTTTGTACTTTCTCTAATTTCTTGACGTGCTTGACCAGGTGTGGATTCCAAACTGGTGCCGCATACTCCAGTATGGGCCTGACGTAAATGGTATACAGAGTCTTGAACGATTCCTTACTGAGGTATCGGAACGCTATCCGTAGGTTTGCCAGACGCCCATATGCTGCAGCAATTATCTCATTGATGTGCGCCTCAGGATATGTGCTCGGTATTATACTCACCCCAAGATCGTTATTCTTGAGTGAGGTTTACAGTCTTTGGCCACCTAGAGTATACTCTGTCTGCGGTCTTCTTTGCCCTTCCCCGATCTTCATGAGTTTGCATTTGGCAGGGTTAATTTCAAGGAGCCAGTTGCTGGAACCAGGCTTGTAGCCTGTCCAGATCTCTTCGTAGTCCTGCCTGATCATCGACCGATTTAATTCTCCTCATTAACTTCACATCATCTGCAAACAAGGATACTTATGAGTCTATCCCTTCCGTTATGTCGTTCACATATACCAAAAAAGCACAGGTCCTAGGACTGACCCCTGTGGAGCCCGGCTTGTCACAGGCGCCCACTCTGACACCTCGTCACGTATCATGACTCGTTGTTTCCTCCCTTTCAGATATTCTTTGATCCACTGCAGTGCCTTTCCTGTTATGTGTGCCTGATCCTCTAGCTCTTGCATTAACTTCTTGTGAGGAACTGTGTCACCTTGTCATAAAACTCCAGTAGGTTTGTGACACAGGATTTTCCTTCCCTGAAACCGTGCTGGCTGTCGTTTATATGCTTGTTTCTTTCCAGGTGCTCCACCACTCTCCTCCTGCCGATCTCCATTTGCGTACTATGCACGTTAGTGACACAGGTCTTTAGTTTAATGCCTCGTGTCTGTCTCCTTTTTTTAAAAATTGGGACTACATTTGCTATCTTCCATACCTCAGGTAGTTGCCCACTTTCAATGGATGTGTTGAAAATCTTTGTTAGTGGCACACGCCTCATCTCTGCTTCCTCTCTAAGGACCCACGGAGAGATGTTGTCTGGTCCCACCGCCTTTGAGGTATCAAGTTCACATAGCAGCTTCTTCACCTCCTCCTCGGTTATGTGTACCTCATCCAGCACTTGTTGGTATACCTCCCTGTTCTGAATTCCTGGAATCCTACCTGTTTCCACTGTAAATACTTCTTTAAATCTCATGTTGAGCTCCTCACATACCTCTTGATCGTTTCTTGTGAACTCCCCACCATCCTTCCTCAGCCTGATTACCTGGTCCTTGACTGTTGTTTTCCTCCTGATGTGGCTATACAACCGCTTCAGGTCAGACTTGACTTTCGTTGCTATGTCATTTTCGTATTCTTGCTGAGCCTCCCTTCTTAACTGTGCATATTCGTTTCTGGTTCTACGGTTGATCTCTTTATTTTCCTGAGTTCTCTGTCTTCTGTACCTTTTCCATTCTCTAGTGCACCTAGTTTTTGTCTTCCTACACCTTTGGGTGAACCAGTGACTCGTTCTGGTTCTCCCATTATTTCTGTTTCCCTTGGGAACAAACCTTTCCTCTGCATTCTTGCATTTTGTTGTCACATAGACCATCGTTTCTTTTACTGGTTTTCCTGCCAGTTCTCTCCCCCACTGAAAGTCTTGTAGGAAGTTCCTCATGCCTGTGTAGTCCCTCTTTTTGTAGTTTGGTTTTCCCGTCCTATTCCTGCTGCTCTCTCCACTTGTAGCTCAACTATGTAATCAAAGCACAGAACCACATGATCACTAGCTCCAAGGGGCCTTTCATACGTGATATCATCGATGTCCGAACTACTCAAAGTGAATTCAAGATCCATTCTTGCTGGATCGTCCTCACCTCTCTCTCTGGTAGTGTCTTTAACATATTAATACATGAGGTTTTCCAGTACCACATTCACCATCTTGGCTCTCCATGTTTTGGGACCCCCATGGGGATCTTGGTTTTCCTAGTCGATCTCCTTGTGATAGAAATCACCCATAACTAGTAACTTTGCTCCCCCTCCCCTCCATGTGAGCTCTTCTGGCCACTTCGACTGGTGTGTTGCTCTCGTCGTATTCTTCTTTTGGTCTCCTGTAGTTCTGTGGTGGATTGTACATTACTGCAATTTCCACTTTATGGCCCTCAGACTGGATTGTTCCTACTAAGTAGTCCCTTTTGCACATTCCATTCATTCCTCTGTGTGTGTGTGTGTGTGTGTGTGTGTGTGTGTGTGTGTGTGTGTGTGTGTGTGTGTGTGTGTGTGTGAGTGTGTGTGTGTGTGTGTGTGTGTGTGTGTGTGTGTTTAAGCTAACTTGATAGATGTCTCTACCTGGCCAAAAGCGTCCAGCCAGATATCTGGCTCATTCAGGTCGTCCCCCTTCCACTTGAAGACGAAGCGAAGACCTGAGCCACTCTGGTCTATTGTGAGTCCCTGGATCGTGAGAGCGAACAGCATAGCTATGGTAACTAGAGACCACAGTTTGGAGACCACTCCGGTACGCCAGGTCTTGCCCAGCGACAACAGCAGCAGCAGACCCAGCCACAGGATTACCTGGATGATTATCATCGAAAAGTTGTACAACTGTCCATCTTCCATGTTGATCACCCCCAACACTGTGTTCCTGCCAGGAGGGAGAGAAGAAGTATTGTGTTATGAGGTCTCCATACTCCAGGTTACATGGAAAAGACATGTAGCAGAGTACTTTAAATTCCACACAAAGTCTATGAGCAGCATAAATCTTTAATGGTTGACGCATCGTATGAAATGGTTGGAAGGTTTAGGCTGTGTAGGCACAAATTTTGTTGGGTTCTCTGCAATAACTGGAAAATTCATCTTCTTATCATTTTTAAAGTTCATGTTAGCCTGTGTAAGTTATCATGTGCCAGTTTCATTAATCAAACTGGTTTCTGCAAAATAATAATTAGTGGATGTCTCTTCTGATCAAAAATAAATCACAGTGTCTTACCATGTTTGGTTATCTTGGGTTAAATCAACTTCATGTTCTTTTACGTGTCTATAACATCCGTGTGTCCTCAAGAACACTGTTAAACAAAAATTATGTAAACTAAGCTTACACGAAGCTCATTCATTTTCTTAAAAATGAGAAAAGATTTGATTGATTTTGGCATTTGTAAGTTCCAATTTACCGTTTTTTTTTCTTTTAAGAAGAAGAAGAAGAAGAAATTAGAAAAACTAAAATACTATTTTTCATGAAATAATTTTTAACTCTATCATCTGCTTAGCGTCAACACTTTCATGCTAGTTACCTGACAACGCAACACCTCAGACATTTTTATGGGTTATTAACTTGCTCTAATTAATTACATATAGACGAAATGTAAAGCGGCAGTATATACTGTATCATGCTGCTAGTACGGAGTTTACTTTCAAAATGGCGGATTGAAACAAATATTCGCAAGTGTTGCCATGTTCTGTCACCACACAAAAAGGCGCTGTATAAATGGCACTAGTTTCGATGTGCCGGTCAGGTCTTAGTCAGATGATGACCCGCCGCTGGAGCTTCTGGTCATCTGACGGAGGCCTTCCGCTGGCTTACCGGTCCACCCCTTTAAAAATTATGGTCATAGTTATAACCATTTGTACTTCAATAGTTTCAATATGCCGTAAGTTCGAATCTACCGTTATTTATGGTACCGCTATTTCGACAGTTTACTGTAATGTGTATTTTAGAATACTGGTCTCTTTGGGTCCTCTAAAAGATTAAAATTAAATTAGGTCTGTGCATGTCCTAATTTACCATTTTTATTGAAGAAATTTTGGATATTAGCGTCCGTTTGATGGCTTGTGAATTCCTCTTCTGATTATCACTAAACCTCCAAAGCTAATACTTAATTGCATTATGAATTTATTCCACACTCTGCACTATTCCAATCGCGTGCATTAAGGCACAAGGGACTAGGGTTATGGAACACGGGGATACCTTCCTCAGATCACACAGCAACTGAAATACAGTCATTATTATTATTATTATTATTATTATTATTATTATTATTATTATTATTATTATTATTATTAGTAGTAGTAGTAGTAGTAGTAGTAGTAGTAGTAGTACTAATAGTTTTTTTTTAACAAGGCCGTCTCCCACCGAGGCAGGATGACCCAAAAAGAAAGAAAATCCCCAAAAAGAAAATACTTTCATCATCATTCAACACTTTCACCATCACTCATACATAATCATTGTCTTTGCAGAGGCGCTCAGATACGATAGTTTAGAAGAAAATAACGTTATTAGAGGAACATGTAGGATTGGGGTACACGGGCGAAGAATAGGTAGAGTTCCTTGGATCAAGAGACCACTGACATCAAGACAACTAACTTCCTTGAGAAGTGCAAGTCTTGAAGGGCAGGGGTCCCTTGATGTTGGTTTCCCCTCCTGGGAGGTGCCTTGATTTCGGAGAAGAGCTCTTAATCCAAGGAGCTGCATTTATCTCACCTTCCTTGGATCAAACCTGGATGCCTCTCGTTTCCCCAGGCCCTATATGACCCACCCCAACACCTCCTTCCCTATGGGTTTGGCACTTTTTCCTGATTAAAATCAGTAAAGTTAGTGGTGATAAAGAGCTGTTGATTCACGGAATTGGAGTTACCTTTCCCTTTCTCGGGCCAAACCTGATTACCTTTCATTCCCTATGTACGGTTTTACCCCTTCGGGTACAGTGTTTCCCCACGAATAAAATAATAATAATAATAATAATAATAATAATAATAATACAATGAATAAATAAATAAATATATGCATATGTTATATATCATTATTATGCCCGACAAAATTTTTTAATATTAGAGGTACACTAAATAGATTATATAAACTTTGAATAAAGCACTTTTTGTAAATTCATGTGAATGTGTTACCTACAATTAAACTACTCTAGAAATTATGGAGTTGACGAGTGCAGTCAAAATTTGTGGTCTTTCTGCATCTACTAACATGCTCGAGTAGACGATGAAGATTTTATTGGGATTATTAACCCGGAAGAGTAGTTGACAGCCCAGTCGTGGTTGTCAGGATCCCCGGAAGCGTGGTTAGTAGCCCAGTCGTGGGTGTCAGGATCCCCGGAAGCGTGGTTAGTAGCCCAGTCGTGGGTGTCAGGATCCCCGGAAGCGTGGTTAGTAGCCCAGTCGTGGATGTTAGGGTCTAGTCTAGGTTTTTGGTTCTTCATCTTAACAACATACAAGCGGTTCCATTAATTCTTTACCTCATGGGCCCTGTCGTACCCATATTCGAAACTGTATAAAGAGTCTGCCTCCATTACATCCTCGTCTTGGTCGTTATATTTTTTCTCTACCCTGAGGCTCATAAAGTATTACCTGAAATCTTTGTGGCTCATGTACGTCTTCTACTTCCACTAATACACCTTGTCCCAGATCCCCGCCATGCAGTCTCTCTGCGCCCAGATAAGTCAATTGAGTATTTTGCACATTGTTATTATGTTTTCCTGGTCCTTCTTTCTTTTAAGGTTTTCCAGTTCCTTTAGTCTTTCTTCGTGGTCAGCTCTCTCAGCGCAACCACCAGTCTAGTGGCAAACTGTTCTGGCTGACGTCGCACTATGTGACACACTTTATATACGTCTTATATAACTCACGACATCGTAATGACGCGATTGCAAACAAACCATGCCACGGGCGGGGTTAGAACCTGCCCGTGGTCTGGAGTTTTATGACTCTGATCGCGGGTTCTAACCCTGCCCGTGGTATGATTCGTCTTACATATAATCCGACATTAACATTTCTTTAAGGTTCCTAAAGGCAGTTATTAGTTTCGATGCTATTTGCTAAGCTTTCTCATACAGTGTGAGGTTTAAACATCAAACTGTACGTCATTTGCTCTATATTTATATCAATGTGAGGCTTATGTTTCATTCCATCTTTACTCACTCCTCTTCCCCTTTTCATCCTCATTCTGTCTCTCGCTCTCCCTTTCTCTCCTCACCCAACCCTTCCTTGTTTCCATGCAAATCGGTCATCCTGGGATGGAATATAGGTACTTACAGGAAGTAGAAGTCATTTGGACTGTAGAAATACTGGTCATCATGGCCGTGATGATGGCGGGGAACCGGTCCAGAACCAGACCAACAGCTGGTTTCGTTGTCGGGGCAGGTAGTCCACGGTAATTCCTGACGCAAGCAATCGAACATGTAGCGCGCCAACCAGGCCAGCATCGTGCTGCTGTAACCCATCAGGATCACGCACGTCGCTACCATCCCCACACCCACACCTGTAATGATATTTTTTTATATGAACCTGCACTAGTATTCTCGAAGGTGGTATTCTCGAGCTAAGCAGTGAACTGACGATCTATGGCACAAGAGACATCTAAATTATTTAATAAGTTAAAGAGATCGTACAAATAACGAACTGCGCAAGAGAAGCAAGAAGTGAGGGACTAATGTAATTGAATTCTATGAAATAATGGCAAATATCAGAGGAGAGAGAGATGGGTGGACTGTATATTCATAGATTGTCTAAGGTACTGAGACTTTTCCCTCGCATTAAAACAAATATACAAGCTGGTAATCTAAGCTGGAGTGGCTGGCAGAGAGACAGTGAGAGGTGTCAAGATGGTGAAAGCAACAAGATTCACTTATTAAGCCCATACTCTTCCTGATATAAGTAAATGACCTACCACGTGAAAGTTTCTTGTATGCCAGTGTTTGCGGATGACATAAATTAATGAAAATAAAAACGGAGGAATACATTAACAGGCTTCAGGAAGACTAACAGGTTACAGGAATGATTTGGCATTGCTAATGGAATTCATCCCCGGCAAACCAATTTTGTGAGCGTCTCACTCAAAGAGAATAACATCCGCAGCGTATGCAGAGCTGGCAAATATTATAAACATTTTCTAGAATTTTAATGTGGTGTCATTGCAAAAAAATAATATGTACTGAGTCAAAAAAAGAGAATCAGTGTACAATAACAAAGCATAACCATACTCTCAGAGGGGAATTTTAGGCCTAGCGTCCCGGTTTACCTGGAGTTTACCTAGAGAGAGTTCCGGGGGTCAACGCCCCCGCGGCCCGGTCTGTGACCAGGCCTCCTGGTGGATCAGAGCCTGATCAACCAGGCTGTTGCTGCTGGCTGCACGCAAACCAACGTACGAGCCACAGCCCGGCTGATCAGGAGCTGACTTTAGGTGCTTGTCCAGTGCCAGCTTGAAGACTGCCAGGGGTCTGTTGGTAATCCCCCTTATGTGTGCTGGGAGGCAGTTGAACAGTCTCGGGCCCCTGACACTTATTGTATGGTCTCTTAACGTGCTAGTGACACCCCTGCTTTTCATTGGGGGAATGTTGCATCGTCTGCCAAGTCTTTTGCTTTCGTAGTGAGTGATTTTTTTGTCAGAGGAAAGACAATCTCCCTGATAATAGGGTGTATACATAGTGTTGTAGTGTGTACCACAGTGTACCCTGGTATATGGATAATAAATGATAGGGTGAAATTTAAAACTGAAGTGTTAGGCCCAAAGAGGCAGGTTCATGTTGTAAACAGTTGCCAGCAGTCGTCAGAACCTCCCACACAGGTCTGCTAGTGTACCTGACCTATAATTAATGATACCAGGGAGTAAAACATTCCTGTTGAAATACGAAGAGGTTCAAAATCTCGAGGAAATACGGAAAGTGCACAGTTTTGTAGAAATATGATAAACAGTGTATAGTTGTTAGTATTTATTGTGATGGAGTGACGTATACAGTGTGCGGTAAACCTGTAGTTAGCAGCAGTCGCAATATACACAACGAAAATCATTATTCCTCCAGTAATCTTCATATACTGAAGCCAATGGCGCCCAAACACGCAAGTTATACTTTCTGTGTCAAACTGAACACATATTACTCTGTTTAATTTCTTTCCAGTGGTCCTTTTCATGAGCTAGTCCAAAATCACCCAGTGAGCCTAATCCAGATCTGCCCGGATTCATCCAACGACTGGATTCAAACAGATTCGTTGATAACATGGTATACTCTGACTGGTTTCACTAACTGACGGGGGTCTAAGTGCCCTTATCAAACACTCAAACAGTAACTACAACAAATAGTTACAATACAGATAGACAGATCTACCGTTAAGGTGATCATTAGAAAAAAGATATAGAGTGATCCACTAACTGGATTTGTCCGAATTCGCTGGATTCGGGTGAATTCAAACGGTTTTGTTGGAAATAAAGCTAGATCAGAAGAACTGTTACAAAAAAATTAAATACTTCAGGGAATTATAGACTAACTAACTAGTAGAGTTCTCAAGTATTGTAAGATGACCACCACCATGAAGATCTGTGTAGTCTGCAGAAAGGGTAAGGGACGAAAACAGGCCTGGATTGCTTGCCATCTCTGTGGTCAGTGATCCCATGGTATATGCAGGGACTTTAAACCAGTGACCACACTTGCCATAAACTCAGAGAGATATATTTGGGTCTGCCCAAACGAGATACACCTGTATGAGGAAATGACATCTATATTAAAAGATAAGAACACCAATAAAACATCTTTCTTGAAAGATATGTCAGCATGGTATGACATCTGGGAAAAAAAGATGGGTGGTAGGGACGGGGCTGTCTTGGACAGTGCTCGTGAGAGTGCTAGTGTTGTCCTGGAGGAAAGTGCTCCAGAGGGTCCTAGTGATGTCTTAGAAGATAGTCTTGTGAGGGTATTTGTGTTGTTTTGGAGGACACTGAAGACAACGTTCTTCAGTCCACAGAGGTTCAAAATAGAGATACTACTGGAGATGGATCAAAATGGGATGATGCCTCAGGGAATAGTGCCGACACACTACCAGCAAAACCTGGTGGACGCACTGATGTCCATACAAGGGTGAAAGATGGGGAGGAAACAGGTAAAATAAATGCACCAGCAGCGAACGTAGGTACAATAAATCTTAGCAAACAGAATCACAATCTATGTAAATACTATGCCTTGGGTATCTGCAGGCACAGTATATCTGGTGAAACAACTGGGACATGCACTTTTGACCATCCCAGAAAATGCAGCACCCACATGAAAACAGGAGAGTGCAACATCCCTTCTTGTAACTTATTTTACCTAGAAATGTGTCACTCATCAATCCATGAAAGAAAATGCTACAATCCATACTGCCAGGCACATCATCTAAAGGGGACTAGAAGACACAGACCAGCCAGACTATGGGAAACAAAAGAGAGGAGCCACAACCTCTCCAGGGACAGAGGTTTATTAGGGCCAGGAGGGAAAAAAGACTGGCAAGAAATGACAGTAATCCTACACCACTTGAAAACACTTCTGGAGCAGAGGCACGTACATTAGCCTCTACTCCAGAACAACAGATATTATAGCCAGCAAATAAAACCCCCCTAAATTCTACCAATACAACATTTGTCTTTGCAAACATACAGGGTCTAAAACCGTCAAAAAACAACAAATTCCTTACATCAAGGGACTGCTCATGGAGTCAAATGCAATGTTTGCAGCATTCACAGCGACCCACATAAAGGATCATTATGACAACGAAATATGGATCTCACGTTATAACATATTCCGATGAGACAGACTAAACACGCAACAAGGGGGGGTTGGCCTTCATGCCACAGAGTTGCTCATTTGCACAGAACTACTAACCAGCTCAAATGATGTAGTTTTAGCGGTAAAGAATGAAAACCAAAACATTGTCATTGTGGTAGTATACAAGCCTCCAGATGCAACTTCCCAGCAATTCCAGGAGCAGCTTGAGAAAATCGACTACTATCTGGAAAATCTCCCAACTCCTGCCCCAAACATCTTACTACTAGATTTCAACCTGAGACACCTAAAATGGAAGAGTATAGCAAACAATGTTTTAGAAGAGATCACGCCAGGAGGCAGCTCAGCTGAAAATTCACACACGCACGAACTATTAAATCTCTGCACCTAATTCACCTTAAGTCAGCAAATAGTAGAACCTACAAGACTAGAAAATACACAGGACCTCATCTTCACTAACAACGACGATCTGATACATAATATAACTGTATCAAAGACAATACACTCAGATCACAACATAATAGAGGTACAGACATGTATGCACAGGGCTCTGAACCTGCAAAATGTGAGCAGTCATGAAGGTCTCTTCACGAAATTCAATTTCAACAACAAAAAACATACAATGGGATCAAGTAAACCATGTCCTAAATGAAACAAGCTGGGAAGATATCCTAAACAACACGGATCCGTAAAGTAAAAGGACACAAGTGCAACTAATGTGACATTTTATTGTGGCAACGTTTCGCTCTCCAGGAGCTTTATCAAGCCATTACAAACAATACATGGACACAGAGGGTATATAAAGGCTCAGAGTGAGGTGCAATATTAGTGAGGTACCATATCGAAGTTCACTAGTGGTAGTAGTAGTAGTAGTAGTGACAAAAATAATACAGTATGGTAGAGCAATTAATTCGTACATGAGTAAAAGGATATAAAAGCTATTACTTGGGTAGCATAAAAATAGGTTGGACTACTACTACTACTACTACTACTACTACTACTACTACCACTAGTGAACATCGATATGGTACCTCACTAATATTGCACCTCACTCTGAGCCTTTATATACACTCTGTGTCCATGTATTGTTTGTAATGGCTTGATAAAGTTCCTGGAGAGCGAAACGTTGCCACAATAAAATGTCACATTAGTTGCACTTGTGTCCTTTTACTTTACATATTGTCGGTAATTCTACCAACTTTATTACAACACGGATCCGATCATTTGCCATGAAAAAATGAATTCTGTGGTTCTTGAGATCTGCTCAAGACACATTCCATTAAGAAAAAGAAAGGGAAGATATAAACTAGAAAGAGAGAGACGTTCCCTATACAGACGAAGGAGAAGAGTCGCAGAGCTGCTGAGTGGGGCCAATATGTCTGAAATACGAAGGGAGGCACTAGTCAATGAAATTGCAAATATCGAACTTAAGCCAAAGGAATCTTATAGGAGACAAGAATCACAGGAAGAACTAAAAGCCATAAAGGAAATTGAAAAAAAAACCTCTTCTCTTATGCCAAATCTAAGGAAAAACAACATCCAGTATTAGGCCCCTGCTTAGGCATGATGGGACATACACAGATGAGAGCCAAGAAATGAGTGAGATACTAAAGCCCCAATACGACTCAGTGTTCAGCTAACCGCTGCCCAGACTAAGGGTCGACAATCCAAATGAATTCTTTATGAACGACACCCAAAATTTGGTCATCCCAAAAATCTCGGATATTATTATAACTCCACAAGATTTTGAAGAGGCAATAAATGATATGCCCATGCACTCTGTCCCAGGCCCAGACTCGTGAAACTCCGTGTTCATCAAGAATTGCAAGAAGCCCCTATTGCGTGTCTTCTGCATTCTATGGAAAGGGAGCATGGATATAGCGGTCATCCCACACACACTAAAAACAACAGACATAGGCCCACTCCACAAAGGTGACAGTAAATTAATTGCAAAGAATTACAGACCGATAGCATTAACATCCCATATCATAAAAATCTTTGAGAGGGTTCTAAGAAGCAAGATCGATAACCACCTAGATACCTGGAGTTTACCTGGAGAGAGTTCCGGGGGTCAACGCTCCCGCGGCCTGGTCTGTGACCAGGCCTCCTGGTGGATCAGAGCCTGATCAACCAGGCTGTTACTGTTGGCTGCACGCAAACCAACGTACGAGCCACAGCTCGGCTGGTCAGAAACCGACTTTAGGTGCTTGTCCAGTGCCAGCTTGAAGACTGCCAGGGGTCTGTTGGCAATCCCCCTTATGTATGCTGGGAGGCAGTTGAACAGTCTCGGGCCCCTGACACTTATTGTATGGTCTCTTAACGTGCTAGTGACACCCCTGCTTTTCATTGGGGGGATGTTGCATCGTCTGCAAAGTCTTTTGCTTTCGTAGTGAGTGATTTTCGTGTGCAAGTTCGGTACTAGTCCCTCTAGAATTTTCCAGGTGTATATAATCATGTATCTCTCCCGCCTGCGTTCCAGGGAATACAGGTCCAGGAACCTCAAGCGCTCCCAGTAATTGAGGTGTTTTATCTCCGTTATGCGCGCCGTGAAGGTTCTCTGTACATTTTCTAGGTCAGCAATTTCACCTGCCTTGAAAGGTGCTGTTAGTGTGCAGCAATATTCCAGCTTAGATAGAACAAGTGACCTGAAGAGTGTCATCATGGGCTTGGCATCCCTCGTTTTGAAGGTTCTCATTATCCATCCAGTCATTTTTCTAGCAGATGCGATTGATACAATGTTATGGTCCTTGAAGGTGAGATCCTCCGACATGATCACTCCCAGGTCTTTGACGTTGGTGTTTCGCTCTATTTTGTGGCCAGAATTTGTTTTGTACTCTGATGAAGATTTAATTTCCTCGTGTTTGCCATATCTGAGTAATTGAAATTTCTCATCGTTAAACTTCACATTGTTTTCTGCAGCCCACTAAAAGATTTGGTTGATGTCCGCCTGGAGCCTTGCAGTGTCTGCAATGGAAGACACTGTCATACAGATTCGGGTGTCATCTGCAAAGGAAGACACGGTGCTGTGGCTGACATTCTTGTCTACGTCAGATATGAGGATGAGGAACAAGATGGGAGCAAGTACTGTGCCTTGTGGAACAGAGCTTTTCACCGTAGCTGCCTCGGACTTTACTCTGTTGACGACTACTCTCTGTGTTCTGTTAGTGAGGAAATTATAGATCCATCGACCGATTTTTCCTGTTATTCCTTTAGCACGCATTTTGTGCGCTATTACGCCATGGTCACACTTGTCGAAGGCTTTTGCAAAGTCTGTATATATTACATCTGCATTCTTTTTGTCTTCTAGTGCATCTAGGACCTTGTCGTAGTGATCCAATAGTTGAGACAGACAGGAGCGACCTGTTCTAAACCCATCAGTTTACACAACCCAGGGCAACATAGGTTTAGAGCAGGTCGCTCCTGCCTGTCCCAGCTACTGGACCACTATGACAAGGTCCTGGATGCTGTAGAGGATAAACAAAATACAAATGTAGTGTACACAGACTTTGCAAAAGTTTTCAGCAAGTGTGACCATGGTGTAATAACACACAAAATGCGTGATAAAGGAATAACGGGAAAAGTTGGTAGATGGATCTACAACTTCCTGACAAATAGAACACAAAGAGTAATAGTAAACAGAGTAAAGTCCCAGGCAGCCACGGTAAAAAGCTCTGTTCCACAAGGCACAGTACTTGCTCCCATTCTATTCCTCATCCTCATTTCTGACAAAGAGATGTAAGTCATAGCTTGGTGTCTTCCTTTGTCGGTGACACCCGGATTACCATGGCAGAGACCTGCATCGAAGACACCGCGAGACTCCAAGCGGACATCAACCAAATCTTCGAATGGGCCACTCAAAACAATATGAAGTTCAACGAGGAGAAATTTCAACTACTCAGATATGAGAAACTTGAAGAAATTAAAAATGTGTCACGGTATACAACAAATTCTAACCATACAATAGAGCAGAAAAGTAATGTGAAGGACCTGGGAGTGACAATGTCAGAGGATCTCGCCTTCAAAGACCACAACAATGTATCTATCTCATCTGCTAGGAAAATGATAGGATGGATAATGAGAACCTTCAAAACTGGGGACACTAAACCCATGATGATTCTCTTCAAAGCGCTTGTGGTCTCTAGGCTGGAATACTGCTGTACACTAACTGCCCCCTTCAAGGCTGGCGACATTGTAGTCCTGAAGAGTGTACAAAGAACTTTCACGGCACACATAAGTACGGTAAGGCACCTGAACTGCTGGGAATGGTTGAAGGTCCTTGTTCTGTATTCCCTCGAATGCAGGCGAGAGAGATACATGATAATATACTCTTGGAAGGTCCTGGAGGGATTGGTACTAAACCTGCACACGAAAATCACTCCCTATGAAAGCAAAAGACTCGGCAGGAGATGCAACATTCCCCCGATGAAAAGCAGGGGCGCTACGGGTACACTGAGGGAAAATACAATAAGTGTCCGGGGCCCAAGACTTTTTAATTGCCTCCCAGCATACATAAGGGGGATTACCAATAGTGTTCAAGAAGGCACTGGACAGGCACCTAAAGTCAGTACCTGACCAACCGGGCTGTGGTTCGTATGTCAGCCTTCATGCGGCCAGCGGTAACAGCCTGGTTGATCAGACCCTGATCCACCATGAGGCCTGGTCTGAGACGGCCCCGAAACCTTCTCCAGGTAAACTCTAGGTAAACACTGCATGTGTAGGATCAGTGTTCGAGTGCTCAGTTTCACTCGAGAAGTTCAGAGGTTTGCTACAAGACTTTTGTCATAAGTAAGTAAGTAAGTAAGTAAGTTTATTCAGGTATACACAAATACAATTACATAGATTATCATACATAGCAGCATATGTGTAGAGAACCTAGGATAACCCAAAAAAGTCAGACAGAGTGACTTATTTCCATTGGGGTCCTTTTACCTTATTATTATAATATAAAGGTTATAATATTTTCTTATTATTCTATAATGAAGATAACATCTTATTATCATACTAAAAAGACTATCTACTACACGAGAGTCATTAAGACTATCTACTACACGAGGGTCATTAAGACTATCTACAATACGAGGGTCATTACTAGGAATAAGGTAAAATTTACACGTATGTTAGATAAAAAATAGAAAATCATTCCCCTCCCTTTCTGTAGCTACATTCATCAGACACCTTTTGGCACTCTTGAACTGGTTCATGCTATGACTGGCTTTGACATGTGCGGGCAGTCTGTTCCATTCCTTTATTGCTGTACAATAAAAGGTGTTTGAAGCCTGGCCAATGACTGTGGGTACTACAAAGTTGTGCTCTCTCCCCCTAGTACTATGATTGCTTTGGTTCCCAACCTTGACAAAATTGACAGCAAGATATTCTGGACACTGTTTGTGAGCAATTTTATAAACATGATTTAGCTTCAGTTGTTTTACTCTGTCTTCATAACTATAAAGACATGAAGAGAGTTAGATTTTACATCACTAGAAGACCAGAGACCCGGAGGAAACATGGTGTTAAGATACACACAGATAATATGGGTATCACAACTTGATATGGAAGAAAATGGAATGAGGGGATATAAGAAGAAACTAGAAGTCAATGTATGAGAAAGGTGAGCAATTGAAATTAAGTAGGAATGGAATGGTAGCCAGCTCACTCTATTAGTTATAAAACAGTATAAAGGGGCCCCTGGATCCAGTAAGATGCACCAGTTAACCAGAGTGCAGGTGCGGGGCGCAAGAACTGAGCACTCAATCTCCCAAAGATACAATTAGTTGCAGTAACGTAATGTAACCCACGTTAGCCTGCCCAACACTATCGTTGGTTAATCTACATTCATTAGATATTACTTAATATTAACAAGTGATGGTTTTCGTTTAGTGACGTTCAGGCTGACTGTCGACATGCTAGTGTAACAACGAATTTAGTGCCTGCAAGTATGTATTCGTAGATGTTGAAACGCTATTACAACAATAAATCTGGAGTGCATCTGTATGCATACTGATCTATATAACGTAATCCACATTCTCCCCCTCCCTCCTTGTTTTTCTTATGTATATTTGTTCCCAATATGTAACTCGCTCTAACCACTTGTTACCCATCATTGAGTATACAGCGCCGATGTAGAACTCCCACAAAGACACTAAGTGAAGCACGAGAGAACGCGAGGAAGATCATCTTGACCGGTAGCTGAGCAGATAATAATAAGGCAGTAGTGACCTAGGAGGAGGAGAGAGACTGACCTGTGAAGAGCGGGAGGCACCTGAAGATCGTGATGACACCGAGTGAGGAGAACTGAGCCAAGGTCTGCTCCAGGAAACACAAAGGGACGCCCAATACGATCATCAATACAGCGTATGCAGTGAAGAATCCAGCTGCAGGTGTTCACAACATATGCAAATCATCACAAAGTCAACTTATTAGCTACAAACTAAGATACCGTAATACAAAATTAGCATTACAGTCATGAATATAAAACTTCGTTCTTAATATGAGGAAGGAGCTTGGTATTTCTAGTATCAGTGATAGGATTGTTGAGATTAACACTGTACTCGGTATTAGAATATTAAGAAATGAACCAGACACTGTCACAATGAATCTTACTAAGTGTCTCGAAGTAAATACACACAGATCTAAATGGATTGTGAAAACGTGGAATTGCATTAAGTTTTATAACCTGCGTGAACTGTATCACTGTAGGCAACAAGAGCATTTCACCCCTCCATGGAAGATGTGTTCATTTAATATCACATACCTGCAAGTCCCTCCCAAGAAGCTCATTGCTAGTAATCCCTTCCTTAAATCACTTGTTAAAGCAACTGCTCAAGAAGAAATTTCTCGCCTAGCTGGTAGTAATAAGTTATCACAAGTTATATACACTGATTGATCTAAACAGGAGTCTTCTGGCAGGGCTGCATCTGCTCTTGTTGCCACCTCCCTAGTTAAGAACGATAATAAATTTGTTGCGTTAAGCATAAGAATTAACAACTGGGCGTCTACACTGTAAACTGAATTGTTTGCAATCCTAATGGCGCTGAGCTTGACTATCATCATTACTGATTCTATGTCATCACTGAAGGCTCTTAACTCATATAATGACTCCAACAACATGCTCATTAGAGAAGCCAGGTATAGATACTAAAAAATCCGGGACAAAGGAATTACTGTACAGTTGCTATGGATCCCATCACACATTGGATTACTCCTTCATGATAAAGTTGATATGTTAGCCAAGAAAAGTACCCAGAAGGAGAATGTAGAATATAACTTTGGTATATCTGTGTCTAGCATTAGGAATAATATTAGGAGAGAAGTAAATAATGAAAATGATTGTTATAGGAATGCAGTTAGAAGCCTGAGTTGATCTATAACCCACTATGATAACATGAACGTAGATAAGTATGTTTATGGAGCAACTTGCAATGTGAACAGACTGACTGATGTTGTAGTGGCCAGGCTTAGGCTTGGTTACAAGTACTTCTGGCAGTTTGGGAGACACACAGATGATGATCAAACTAAATGTAAATTATGTGATCAGACATATGGTCACCGTCTTGAACACTATGTGCTTAATTGTCCACTTATTGATCTGATAAGCAACGCCCAGTATTGGGCCCCTACTTAAACAAGATGGGTCCTACACAGATGACAGCAAGGAAATGAGTGAGCTACTCAAGTCCCAATATGACTCAGTTTTTAGCAAGCCGCTAACCAGACTGAGAGTCGAAGATCAAAATGAATTTTTTATGAGAGAGCCACAAAATTTGATTAACACAAGCCTATCCGATGTTATCCTGACGCCAAATGACTTCGAACAGGCGATAAATGACATGCCCATGCACTCTGCCCCAGGGCCAGACTCATGGAACTCTGTGTTCACCAAGAACTGCAAGAAGCCCCTATCACGAGCCTTTTCCATCCTATGGAGAGGGAGCATGGACACGGGGGTCGTCCCTCAGTTACTAAAAACAACAGACATAGCCCCACTCCACAAAGGGGGCAGTAAAGCAACAGCAAAGAACTACAGACCAATAGCACTAACATCCCATATCATAAAAATCTTTGAAAGGGTCCTAAGAAGCAAGATCACCACCCATCTAGAAACCCATCAGTTACACAACCCAGGGCAACATGGGTTTAGAACAGGTCGCTCCTGTCTGTCTCAACTACTGGATCACTACGACAAGGTCCTAAATGCACTAGAAGACAAAAAGAATGCAGATGTAATATATACAGACTTTGCAAAAGCCTTCGACAAGTGTGACCATGGCGTAATAGCGCACAAAATGCGCGCTAAAGGAATAACAGGAAAAGTCGGTCGATGGATCTATAATTTCCTCACTAACAGAACACAGAGAGTAGTCGTCAACAGAGTAAAGTCCGAGGCAGCTACGGTGAAAAGCTCTGTTCCACAAGGCACAGTACTAGCTCCCATCTTGTTCCTCATCCTCATATCCGACATAGACAAGGATGTCAGCCACAGCACCGTGTCTTCCTTTGCAGATGACACCCGAATCTGCATGACAGTGTCTTCCATTGCAGACACTGCAAGGCTCCAGGCGGACATCAACCAAATCTTTCAGTGGACTACAGAGCTAGACAATATGAAGTTAATGAAAATAAGATACCAGATATACTAAACAAATTACCTAAATTTGCTTCAGAGTACAAAACAAATTCTGGCCACGAAATAGAGCGAAACACCAACGTCAAAGACCTGGGAGTGATTATGTCGGAGGATCTCACCTTCAAGGACCATAACATTGTATCAATCGCATCTGCTAGAAAAATGACAGGATGGATAATGAGAACCTTCAAAACTAGGGAGGCCAAGCCCATGATGACACTCTTCAGGTCACTTGTTCTATCTAGGCTGGAATATTGCTGCACTCTAACAGCACCTTTCAAGGCAGGTGAAATTGCCGACCTAGAAAATGTACAGAGAACTTTCACGGCGCGCATAACGGAGATAAAACACCTCAATTACTGGGAGCGCTTGAGGTTTCTAAACCTGTATTCCCTGGAACGCAGGAGGGAGAGATACATGATTATATACACCTGGAAAATCCTAGAGGGACTAGTACCGAACTTGCACACGAAAATCACTCACTACGAAAGCAAAAGACTTGGCAGACGATGCACCATCCCCCCAATGAAAAGCAGGGGTGTCACTAGCACGTTAAGAGACCATACAATAAGTAACAGATAAGTGAACTGTAGATATGTAGATATAAATCCATATATACTCCTGTTAACCCTTTGGGGCCTAGTTCCTAGGCCTTTTGTGCATCCATATGCAATGCGCTACCGTCCACAGGATGGATATGGGGCGCACAATAAACTAGCCACTTCGGTGGCAAACTCTAAATCTTTGTTTGTTGAATTTTAATGATAGTCCACCTCAGGTCTGCTCAGTTCGCATCCTAGTGTAAGAGTTTGAAATTATAGTTCTAATCACAGTTCTAATAAGAGTTCGAATTCCACAGATACATGAAAAAAAAATTTTTAAATTGTCAACTTACATCCTTCGTCACTGCTCCATTTATAAGCGAGGGCGGGGAGTCTGACGAGAGCAGGAGAGGCCAGTGCTAGGCAGAGGTGCTGCAGCAGGTTGGTGGCACCGAAGGCAAACACTGGTTCATCCTCCTCTATCTGGTTCCTGGCTGAGACTGTCACAGACTCTATGTCGTCTTCAACACGGACGTTCCCCACGGCTGGGCTGTGGTGAGCCTGCAACATAACACATCTAGGCTTCAACAGACATAATTATGTAACACATCTAGGCTTCAACAGACATAATTATGTAACACATCTAGGCTTCAACAGACATAATTATGTAACACATCTAGGCTTCAACAGACATAATTATGTAACACATCTAGGCTTCAACAGACATAATTATGTAACACATCTAGGCTTCAACAGACATAATTATGTAACACATCTAGGCTTCAACAGACATAATTATGTAACACATCTAGGCTTCAACAGACATAATTATGTAACACATCTAGGCTTCAACAGACATAATTATGTAACACATCTAGGCTTCAACAGACATAATTATGTAACACATCTAGGCTTCAACAGACATAATTATGTAACACATCTAGGCAGCTAGTCTGCGGCTGCAGCCACAGCAAGCAGCAACAAGGCTGCTCCTATATCTTGCCGTCCCCTGGGCCTATCCGAGCTCCAGTGATGGCCAAATTGCAAGTACTGCTGCAACAACATGCAAGGAACCTATAGTGACTTGAAAACTGACGGTGACGACAACGAAATGGACTAAATATGACAAAAGAGGGACCGGCATTCAAGTACCAGACCTGCTGCCAGACGTGAACCACACATGAGACGTTTTCCACTACTTTGAAATAAGATAAGATAAGATTTCGTTCGGATTTTTAACCCCGGAGGGTTAGCCACCCAGGATAACCCAAGAAAGTCAGTGCGTCATCGAGGACTGTCTAACTTATTTCCATTGGGGTACCCACACCAGTCGACTAACACCCAGGTACCTATTTGCTGCTAGGTGAACAGGACAACAGGTGTAAGGAAACGTGTCGAAATGTTTCCACCCGCCGGGAATCGAACCCGGGCCCTCCGTGTGTGAAGCGGGAGCTTTAGCCACCAGGCCACCGTGCCACACTGACCTCCATATCAACTGCACCAGTGTTCAACGGGAAGACAACATGGCAGAAAACCTGATCAACAAAACTCCAAGGAAATGACAGGTCTGTTGGACTTTTTTTTCGATCAGTGCCAAACGAGGAAAAAAATTCAGCATTTAAACATGGCTGACCGGCATCCAAACACCAGCTACTGCCAGATGTACAACTACAAAGTGAAATTCTCATCTTTACTGACGTTCATCTGTACTGACAGTAGCATCATATCTGTACCACCATCATATCACCTGTACCAGTGTTAACGAGAGGGAAACACAGGAGACATCATCAAATCAACAATACAAAACTCCAAGGTTATAGGTCGGTTATCCCTCAGTGCCAGTCCTGGGAAAGAAGTGAATAGTTAAACAGTCAAGGTTAATGTTTTAGTAGCTGACCTATATTCAGCTGACCAGTGTACAGTGAGAGAAAAGCAGAAAACGCCAAATATATCTATAAACTCAAGGAAAGTCAGGTTGTAGGTGGCGTTTACTGCCCTCAGTGTTTTAAAAATGGCTGAGTCAGCAGACCAGGTCAGGCAGTCAACAACACGACACAACCCCCGATAAATGGAATTGAGGGGGATTTGGAAGGATAAAACCATTGATTAAATCTTTCTGGTCTACCAGAATGGAAAGGAGTTAGAAGTTAATAGGTGAAACCAGACAGTGAAGTGAGGCGGGAAGGGGAGTGTGTAATAAGGGGTTAACTGAAAGGGGTTTGTGAAGTTAAGGGAAACGTGAGCAGTGAAAAGGGGTTTGAAGAAGAAAATTTACTAGTAATTCAGTGGTGATTGCTAAAACAGATACTAATGTACTAGGTAGCTGGAAAAGAGAAATAATATTATTGTATATGAGTAAAAGAGCGAAGAGTGAAAATGGCAGGCATTAGGGGGGGTACAGGCTGCCATAATTATATTTATCTTTCTCCTTCAATTCCATGAAGAAAGAAATCAGTCATGGGGGCTGGAAAAGGTGAATGGAGTAATAGCGCCCTGGACAGTAAAAGCCCAACAGTTGCCATCCTACCAGAAAAGTATATGTCACTATCGCCGCAAGGTATGGCACCACCGCATACCCAAACAAAAACAGTGGCACACAGCTCTTATTGTAGCGCTCTAAAGTGGTAATATCCAAATCAATCCAGGACCTCAAACTACTGTGCAGAGGCAAAACAGACAGATAAATGACGGTAATAATGAAGGTCTAGTAGCTAGGAATGATACCCTTAACTCCATATGTAATGCATACATAGGTCAATGTGACACAATACAGCCATTATTATCTCAAACACTACCAAACAGGTGCATACACTGTACTAAAGTACGCATGAAAAACAGAAAAGGCACCTTATGTAAAATGTGTAAGGGGTGGGTGCATGATGGATGTATGTACAATTATAGTAACGGTGCCAGAATTCACCTTGTGTTTAACAAATGCACTTTGGCACAGTTACCCTTTAGCAATGACATTGATTTTCCTAATTTTAATACATATGACCCATTGCCATATACTGATGATTATAATTGTTTTATGAAAACAGGCCTTCACTTTATTCATGTCAACGAAAGATCACTTCTTCCTTAATTGGCAGAGATTAGGATTCTAGCTAACAAAATTAGGGCGGCAGTTATAACCATCTCTGAATCTTGGTTGGATAATACGGTGACTGACGACGAGGTCAAAATAGAAGGTTACAATATAAAACGCTTAGATAGGAACAGAAAGGGTGGTGGAGTATGTGCCTGCATTAGAAATGACTTAGCTTACAACCCAAGACCTGATTTAAATAACAATAAACTGGAGATTCTATGGTTTGAAGTGCTGCTTCCCAAGACCAAACCCATCTTAGTAGGAACTAGTTACCGCCCTCCAACCCAGGACCAGTTCTTAGGAGACTTTTCCAGAGTCTTGTCCGGAGTTGAAAACAATTGTGAGACAATAATACTGGGCGACTTCAATATCTGTTTTCAGCAGCAAAATAACGGGCTATGCAAAAGGTATAAGCAAATTCTAGGTTTAAATAGTTACACTCAACTAATTAATACACCAACCCGGATCACACAGTTCTCAGCCACCCTAACTGTCCACATACTTATTAACCGCGCTGAGAACATTAGTCAGTCAGGCATCATTACCACAGGTCTTAGTGATCATTTCATCATTTACTGCACCAGGACAATCACTAGGGATAGGATAGGCCTACACAGGACAATAAAAATGAGGTCAACTAGAAACTACAGTAAAGAAACACTGGTAAATAGGCTACACAATTGTGACTGGACAGTGATAACAAGTTGCACGGACGTAAACGATGCCTGGGAAAAATTCAAAACAATGTTCACCGTTATCCTTGATAATATTGCACCAGTTAAAGAGGTTAGGATTAAACGAAGAACTGAACCCTGGATGACTACTGAGATATTAGATAATATGAAATTCAGAGACCAGCTGCTAAAAAGATTTAAAGCAAACAGACAGGATATTGCAGCACTAAATGAATTCCAATGGGTGAAGAACAGAGTGCAGAGACTTATAAAAGGAGCAAAGGCAAAGCACTATTGCTCAAAAATTGAAGAGTATAAGCATAACCCCAGAAAGCTCTGGCAACAACTAAAACAGTTGGGGTATAGCCATAAGCCAGTAGATAGGTCTAACATAGTACTCACTATTGATAACGAGGTATGCCACGATACATCTAAGGTGGCAAATTGTTTTAATTCCTACTACACATCTGTTGCATCAATATTAGTAAGTAAACTACCAGCTGCATCAAATACCTTTAACACAGACTCTGATAAGTTTCAAACATACTATACCAATAAAGGGGTAACCCCAAACAGTTGTCAACTAGTAAGTGTATCTCATGACTTTATTCAAAAAGAACTAAGCAGGTTAAACCCAACTAAGAGCACAGGCCCGGATAACATCCCGTCTAAGTTCCTAAAAGATGGTGCTTCTGAACTGTCAATTCTTATTGCTCACATAATAAATCTGTCAATCACCACTAATACCGTACCGGAGGGGTTCAAGGAGGCCAGAGTTACTCCTATCTTCAAGAAAAATAGTAGGTCTGATGTAAGCAACTATAGGCCTGTTAGTATACTCAGTATAATATCCAAAATTCTAGAGAGGGCGGTGTACTCTCAAGTAGTTAAGTACCTTAATGACAACAACATTCTCCATAGCTATCAATCGGGCTTTAGAAGATCTTGCTCAACCGATACCTCCCTAATTAATCTGATGGAGACTAAAGAATGGGACATGGAGAGGAGTAGCTCAATATTTATCGAAATATTCCCGATAATCTTTCGTCATATTATGGCCTATTTTATTCAGCCTAGAGTATATAACATGTTTGTATGTTATTTAGAGTGTTTATTATATCATATTAGATCAATTCTGATAGACAAATAAGCCGTAAAGTTGATATATAAGCTGATATAAGCGTAATAATGGGTGATTCCTGGCTGGCACCTGGAGCGGTGGAACACTGCCGAGCGTTCCCATCTGGTTCCCGGCAGTCACTAAGTCTCGGGATAAGTCCCGCCTACTATTTTATGATGCCAAATAGTCAGTTATTATATTAGAAAGAATAATGCAAGAAAAGGCGATAAAAAACAAGAAAATAACTCCAAAAAATATATAGGCCGTGAGCAGACTCGGTACCAACATCGCCGTCACCATACCTGATATAAATGACTATAATTTCTTGTAGAAACGTCGTAGAACATTCATTCTGGTACCATTGTGTTGCCAAAGAGTTGAGCTTTTTTTCAGTATATATAACTCAATATCCATATTTTTTCGATTTTTCGGTGAGCGCGCGCGGCAAATTGCCCTACAGCCCCCTTAAGTCCTACCTTAGCAACAGGAGACAAATAGTCAAAATCAACAAAACGGAATCAGAGCCCCTGCCGATAGCATGTGGAGTTCCACAAAGTAGTATTCTGGGTCCCTTATTATTCTTATGTTATGTCAATGACATGCCTATCAGTGTCAAGTGCAAACTCCTACTGTATGCAGATGACAGTGCTCTGTTAGTGTCAGGTAAAGACCCACGAGATATAGCTAATGTTTTAACACTGGAACTGGAGTCCTGCAGCAAATGGTTAGTAGACAACAAACTATCATTACACCTCGTGAAAACTGAAGCCATTCTCTTTGGCACATAAACTGAGAAGGGTAAATAATTTTAATATCCAGTGTAATGGGGAGCCCATCACTTTTGGTTTCATCAGTAAAATATCTGGGAATCCCCTTTGACCCATGCATGTCAGGAGAATTGATAGGGAACAGTGTAGTAAAGAAAGCGAATGCCAGACTGAAGTTCCCGTATAGACAAGCACAGTGTCAACCTACTGAGGCTCGCAGAACCCTATGTCTAGCCCTTATACAATGCCATATGGATTACGCTTGCTCTTCATGGTACTCTGCATTGACAAAAAAAAACTGAAAGGTAGACTGCAAATCACCTAGAACAAAATCGTAAGATTCATTCTGGGGCTGGGACCAAGAGAGCATGTAGGCCAAGATGAATTACAGCAGTTGGATATGCTGAATGTTGAAGACAGAGTAAAACAACTGAAGCTAAATCATGTTTATAAAATTGCTCACAAACAGTGCCCAGAATATCTTGCTGTCAATTTTGTCAAGGTTGGGAACCAAAACAATCATAGTACTAGGGGGAGAGAGCACAACTTTATAGTACCCACAGTCATTGGCCAGGCTTCAAACACTCTTTATTGCACAGCAATAAAGAAATGGAACAGACTGCCCGCACATGTCAAAGCCAGTCATGGCATGAACCAGTTCAAGAAGAGTGCCAAAAGGTGTCTGATGAATGTAGCTATAGAAAGGGAGGGGAATGATTTTCTATTTTTTAGCTAACATACGTGTAAATTTTACCTTATTCCTAGTAATGACCCTCGTATTGTAGATAGTCTTAATGACCCTCGTGTAGTTTACCTGGAGTTTACCTGGAGAGAGTTTCGGGGGTCAACGCCCCCGCGGCCCGGTCTGTGACCAGGCCTCCTGGTGGATCAGCGCCTGATCAACCAGGCTGTTGCTGCTGGCTGCACGCAAACCAACGTACGAGCCACAGCCCGGCTGATCAGGAACTGTCTTTAGGTGCTTGTCCAGTGCCAGCTTGAAGACTGCCAGGGGTCTGTTGGTAATCCCCCTTATGTGTGCTGGGAGGCAGTTGAACAGTCTCGGGCCCCTGACACTTATTGTATGGTCTCTTAACGTGCTAGTGACACCCCTGCTTTTCATTGGGGGGATGGTGCATCGTCTGCCAAGTCTTTTGCTTTCGTAGTGAGTGATTTTCGTGTGCAAGTTTGGTACTAGTCCCTCTAGGATTTTCCAGGTGTATATAATCATGTATCTCTCCCTCCTGCGTTCCAGGGAATACAGGTTTAGAAACCTCAAGCGCTCCCAGTAATTGAGGTGTTTTATCTCCGTTATGCGCGCCGTGAAAGTTCTCTGTACATTTTCTAGGTCGGCAATTTCACCTGCCTTGAAAGGTGCTGTTAGAGTGCAGCAATATTCCAGCCTAGATAGAACAAGTGACCTGAAGAGTGTCATCATGGGCTTGGCCTCCCTAGTTTTGAAGGTTCTCATTATCCATCCTGTCATTTTTCTAGCAGATGCGATTGATACAAAGTTATGGTCCTTGAAGGTGAGATCCTCCGACATAATCACTCCTAGGTCTTTGACGTTGGTGTTTCGCTCTATTTTGTGGCCAGAATTTGTTTTGTACTCTGATGAAGATTTAATTTCCTCATGTTTACCATATCTGAGTAATTGAAATTTCTCATCGTTGAACTTCATATTGTTTTCTGCAGCCCACTGAAAGATTTGGTTGATGTCCGCCTGGAGCCTTGCAGTGTCTGCAATGGAAGACACTGTCATGCAGATTCGGGTGTCATCTGCAAAGGAAGACACGGTGCTGTGGCTGACATCCTTGTCTATGTCGGATATGAGGATGAGGAACAAGATGGGAGCTAGTACTGTGCCTTGTGGGACAGAGCTTTTCACCGTAGCTGCCTCGGACTTTACTCTGTTGACGACTACTCTCTGTGTTCTGTTAGTGAGGAAATTATAGATCCATCGACCGACTTTTCCTGTTATTCCTTTAGCGCGCATTTTGTGCGCTATTACGCCATGGTCACACTTGTCGAAGGCTTTTGCAAAGTCTGTATATATTACATCTGCATTCTTTTTGTCTTCTAGTGCATTTAGGACCTTGTCGTAGTGATCCAGTAGTTGAGACAGACAGGAGCGACCTGTTCTAAACCCATGTTGCCCTGGGTTGTGTAACTGATGGGTTTCTAGATGGGTGGTGATCTTGCTTCTTAGGACCCTTTCAAAGATTTTTATGATATGGGATGTTAGTGCTATTGGTCTGTAGTTCTTTGCTGTTGCTTTACTGCCCCCTTTGTGGAGTGGGGCTATGTCTGTTGTTTTTAGTAACTGAGGGACGACCCCCGTGTCCATGCTCCCTCTCCATAGGATGGAAAAGGCTCGTGATAGGGGCTTCTTGCAGTTCTTGATGAACACAGAGTTCCATGAGTCTGGCCCTGGGGCAGAGTGCATGGGCATGTCATTTATCGCCTGTTCGAAGTCATTTGGCGTCAGGATAACATCGGATAGGCTTGTGTTAGTCAAATTTTGTGGCTCTCTCATAAAAAATTCATTTTGGTCTTCGACTCTCAGTCTGGTTAGCGGCTTGCTAAAAACTGAGTCATATTGGGACTTGAGTAGCTCACTCATTTCCTTGCTGTCATCTGTGTAGGACCCATCTTGTTTAAGTAGGGGCCCAATACTGGACGTTGTTCTCGATTTTGATTTGGCATAGGAGAAGAAATACTTTGGGTTTCTTTCGATTTCATTTATGGCTTTTAGTTCTTCCCGCGATTCCTGACTCCTAAAGGATTCTTTTAGCTTAAGTTCGATGCTTGCTATTTCTCTGACCAGTGTCTCCCTGCGCATTTCAGATATATTGACCTCTTTTAGCCGCTCTGTTATTCTTTTCCGTCGCCTGTAAAGGGAGCGCCTGTCTCTTTCTATTTTACATCTACTCCTCCTTTTTCTTAGAGGAATAAGCCTTGTGCATACATCGAGTGCCACCGAGTTAATCTGTTCTAGGCATAAGTTTGGGTCTGTGTTGCTTAGTATATCTTCCCAGCTTATATCGGTTAGGACTTGGTTTACTTGGTCCCACTTTATGTTTTTGTTATTGAAGTTGAATTTGGTGAATGCTCCCTCATGACTAGTCTCATTTTGTCGGTCTGGGGCTCCATGCATACATGTCTGAACCTCAATTATGTTGTGATCTGAGTATATTGTTTTTGATATGGTGACATTTCTTATCAGATCATCATTGTTAGTGAAGATGAGGTCTAGTGTATTCTCCAGTCTTGTAGGCTCTATTATTTGCTGGTTTAAATTGAATTTTGTGCAGAGATTTAAAAGCTCGTGTGAGTGTGAGTTTTCATCAGAGCTGCCTCCTGGTGTTTTTTCTGCAACAATATTATTTGCTATATTCCTCCATTTTAGGTGCCTTAAGTTGAAATCCCCCAGGAGCAAGATGTTGGGTGCAGGAGCTGGAAGATTTTCCAGACAGTGGTCAATTTTTAACAGCTGTTCCTGGAATTGCTGGGATGTTGCATCCGGAGGCTTGTAGACTACCACAATGACTAGGTTTTGGTTCTCGACCTTTACTGCTAAAACTTCCACTACGTCATTTGAGGCATTAAGCAGTTCTGTGCAAACAAGTGACTCTGCAATGTACAGGCCAACCCCCCCCTTTTGCCTGTTCACTCTGTCACATCTGTATAGGTTGTAACCTGGGATCCATACTTCGTTGTCCAAGTGATCCTTTATGTGGGTCTCAGTGAAAGCCGCGAACATTGCCTTTGCCTCTGCAAGCAGTCCACGGATGAAAGGTATTTTGTTGTTTGTAGCTGGCTTTAGACCCTGTATATTTGCAAAGAAGAATGTTATCGGACTGGTGGTATTGTTGGTACTGGGGGGGGATTTTTTTTTCGGCATTAGTATCTGTATCTGTTGGTTTGGAGTGGAGGCCATCGACTGTGGTTCCACTCCAGGAATGACTGGATTTGGTGTACGATTTCTGCCATTTCCTGCCAGTTTTTTTTCCTTCCTGGCACTAAAAAACCTCTCCCTCTTGAGTGGCTGTGGCTACCCAGGTTTTCCCCTGGCCTGGATGTTTTGTATCTTTTTGTCCCCTTTAGATGGTATGCCTGGCAATTTAAGTTATAGCACAGTCTTTCCTGTACTGAAGAGGTACACATTTCAGGGTGAAAAAGCTTACAGGAAGGGAGTTTGCATTTTCCTGTTTTCATATGGGCATGGCATTTTCTAGGGTGGTCATAGTTGCATGTCCCATCTGTTTTTCCAGATTTCCCATGCCAGCAGATACCAAGTGCATAGTATGTGCACAGTCTTGGTTTCCGCTTGCCTTGGGTTTCTGTGACTGTATTCCCTGTTGGTGCATGTTTCCCTGTCTTACTTCTATCCTCCCTAGCACCAACAATGGAGCTCCCACCAGTTGTTTTTGGTAATTTTTCCTCACTATTGCTATTGGAGTCCTCTTGTTTGCTATTTCCTGCGGTATTTCTAGTTTGCAATATTGGTTTTATCTTATCTTTGACTACACTTGTTTCCCTACTATGGCTCCTGTCCCCTATGAGGTCATTTATATGTATTCCTTCCTGCGTATAATTCCCGACTCCCTGGACAATATCTCCAGCTTCACCATTTCTGTCTCCCAGGACAGTATCTCCAGCTTCACCATTTCTGTCTCCCAGGACAGCACCTCCAGCTTCACCATTACTGTCTCCCAGGACAGTATCTCCAGCTTCACCATTTCTGTCTCCCAGGACAGCACCTCCAGCTTCACCATTTCTGTCTCCCAGGACAGTATCTCCAGCTTCACCATTTCTGTCTCCCAGGACAGCACCTCCAGCTTCACCATTACTGTCTCCCAGGACAGCACCTCCAGCTTCACCATTACTGTCTCCCAGGACAGCACCTCCAGCTTCACCATTACTGTCTCCCAGGACAGCACCTCCAGCTTCACCATTACTGTCTCCCAGGACAGCACTATCAGCCCCACATTTACTGACTACCAGGACATCACCTCCAGCCTTACAGTTTATGACTACATGGCCAGTATCAAGGGCAGTACCATTCAGCCCAGACATTTTATGTTCCCATCTGTTGTAGAAAGCTTCCAGGTTTTCTATGAAAGCAGCTTTGATGTTGTCCTCTTTTAATACCCTTGTGATTTTAGTCCACAGTTTTTCCTCATTTGAGCATACCCAAAAACACTTCTCTGTTTTAATACTGCTTGTAGCTAGTTCTGGGATATCTGCACAAGGGGCGTGACACCAATTTCCACAAAAATGACAATTTATCCATGTGGAAGCCCGTTTGTTTGACTGACCACAGACTACACAGGGCTTCATAATGATTTGAATGGTTGATTTACTGCAATTCTACTAGCAACCTCTTGAAAATTCTATTAATAACCTTAAATGAAGCTCTAGCTATTTGTATTTCTGTTTCTAACTCTTTTTGTATATTGGACAGCTTACCGTCACGTTCCTGATTTTTAATGTTTGTGTTTATAGGGCGCCTACAACCCCATCCGTTTACAGTCTGCTTTATTGTCCAACGAAACTGTTTGAAACCAGTCCCGGGTTCGGACCAGTCAAGGGTTCGGACCAGGCAAGGGTTCGGGCCAGACGATCTGCTCTGATCAGTGGGTCACTTATTTTAAAACATACTGGTCGGTGATTTGAGCTAACACATGAAGGATCTACTGGAAATTATCTACCCGAGTAATATGTGATTTGACTGATACAAAAGTATAACTTGCGTGTTGAAGAGCCGGTGATATCTGGCAGCTCCTACAATGACGAACGGTCACCTCCTTGTTTATCAATCGCTGTATCTGGCTTTTCTCTTTTTTTTTTTTTTCTTTTTTCCGTCTCCACCACAATAAATGCTATATTATCACTATAGTTGACTGGTGCAAATTTTGGAGGAAGGACGCTTTTTCTGTAGTAATAATTGCTTCTCGTTGTGTATATTTCGACTGCTGGTAACTACAGGTTATATGAAATTCACAGTAACGTCTCGTATTTCAAGAAAAAGAAACTAATGAAAGTCACTCCACTCCACTAAGTACCATTATAATACTGGTTAGTTGCTACTACAACACTGTATTCTGCTAATCACTGGTATCACTAGATTATATGCGAGTACACTGGCAAGCCAGGAAGATTATTAAAAAACAGCTGACCTGTGGTAAGTTCTGGCGACTTCTGGCACCTGCCTCTATAGGCTTATCACTTCATTTACAAATTCACCTGTTTTCAAATGACACTTTAGCCTTTATCATCAATATACTAGGGAGCCACTGTAGTATACACTATAC
This sequence comes from Cherax quadricarinatus, assembly GCF_038502225.1. Taxonomy (NCBI): domain Eukaryota; kingdom Metazoa; phylum Arthropoda; class Malacostraca; order Decapoda; family Parastacidae; genus Cherax; species Cherax quadricarinatus. The sequence goes on along the minus strand of NC_091299.1, from coordinate 16,113,144 downwards.
ACTATGTATACTCAATGTTATCAGGGAGACTTTCTTTCCTCTGACATGAAAAGTTCAATTATTATTTTTTTTTCCACACGGGACAGGCCTATGATTCCCCTCTGGCAGTAAACTCTGCTAGTGCACACTAATTCTCCTTTTTTGACTCAGTATATAATGTTTTCCGCCCAAGATTTGTTCCAGGCGCTAGAGGGATGTATCGTATAGGATTGATGACACAAATTAAAGTTCTAGCACGTAAGAGCGACCGTGAAAACACGAAAAACCCGGAGCACAACGAGGCACGCTGACACGCTGACAAGTGGCAGATACAAATAGTAGATAGTGTTAATGACTCTCGTGTAGTAGATAGTCTTTTTAGTATGATGTTATCGTCATTATAGAATAATAAGAAAATATTATAACCTTTATATTATAATAATAAGGTAAAAGGACCCCAATGGAAATAAGTCACTCTGTCTGGCTTTTTTGGGTTATTCCAGGTTCTCTACACAAGTGCTGCTATGTATGATAATCTATGTAACTGCATTTGTGTATACCTGAATAAACTTACTTACTTACTAACACATCTAGGCTTCAACAGACATAGTAATGGAATACATCAAGGCTTCAACAGCTATAATAATGGAACACATCTAGGCTTCAACAGACATAATAATGTAAGAGTTGTTTTGTTGTCCTACAGGGTGCGACTGTATAGCCAGTGTAGACTAGGTAACGTTCGTCAGGAAACAGAACAAGTGTTTCCTGACGCAGGTATGATAACCCGCCGTTGGAGCTTTTGGTCATCTGACCGAGGCCTTCCCGCTGGCTTACTGGTCCACTCCTTTAAAAATTATGGTCATATTTATAACTAGTATATTCAGTGTAGCTACAGTATTTGTCACTTTCATCCCTCTCAACCTTCCGTGTATTGTCTAACAATAGGTGTAACCCTACTGCTTGACGTGTCTCCAAGCAACTCACAAAGATAGTGCCAGTCATACTATGTCTGCTTTCAGCTTCTGGCTTGAGACCTGGTGTCATTAATGTTTGGAAAGTCAGTGATAAACTAAAAGCATTTTGTACTGTCTTGGATGAACTGAAGTCTGCGACGTGTTCACTGAAGCTCCCTTACAGTGGTTTTTTTTCGGCGTTGACGTCAGTGTTTCTTATCCTTTGTATATTGCATAATAATATATAAAATTAAGAAAAGGCGTGGGAGGAAGTGATTCACCGCCACCTGGTAGTGGAAAACAACGGGAGCAAAACAAACAGCTAGACGACAAGACAGAAGCCGTTGTTAACACTAAGAAGAACTGTATTAAAGTTAGACCCTCTAGAGAAGAGAGTAAAAGTAAACAGTGACTAGCGGAAGTTTAATCTATACTCACATTCTGTTCGATCAGCCAGTCCAATATTTTTAGGTATTCAGAAGAGCAGTGTCTAAGATAGTACGATATGCCCTTTACTGCCAGATGTAAAGAATCATCTTTTATTTCTTTATAGTCTGTTAATTATAATTATAGGTTAATATACGTTAAAGTAATAAACTTTTCCTAAAAATAAATATAAAATTTCCGTAATGTGGTAAATCGCCCAGAAATAAACGAACGGCAAACCGGAAGAGGAATGCACGATCAAGTTTGAGAATAGTTTGCTAAAAAATTGCGCACTCAAAGAATATTTTGCATTGGTACACTGCAACATCTATGATGTTTTACTGTCAGCGTCACCTGGTGTGTCCTGCTCTCTGTAGAGTTTACTTCTTTTAAATAATATCCAGTCACTAACACGCTTATAGTCCATAGATTTTAAACCTAATAAGTACAATATAACATTTTCATTCTTAATATATTTCTAATATATTGTAGACCTGTACCCCTCAAGGGAGGTTCCTTGACGCTGGTGAGGGGCTCTTGATCTAGGGAACTGGATCTGTGCTCCAGTTCCCTGTATTAAGCCTGAATACCTTCCACGTATCCCCCCACAAGTACTGTATAATCCTACGGGTTTACCGCTTCCCCATGATTATAATATACCGCTACTTGTGTTGTGTAATTATATATATATATATATATATATATATATATATATATATATATATATATATATATATATATATATATATATATATATATATATATAGTATATATATATATATCAACACTGCACTAGCCAAGGGATCGAACCCATGCTGTTTTGGCCCGCCTCATGGTGAGATAAAATGCATGACGATTTAGACCACTAGATAACACAATCCTTAACAATGGAGCATACAGCCAAGCTAGATGTTGTACCCACCATCGAAGGACATACGATGGTGTGACTAGTGCAGTGTTGTTATTGATCAATACTACTTGTTCCGTGGGTACAGTAATATACTGCCTGTTGAGCTAGTACACAAACAGGGAGTAGAATGAAATTAGCTCAGAGGCGTCCACACCACCGTATGTCCTTCGATGTCGGGTACAACATCTAGCTTGGCTGGATGCACCATTGTTAAGGAATGTGTTGTCTAGTGGTCTAAATCGTCATGCATTTTCTCTCACCACGAGGCGGGCCAAAACAGCATGGGTTCGAGTCCTTAGCTAGTGCAGTGTTGATATATATATATATATATATATATATATATATATATATATATATATATATATATATTTGGGTCCACCTCTGGTGTAAATTGTGGGACCCATAGCCTCGGAGAAGTGGATAAAAAGGCTTCAAGGAAGAATATTTGGATTTCTTCCTGAAGCCGTTTGAATATTCCACTTTCCCTACCACCCCATCTTTTCACATTTTTTTTTTTTTACCAGTAGGAATATTTTATTACATAATATGGTACAAAAGATTTAAGAGATACATTGTTGATATACAGGTGGCATATACGGTACATGTTGTTACGTGTGTATCACCGATTATAAGGCGAAAATCTCATCCAGCTCCTCAGAGCTGGGGCGTGTGCCCAAAATACAGCAGGCATTACCCCTTTGAACAGCCGCACTGAGCCGCTGGAACAGAAAACTAGCTGCCCTGGGATCCCTAGTTACCCTGATGAGTCTTTTTCCCAGCTCCTTAAGGAATTTAGATGCATTCTTTCCCCATGAGCCAAGGGTCTCTAAGCCTATGGGAACAAACATATAATGATGGGCAAGTTCTCCATATTTTATAGACTTTTGGGACTTCCTGAAGCTGGCAGCTGCCCCTGCTTCCTCCCTGGTGTATTGGAGATAGGTATCAGCCAAGGTAGATGCACGTGTATAGTCCCACACCACCTGCTTCCCATCTGTCCAGGCTTGAAGGGTGATACCATCTGGACGCTTCTGGCTGCCATCAGATCTGCATAGCTGGGGTGGCTCCCTTACTGCTGGGCATCCGGCTGTTGTGAGGCTCCTCTTGATAATGTTATTAACCTCCTCATGTCTTGCAATCTTTCCCTCGAATTTACAGCACACTAGACCGTGGTACCCGAATCGGTCTGCTGCTTCACTGCCACAAATACACCTGTGTTCGGCGAGAATGGGGGCGGCAAGTCGAAGGGCAACACCGATGCGGATGGTCTGTGGGTCGAGGCGTGTGCCAAGGCTGGAGTTGGGAACAGTCAACAGAAAACCCCCTGCATGAGGTGCTCTCACTGCCAGGAGGTGGGCTCTATCCTTCCCTGACACACTCTGAAGCATTGTTAAGGCTATATTTTCCACTATTGGACCATCCCAGTGCGATTGTTTGTAGTTGTTGGGGGGAGCAGGTCTGGTTTCAGAGCCCATTAGATTATCCCAGATCATGGCTCCGTCAATGAACTTTTGGTCCTGGACTCCAATCTTGTTCCTAAGATGTTCAGGGAGAATCGCTGCTACAAGCCCTCTGGATGCAATACATAAGGACAGAAAAGCAGGTAGCGCAATCTGTGATGACTTGCGGACACCAGTGCCTCCTAGTCTGACTGGAAGTGTAGCTTGGTTCCACTGCCCATCTTCTAGAGTAAGGTTAACTACTTTCGTAAAAATCTGCCTCAGGATACTGTCATATTCGTGCAGTATAGGGTTATCATATGAAGGTGCACATCTTAGGAAATATGTCAACCTGGGCAGACTCAAGCACTTTGTGAGATGGTACAAGGCATCGTGAGTGTCCAGATTGCCTATTCGTTGTTCCATTCTCCTTAACTCTTCCAATTTCTTCCTGAGAATTGTGTCAATGGCATTGCTTCCCAGAGGTGCTCCTAGCAAGACACTGTTTGTGGGGGCAATGACTGCTGCTCCTGGTAGTTTTGATCTCACTGCATTTATCACTTGTTGATTGACTGAGACGATTTCACATTTGGATGGATTCAGGATGAGACCCATTTCCTGTCCCCGTGTCATTACCTGTGTAAGATCATGTAGGAGGGACTCCTTTGTACCTGCTAGTGTGCCATCATCTAGGAACTAAATGTTTAGCTCGCTGGTCAGTCTGACTGTGATTTCCCTAACTGCTATACAGAAGAGAAATGGTGCAAGAGGATCTCCTTGTTGGACACCCTCCGATGATGTGATTTCATGCTCTCCAAAGAGAAGCATTGATTCCTTGCTATACCCAGCTGCAACAAAAGGGAAAAGACCAGGGAAATGTTCTTGTACTGCAGCTAATACCACGTCTCTTTTCAGGAGATTGAATGCATTCTTGAAATCTAATTTTACCACTGCATTGTCCTCAGGCAGGTTGTTGATATACGCCCTTGTTGCATGAACCGCTGCTTCACTTCCTTGAGAGACCCCAAAACCAAGCTGGTTTGGTTGAAGCATCATGGCTGCCTGTGCACGAATACTTCGGACAGCAGCTTTGGATACGAGGCGGCGTAACGTGTTGCCTACTGCAATTGGACGAATTCCTCCATTCTTTTTTTTAAGTGCACAAAGTGTTGCACCAAAAAAGAAATGTCTAATTTCATCAGGAATCAGACCGGCCAAGGAATTGTTGACGAACCTTGTGATCTCTGAAAGCAGTGTCTCTACAATTTCCCCTATAACTGGATTAACCATTTCTTTTAAATGCTGTGGCCTTATTCCAGTGTAACCCCCAGCAGAGCCAGATGGGAATGACATTATTGCTTTGTAAATGTCTGAGTCTTCCACAATCAATGGTTCCACAGTGGGGACAGAGGTGTTGGAACTGTTGGTGCCCCTGGTTTCCCTGGCAGGGTGCTTTCCTCTAAGTGCTTCTAAGTGCTTCCTCATGTGTGTGTGTGTATGTGTGTGTGTGTGTGTGTGTGTGTGTGTGTGTGTGTGTGTGTGTGTGTGTGTGTGTGTGTGTGTGTACTCACATATATGTGTTTGCAGGGGTCGAGTCATAGCTCATAGCCCTGCCTCTCCACTGGTCGATACTAATTCACTCTCTCCCTGCTCATGATATTTGTCATACCTTTTCTTGATGAAAGTTAAGACACTTGTGCAACATCTGGTTATCTTTATTGTAGACGTTTCGCCATCCAGTGGCTTTATCAATACAGATTCTTGGACATAATTAGAAAACAGAAGAACTATATACAAAAGATGAGGTAATCAGTCCCTCAGCCTGCAACATCATGGAATTTTGGTTTAGAGGACATCTACAAGACCTTCTTCACGGCTTCTACAACTAACCCATCAATTTGGGTAGGACCTACTTCCACTGGGGAATCCCGCCTACCAGTGACTATGTCCTCGTCTGCTACACGTCCCTATTCACTGACGCCTATGTAAGCGCCAGTCTCCTGGCCTGTGCTTCAGAATCTCTACAACCACAGTGCTCTAAACACCACCTCCAAGGCTGAGGGACTGATTACCGCATCTTTTCTATATAGTTCTTCTGTTTTCTAATTATGTCCAAGAATCTGTATTGATAAAGCCACTGGATGGCGAAACGTCTACAATAAAGATAACCAGATGTTGCACAAGTGTCTTAACTTTCATCTTGTCGGTATTGTATACCTGTCTTGCATACCTCTTCTTAAAGCTATTTATGGAACTTGCTTCCGCTACTTCACTCTCCAGATTATTCCAGTTCCTGACAACTCTAAGACTAAAGAAATACTTCCTAACATCCCTATGACTCATCTGGGTTTTCAGCTTCCAACTGTGTCTCCTTGTTTCTATATCCAATCTCTGAAACATTCGATCCTTGTCCACCTTGTCAATGCCTCTTAGTATTTTATACGTTGTTATCATGTCTCCTCTATCCCTCCTATCCTCTAGTGTCTTCAGGTTGAGTTCCTCATAAGACATACCCCTCAGTTTCTGAACTAATCGTGTTGCAATTTTTTTCACTTTCTCCAATTTCGTGACGTGTTTGACTAAGTGATAAGATAAGATAAGATTTCGTTCGGATTTTTAACCCCGGAGGGTTAGCCACCCAGGATAACCCAAGAAAGTCAGTGCGTCATCGAGGACTGTCTAACTTATTTCCATTGGGGTCCTTAATCTTGTCCCCCAGGATGCGACCCACACCAGTCGACTAACACCCAGGTACCTATTTGCTGCTAGGTGAACAGGACAACAGGTGTAAAGAAACGTGTCGAAATGTTTCCACCCACCGGGAATCGAACCCGGGCCCTCCGTGTGTGAAGCGGGAGCTTTAGCCACCAGGCCACCGGGCCTGGTGGCGCTGCTTACTCCAGTATAGACCTTATGTACACGGTGTACGCGCGCGCGCGCGCGCGCGCGCGCGCGTGTGTGTGTGTGTGTGTGTGTGTGTGTGGTTGTGTGTGTGTGCGTGTGCGTGTACTCACCTAATTGTCGTTGCAGGGATCGAGTCATAGCTCCTGGCCCGAAATACTAATAGCTAGAAATAATTTTCAACTTTTGACTAGGGATGCGACAAAGAATTAAGTGTTTAACTAAGGTGGTGTAGTATATTGAGAGTCAAGCGGAAATACAATTGTAGGAAGTGTTAAACCCGTTTGTTATTTATTCATTTCTGATCAAATAACATCAAATGATGTTAACTTTTAAAGGGGTCGATCGATAAACCAGCAGAAGGCCTTGCACAGATGATCAAAAGCCCGAGTGGCTGGTTTATTATGATTAAGATCCTCATCAGGAGGTATTTGTCCTGTTTCCTGACAAATATTGCCTAATCTAATTTATTCATTCAGCTCCAGGAAGTACTTGGAGTCAAGAAGAAAATGTCACAAGATAACTTGTGCCTCTTACCATCTCCTTCTTGATTTTCTTGTCGAAGTGTTCTGTGTCCGGCAGTGTTGCGACCCCCCCGACGGTCATGGTGGTGGTCAAACTGTCCTTCTTGCCCTTGATGGAGGCGGTGTCCTCGTCCACCGCCACCATCATCGCTCCCCCCGGCATCTCCACCATCTCTGTACACACACACATAACCATAAACAAGATTGAAATAATTATTTTTATTATCAGAATTTGATACACTAAATTTTGTGTCCCCTCTTCCCTGATGTATATGAAATTTTAAAAGATTAGAGCAAAAACTGGGCTTATTTAACAAACTCATGACACAGAATGGTTTTCTTGCCACACTTCATTACGCATTGGTCAAAGGCACGAATGAACCCAGGCGGAGACAATAAATTAGATGTGACAAGCACTAGATATTTTGGCCTCACTTTAAGACCTCAGAAATTTGCTAAGTATGTTTCAGTACGAGGCCGACATACACAATAATCATTATACGTACTGTATAGTTGTCTTTGGGTCTGTGTTCATTCTTGCCACAACAACAAATGTTGCAATATTCATTACATTTAATTTGGCTCTGTAACTTATACTAGTTAACACTTCATGAAATACAATATACTGCAATTATTACATATAAGGGACTCCTTGTGTGAAACATTTGCTCCAATGAATTCCCATGTTCATCATAGTCCAAGTACTTACCACATCTGGAAGACCTATTAGTCCGGTTAGTAAAGACGGAGAGAACAGAGAGACCTCGAGGTCGACTTGAATGATTTGCAAGTGTAGGGATGACGGAATGTGACCTCGCTCGTCCACTCACCACGCTGGTGGACCCATTACTTGTGTTCGACACCTGAGAGGCTAAGGAATGGTGCCTTTCCATTTCCTTTACCTGTACCTATAGAAAAATTATTAGTTATATAAACCTGTTGAAAGAAAGAGGTGATTTAATGTTATAAATTATGTACTTCTAAACTCCTGAAGGATGTTTTCGAGGATCAGCGTCCCCGGTCGCAGAATAGCCCGGCTGATCAGGAAATAACTTGAGAAACTTATCACGTTCCCTCTGAAGACACCAAGAAGTAATTTCTTTTAAGTACGATGGAAGGCTGTTGAATTCTTATGTTATCTCCAAATTTACTCATCGCACCTCTGCTTTTAAATGGGGATATTTTGTGCCATCTGCCGAGCCTCTTGCTTTCGTATAGTGAGTTCTAATCCCTGATCTGGGTCCAGTCCCTCTAAGATTTTCCCCCTTCCTCATATCAAACATGATTACTTACCATTCCCCAGGCTTTATATGACCCTTACGGGCTTAAAGCTTCCCCCTTTGCTATAATAATAATAATAATAATAATAATAATAATAATAATAATAATAATAATAATAATAATAATAATAATAATAATAATAACACTGGTCTATGGTATCTTTTTCGGTATATATATGGAAAATAGTGATTCATTGTGTTTTTTATTCATCTCTATCACATCAGGTTGTCAAGTTATACGGAAACGTTAGTTTTTTCTTTTAGTATAAGGTAAGTAAATGAGAAAGTGGTATATTACCAATAAAAATGCTTACTTTATATTGACTTAAATGTTATATCTAATTATTTTTCTTTTTTTCAGATTATTAACATGTCTGGAGGTGCATAAATTCACCAGACATATTTTGCTATGTCTGCGGGCAATTTACCACTTCAGATTCCTGCAGCAACATTACTTCTTTATTGAAGTGTTGCTACTTTGCTTGTTTTGGCTGCAAACTTGGAGAGCAGGACAAACCATCTGCACCTCGCAAAGCTTGCAAGAGTTGCATCAGTAAGCTCCAAATGTAGTCAGTTGGAAAACTTAAATGTATGCCCTTTGGAGCACCAATGGTATGGCGGGAGCAGATGAACCACCATGATGACTGCTACTTTTGTATGACTAAAGTAGCTGGATTCAACAAGAAGACTAAAGATCGCATAATATACCCGAATATTCCTTCAGCAATAAGGCGTGTTCCACACTCTGCAGATATTACTGTACCTGTGCCACTTGAGACATGGCAAATTTCTTCAGAGTCTGATAGCAGTGATTCTAAGGAGAGAGAAGTAGACTATGAACCACCAACAAATGACGATCCCAAACCCTTCAACCAAGTTGAGCTCAATGACTTGGTGAGAGACCTTAACCTTCCAAAAGAAAATGCAGTTACTAGGCTCTAGACTGCAGGAACACAGGCTTCTAGCTCCTGGAACAACATTCGCTTGGTACCGTCATCGTGAACCGGATTTCACCCAGTTCTTTTCTGTTCAAATATTTCTGGCCTTATTGAACACATGGGATGTCATACAAAGCAGATGAATGGAGACTCTTCATTGATTCTTCTAAAAGAAGTTTAATGGCTGTACTTCTCTACAATGGCAGCACAGCTGCATCTGTGCCATTTGGCCATAGTGTCTAAATGTCAGAAACTTACGCAGATATGAAGACATTAATATCTGCACTCAAGTATCAGAATCACAATTTTTTCATTTGTGGTGATTTAAAAGATATTGTTCTCCTACTAGGTCTTCAAAGCGGATACACCAAGTATCCTTGTTTTCTGTGTCTTTGGGATAGTAGGGCAGACAGCCAGCACTGTGAACAAAAAGACTGACCACCAAGAACCAGCTTCTTACCTGGAAATCACAACGTGAAAACTGTACCACTAGTTGACCCCAAGAAAATTCTGCTGCCACCACTCCATATTAAATTAGGGGTTATGAAAAATTTTGTGAAGGCCTTGAACAAGAATGGAACTGCTTTTAAGTACCTGGAGTCAAAGTTTCCTCGTATAAGTGAAGGCAAACTAAAGGCAGGAATCTTTGTTGGCCCTCAGATTCGAGAATTGATGAAGGACAAACATTATGATGTAGCAGCTGTTGAGGTGAATGCCTGGTTTTCATTCAAGCAGATTGTCCACAATTTCCCGGGAAACAGGTGCTCCTCCGAATATTAAACAATGATCCAAGACCTGATTTCAAGTTTCCAACAACTTGGGTCTAGAATAAGTGTGAAGACGTACTTTTTGCACTCACATCTTGACTATTTTCCCAACAACTGTGGGAACTACAGTGAGGAACAGAGAGAGCGGTTCCATCAGGATATTTTCACCATGGAAACTCGATACCAGGGCAAATGGCGAATTACTGCTGGTCATTGTAACGTAATAGTCTCGATGCACAGCACAAGTGAAAATCAAAGTGGTCCTCCTTCCTTTGATTCAATATGTAGGCTAGCCATTAGGAGTACATTTTTTAATAAAATTATTTGATTTGATTCATGTTGATTTGGAATTCATATGTTGTTAAAACTAACAGTTCAGTTTAATATGTTTATTATTCACACCATACTTATCGTGTGGGTGGTAGTCAAAAGATTACAGAGGTACATAATGGGTCCAGGGACTTGACCCCAACGTTATGATAGCTGTGCAAGAATGGTATACAATACCGACAAGATGAAATTAAGACACATGTGCAACATCTGGGTATCTTTATTGTAGACGTTTCGCCATCCAGTGGCTTTATCAATACAAATTCTAGGACACATCGTGAAGGTTATGTACATGGACATGTACATAACCTTCACGATGTGTCCTAGAATTTGTATTGATAAAGCCACTGGATGGCGAAACGTCTACAATAAAGATACCCAGATGTTGCACATGTGTCTTAATTTCGTTATGATAGCTGAACTAGTTACAAAGGTAATGAACTCCAGGTAGATCTGGTCACAATCATGGCAAGTGCTTCTCTATGTTTACTTGTCTAATTTTAATAAATTAACAATTTATTAAAAATTCTCATTTTTTATTATAATTAATTTGTATTTTATTTAAAATCCTTACGTGATAGAGGAAAATGGTTTAGATATTTACAGTCAGCAGCCCAAGAAGGTGTAAGATCGCATCCATGAATAAAAATAACAATTAAAAAATCCCAAATACAGACCAGTGTAATGGGTGTGATTGATTTTTTATGTGTACTAAAATAGTTTGTGATTTTAGTTTATATTTTAGTTATTAATGTATTAGCGAGAACGCTGTCATCTGACAGGTGAGAACGATCTTCAAATCTCAGCTTACTTTTTTTCCTCTCCGAGAAAAATATTTGATAGTCGATGAGCTGACTTTGGTGAGCTAATAAATTTGAAGTGGAGACTTGAATCTTAGGTTTGCCTGGAGAGAGTTCTGGGGGTCATCAGGAAGAGGAAAGTACCAAGTTTGTAATTCTCTACAGATACTAAGATAAACAACAACACTCCCACCAACATTATCTTGTCACCTGAGATAGTCTAGAAACTTCCTAAAACCAGAGATGGATACAACTGCACTTAACTTAGGTGAGATCTATGTCTTCGTCTCCCGTGTGCACCTATGTATGTCGACTCCTCAAGACGGGTGGGTGCCTTGAGGTTAGTGAGGGTTCTTGATTCAAGGAACCAGAGCTACCCCTCTGCTTAGATCAAATCTAATGCCCTCTCATTCCTCAGGCGCTGTATAACCATCACGGAATTAGTGCTTCCTCGTGGATATGCTTATATCGTCCGTCACGAGGAAAGTCAGCTCGACCACTTTGACGAAAAACTGTCAATACGGTAATGAGGATCGAGGTCACCTCATGACTACCCTAAACATGGACCGAGGTCACCTCATGACTACCCTAAACATGGACCGAGGTCACCTCATGACTACCCTAAACATGGACCGAGGTCACCTCATGACTACCCTAAACATGGACCGAGGTCACCTCATGACTACCCTAAACATGGACCGAGGTCACCTCATGACTACCCTAGACATTTGATCGCTCATTCTGGGATAGAGTGCTAGCCTCTATATTATTTATTTATTTATTTATTTATTTATTTATGTCTTTGCAAATAGTACATTAAGATTATGTATTTACAATAGTGGGTTGCAATACAAAGAGAGCCTCTGTTAAGCCTAGACATTATGGGCCAACTTAACATTATTGGCTTATTGACTACTTAACAGTAAGAATTATATCATAGTTGTACAGTAGAATATTAATTATATCATAGTTGTACAGTAGGTTATTAATTATAAGTGAATCTAATTTATATAAGACAAAAGATAAATTCATCTATTCAAAAATGCTGTTTGTGAAAACAATGATTCAATTATATTCCTGTCAACAATGGATAAAAGGTTCAAAAGTAATTGTTGAAATTATGATATGGGAGTACATATTGAGTATGTGAGTACTGAGTATTTAGCATTTAGTCTAGGGTGATTAGGTGGCTTTTGAGAAGAGTCTTAAATTGATTTTCAGACTGGGATACTTTAGTATCTTCTGGTAATGAATTCCATATTTTGGGGCCCCTTATGTGAGAGTTTTTACACAGTGTGGTATGGACACGAGGTATATCAAAAAGAGATGTGTGTCTTGTGTTGTGGTCATGTGTTCTGTTAAGGTTGGTGAGGAGAAGTTTGAATGGGAGGTTTATATTTGCGTGTATTGTTCTGTGTATGTAGTAGGCACATGAATAAGTATGGATGTTCTTAATGGTGAGCAGATTTAGTCTTTTGACAATTGGTGGAGTATGCTGGCGGGAGTGGGAATTTGTTATCATTCTGACTGTTGCCTCTTGCTGGGTTATTAGAGGTCTTAGGTGACTGAATGTTGTTGATCCCCATGCATAAATTCCATATGTGAGATAAGGGTATATGAGTGAATGGCACAGTGCCAGGAGAGCTCATTGTGGAACTTAGTATCGTATCTTAGATAGTATGCCTACAGTCTTAGAGGTTTTCTTGGTGATTTGTTGTATACGTGTTTGGAACTTAAGGCTACTGTCAAGGTGGATACCTAGGAATTTTCCCTCTTGTGACTGGTGATTTGTTTAGCGTTATGTTAAGTGGATCATTTGCAGCTTTGTTTCCAAACTGAATGAAATAGGTTTTATCATTATTCAGGGTAAGCTTATTGGTCATCATCCAGGCAGATATTTTCTGCAATTCAGCATTGACAGTGTTGGCGAGTATGACTGTGTTTGGGTGGGAGAAGACGTATGTAGTGTCATCTGCAAATAATAAGGGTTTGAGCTGTCATATAAACTGAACACTTCACTGGGCTACCTTCTTTATGTGTTTATGTCCTTTATCATCAATTAGCGTCGTTGAACAAGAGGTTTGGTTAATTTGGTTTTCTCATGATTCATTAGTTCACCATGGTTAGTAATACATGCACCTCTAGATGGGAAAGAGCATATTAGAATTATTTTAAAGGAAAATGAATGATTTTCTTTAAATATCTTCTATTAAGGAAAATTTTGTGGTATAATGTACTTTACTGAGGTTAATGTACTCTACTGGCGTTAATGTACTCTACTGGCGTTAATTTACTCTACTGACGTTAATGTACTCTACTGGCGTTAATGTACTCTACTGACGTTAATGTACTCTACTGGCGTTAATGTACTCTACTGGCGTTAATGTACTCTACTGACGTTAATGTACTCTACTGGCGTTAATGTACTCTACTGACGTTAATGTACTCTACTGGCGTTAATGTACTCTACTGACGTTAATGTACTCTACTGGCGTTAATGTACTCTATTGACGTTAATGTACTCTACTGACGTTAATGTACTCTACTGACGTTAATGTACTCTACTGACGTTAATGTACTCTACTGACGTTAATGTACTCTACTGGCGTTAATGTACTCTACTGACGTTAATGTACTCTACTGGCGTTAATGTACTCTACTGGCGTTAATGTACTCTACTGACGTTAATGTACTCTACTGACGTTAATGTACTCTACTGGCGTTAATGTACTCTACTGACGTTAATGTACTCTACTGACGTTAATGTACTCTACTGACGTTAATGTACTCTACTGACGTTAATGTACTCTACTGGCGTTAATGTACTCTACTGACGTTAATGTACTCTACTGGCGTTAATGTACTCTACTGACGTAAATGTACTCTACTGGCGTTAATGTACTATACTGACGTTAATGTACTCTACTGACGTTAATGTACTCTACTGACGTTAATGTACTCTACTGACGTTAATGTACTCTACTGACGTTAATGTACTCTACTGGCGTTAATGTACTCTACTGACGTTAATGTACTCTACTGGCGTTAATGTAATCTACTGGCGTTAATGTACTCTACTGACGTTAATGTACTCTACTGACGTTAATGTACTCTACTGGCGTTAATGTACTCTACTGACGTTAATGTACTCTACTGACGTTAATGTACTCTACTGACGTTAATGTACTCTACTGACGTTAATGTACTCTACTGGCGTTAATGTACTCTACTGACGTTAATGTACTCTACTGACGTTAATGTACTCTACTGGCGTTAATGTACTCTACTGGCGTTAATGTACTCTACTGGCGTTAATGTACTCTACTGGCGTTAATGTACTCTACTGGCGTTAATGTACTCTACTGACGTTAATGTACTCTACTGGCGTTAATGTACTCTACTGACGTTAATGTACTCTACTGGCATTAATGTACTCTACTGGCGTTAATGTACTCTACTGGCGTTAATGTACTCTACTGGCGTTAATGTACTCTACTGACGTTAATGGGGACTGCATACAAGGTGTGGAAGGGATGGGGGGTGCTAGTGGGGGCTAGGTACAGGGTGTGTACGTAGGATGCAGCTGGGAGTTTTGTATGGAATATGAAGGGGATGTACTAACAGGGGTTAGGCATAGTGTGTGGGAGGGAAGGGGGTTGGATCCTGGTGGGGTATAGTGTATGGAAGGGAAGGGGGTTGGATGCTGGTGGGGTATTGTGTGAGGAAGGGAAGGGGGTTGGGTGCTGGTTGGTTATAGTGTGTGGAAGGGAAGGGGGTTGGGTGCTGGTGGGTTATAGTGTGTGGGAGGGAAGGGGGCTGGGTGCTGGTGGGGTATAGTGTGTGGGAGGGAAGGGGGTTGGGTGCTGGTGGGGTATAGTGTGTGGAAGGGAAGGGGGTTGGGTGCTGGTGGGGTATAGTGTGTGGAAGGGAAGGGGGTTGGGTGCTGGTGGGGTATTGTGTGTGACAGGGAAGGGGGATGGGTGCTGGTGGGGTAGTGTGTGGAAGGGAAGGGGGTTGGGTGCTGGTGGGGTATTGTGTGGAAGGGAAGGGGGCTGGGTGCTGGTGGGGTATAGTGTGTGGAAGGGAAGGGGGTTGGGTGCTGGTGGGGTCTAGTGTGTGGAAGGGAAGGGGGTTGGGGGCTGGTGGGGTATAGTGTGTGGAAGGGAAGGGGGTTGGGTGCTGGTGGGGTATTGTGTGTGACAGGGAAGGGGGATGGGTGCTGGTGGGGTAGTGTGTGGAAGGGAAGGGGGTTGGGTGCTGGTGGGGTATTGTGTGGAAGGGAAGGGGGCTGGGTGCTGGTGGGGTATAGTGTGTGGAAGGGAAGGGGGTTGGGTGCTGGTGGGGTATTGTGTGTGAAAGGGAAGGGGGTTGGGTGCTGGTGGGTTATAGTGTGTGGAAGGGAAGGGGGTTGGGTACTGGTGGGGTATAGTGTGTGGAAGGGAAGGGGACTGGGTGCTGGTGGGGTATTGTGTGTGAAAGAGAAGGGGGTTGGATGCTGGTGGGGTATTGTGTGTGTAAGGGAAGGGGGTTGGGTACTGGTGGGGAATTGTGTGTGAAAGGGAAGGGGGTTGGGTACTGGTGGGGTATAGTGTGTGGAAGGGAAGGGGGTTGGGTGCTGGTGGGGTAGTGTGTGGAAGGGAAGGGGGCTGGGTGCTGGTGGGGTAGTGTGTGGAAGGGAAGGGGGATGGGTGCTGGTGGGGTATTGTGTGTGAAAGGGAAGGGGGTTGGGTACTGGTGGGGTATTGTGTGTGAAAGGGAAGGGGGTTGGGTTCTGGTGGGGTATTGTGTGTGTAAGGGAAGGGGGTTGGGTACTGGTGGGGTATAGTGTGTGGAAGGGAAGGGGGTTGGGTACTGGTGGGGTATAGTGTGTGGAAGGGAAGGGGGCTGGGTGCTGGTGGGGTATTGTGTGGAAGGGAAGAGGGCTGGGTGCTGGTGGGGTAGTGTGTGGAAGGGAAGGGGGCTGGGTGCTGGTGGGGTATAGTGTGTGGAAGGGAAGGGGGTTGGGTGCTGGTGGGGTATAGTGTGTGGAAAGGAAGGGGGTTGGGTACTGGTGGGGTACTGTGTGTGAAAGGGAAGGGGGTTGGGTTCTGGTGGGGTATAGTGTGTGGAAGGGAAGGGGGTTGGGTGCTGGTGGGGTATAGTGTGTGGAAGGGAAGGGGGTTGGGTGCTGGTGGGGTATTGTGTGTGAAAGGGAAGGGGGTTGGGTGCTGGTGGGGTATTGTGTGTGAAAGGGAAGGGGGTTGGGTGCTGGTGGGGTATTCTGTGTGAAAGGGAAGGGGGTTGGGTGCTGGTGGGGTATTGTGTGTGAAAGGGAAGGGGGTTGGGTGCTGGTGGGGTATAGTGTGTGGAAGGGAAGGGGGTCGGGTGCTGGTGGGGTATTGTGTGTGAAAGGGAAGGGGGTTGGGTGCTGGTGGGGTATAGTGTGTGTAAGGGAAGGGGGTCGGGTGCTGGTGGGGTATTGTGTGTGAAAGGGAAGGGGGTTGGGTGCTGGTGGGGTATTGTGTGAGAAAGGGAAGGGGGTTGGGTGCTGATGGGTTATAGTGTGTGGAAGGGAAGGGGGTCGGGTGCTGGTGGGGTATTGTGTGAGCAAGGGAAGGGGGTGGGGTGCTGGTGGGGTATAGTGTGTGGGAGGGACGGGGGTTGGGTGCTGGTGGGCTATAGTGTGTGGAAGGGAAGGGGGTTGGGTGCTGGTGGGTTATAGTGTGTGGAAGGGAAGGGGGTTGGGTGCTGGTGGGTTATAGTGTGTGGAAGGGAAGGGGGTTGGGTGCTGGTGGGTTATAGTGTGTGGAAGGGAAGGGGGTTGGGTGCTGATGGGTTAGAGTGTGTGGACGGGAAGGGGGTTGGGTGCTGATGGGTTATAGTGTGTGGAAGGGAAGGGGGTTGGGTGCTGGTGGGTTATAGTGTGTGGAAGGGAAGGGGGTTGGGTGCTGGTGGGTTATAGTGTGTGGAAGGGAAGGGGGTTGGGTGCTGGTGGGGTATAGTGTTTGGAAGGGAAGGGGGTTGGGTGCTGGTGGGTTATAGTGTGTGGAAGGGAAGGGGGTTGGGTGCTGGTGGGTTATAGTGTGTGGAAGGGAAGGGGGTTGGGTGCTGATGGGTTATAGTGTGTGGAAGGGAAGGGGGTTGGGTGCTGATGGGTTATAGTGTGTGGAAGGGAAGGGGGTTGGGTGCTGGTGGGTTATAGTGTGTGGAAGGGAAGGGGGTTGGGTGCTGGTGGGTTATAGTGTGTGGAAGGGAAGGGGGTTGGGTGCTGGTGGGTTATAGTGTGTGGAAGGGAAGGGGGTTGGGTGCTGGTGGGTTATAGTGTGTGGAAGGGAAGGGGGTTGGGTGCTGGTGGGTTATAGTGTGTGGAAGGGAAGGGGGTTGGGTGCTGATGGGTTATAGTGTGTGGAAGGGAAGGGGGTTGGGTGCTGATGGGTTATAGTGTGTGGAAGGGAAGGGGGCTGGGTGCTGGTGGGGTATAGTGTGTGGAAGGGAAGGGGGTTGGGTGCTGGTGGGGTATAGTGTGTGGAAGGGAAGGGGGTTGGGTGCTGGTGGGGTATTGTGTGAGAAAGGGAAGGGGGTTGGGTGCTGGTGGGGTATAGTGTGTGGAAGGGAAGGGGGTTGGGTGCTGGTGGCGTATTGTGTGAGAAAGGGAAGGGGGTTGGGTGCTGGTGGGGTATAGTGTGTGGAAGGGAAGGGGGTTGGGTGCTGGTGGGTTATAGTGTGTGGAAGGGAAGGGGGTTGGGTGCTGGTGGGTTATAGTGTGTGGAAGGGAAGGGGGTTGGGTGCTGGTGGGTTATAGTGTGTGGAAGGGAAGGGGGTTGGGTGCTGGTGGGTTATAGTGTGTGGAAGGGAAGGGGGTTGGGTGCTGATGGGTTATAGTGTGTGGAAGGGAAGGGGGTTGGGTGCTGATGGGTTATAGTGTGTGGAAGGGAAGGGGGTTGGGTGCTGGTGGGTTATAGTGTGTGGAAGGGAAGGGGGTTGGGTGCTGGTGGGTTATAGTGTGTGGAAGGGAAGGGGGTTGGGTGCTGGTGGGGTATAGTGTGTGGAAGGGAAGGGGGTTGGGTGCTGGTGGGTTATAGTGTGTGGAAGGGAAGGGGGTTGGGTGCTGGTGGGTTATAGTGTGTGGAAGGGAAGGGGGTTGGGTGCTGATGGGTTATAGTGTGTGGAAGGGAAGGGGGTTGGGTGCTGATGGGTTATAGTGTGTGGAAGGGAAGGGGGTTGGGTGCTGGTGGGTTATAGTGTGTGGAAGGGAAGGGGGTTGGGTGCTGGTGGGTTATAGTGTGTGGAAGGGACGGGGGTTGGGTGCGGGTGGGTTATAGTGTGTGGAAGGGAAGGGGGTTGGGTGCTGGTGGGTTATAGTGTGTGGAAGGGAAGGGGGTTGGGTGCTGGTGGGTTATAGTGTGTGGAAGGGAAGGGGGTTGGGTGCTGATGGGTTATAGTGTGTGGAAGGGAAGGGGGTTGGGTGCTGATGGGTTATAGTGTGTGGAAGGGAAGGGGGCTGGGTGCTGGTGGGGTATAGTGTGTGGAAGGGAAGGGGGCTGGGTGCTGGTGGGGTATAGTGTGTGGAAGGGAAGGGGGTTGGGTGCTGGTGGGGTATTGTGTGTGACAGGGAAGGGGGATGGGTGCTGGTGGGGTAGTGTGTGGAAGGGAAGGGGGTTGGGTGCTGGTGGGGTATTGTGTGGAAGGGAAGGGGGCTGGGTGCTGGTGGGGTATAGTGTGTGGAAGGGAAGGGGGTTGGGTGCTGGTGGGGTATAGTGTGTGGAAGGGAAGGGGGTTGGGAGCTGGTGGGGTATAGTGTGTGGAAGGGAAGGGGGTTGGGTGCTGGTGGGGTATTGTGTGTGACAGGGAAGGGGGTTGGGTACTGGTGGGGTAGTGTGTGGAAGGGAAGGGGGTTGGGTGCTGGTGGGGTATTGTGTGGAAGGGAAGGGGGCTCGGTGCTGGTGGGGTATAGTGTGTGGAAGGGAAGGGGGTTGGCTGCTGGTGGGGTATTGTGTATGAAAGGGAAGGGGGTTGGGTGCTGGTGGGTTATAGTGTGTGGAAGGGAAGGGGGTTGGGTACTGGTGGGGTATAGTGTGTGGAAGGGAAGGGGACTGGGTGCTGGTGGGGTATTGTGTGTGAAAGGGAAGGGGGTTGGATGCTGGTGGGGTATTGTGTGTGAAAGGGAAGGGGGTTGGGTACTGGTGGGGAATTGTGTGTGAAAGGGAAGGGGGTTGGGTACTGGTGGGGTATAGTGTGTGGAAGGGAAGGGGGTTGGGTGCTGGTGGGGTAGTGTGTGGAAGGGAAGGGGGCTGGGTGCTGGTGGGGTAGTGTGTGGAAGGGAAGGGGGCTGGGTGCTGGTGGGGTTTTGTGTGTGAAAGGGAAGGGGGTTGGGTACTGGTGGGGTATTGTGTGTGTAAGGGAAGGGGGTTGGGTACTGGTGGGGTATTGTGTGTGAAAGGGAAGGGGGTTGGGTACTGGTGGGGTATAGTGTGTGGAAGGGAAGGGGGTTGGGTACTGGTGGGGTATAGTGTGTGGAAGGGAAGGGGGCTGGGTGCTGGTGGGGTATTGTGTGGAAGGGAAGGGGGCTGGGTGCTGGTGGGGTAGTGTGTGGAAGGGAAGGGGGCTGGGTGCTGGTGGGGTATAGTGTGTGGAAGGGAAGGGGGTTGGGTGCTGGTGGGGTATAGTGTGTGGAAAGGAAGGGGGTTGGGTACTGGTGGGGTATTGTGTGTGAAAGGGAAGGGGGTTGGGTGCTGGTGGGGTATAGTGTGTGGAAGGGAAGGGGGTTGGGTGCTGGTGGGGTATAGTGTGTGGAAGGGAAGGGGGTTGGGTGCTGGTGGGGTATTGTGTGTGAAAGAGAAGGGGGTTGGGTGCTGGTGGGGTATTGTGTGTGAAAGGGAAGGGGGTTGGGTACTGGTGGGGTATTGTGTGTGAAAGGGAAGGGGGGGGGGTGCTGGTGGGGTATTGTGTGTGAAAGGGAAGGGGGTTGGGTGCTGGTGGGGTATAGTGTGTGGAAGGGAAGGGGGTCGGGTGCTGGTGGGGTATTGTGTGTGAAAGGGAAGGGGGTTGGGTGCTGGTGGGGTATAGTGTGTGGAAGGGAAGGGGGTCGGGTGCTGGTGGGGTATTGTGTGTGAAAGGGAAGGGGGTTGGGTGCTGGTGGGGTATTGTGTGAGAAAGGGAAGGGGGTTGGGTGCTGGTGGGGTATAGTGTGTGGAAAGGAAGGGGGTTGGGTGCTGGTGGGGTATTGTGTGAGAAAGGGAAGGGGGTTGGGTGCTGGTGGGGTATAGTGTGTGGAAGGGAAGGGGGTTGGGTGCTGGTGGGTTATAGTGTGTGGAAGGGAAGGTTGGGTGCTGGTGGGTTATAGTGTGTGGAAGGGAAGGGGGTTGGGTGCTGGTGGGTTATAGTGTGTGGAAGGGAAGGGGGTTGGGTGCTGGTGGGTTATAGTGTGTGGAAGGGAAGGGGGTTGGGTGCTGGTGGGTTATAGTGTGTGGAAGGGAAGGGGGTTGGGTGCTGATGGGTTATAGTGTGTGGAAGGGAAGGGGGTTGGGTGCTGATGGGTTATAGTGTGTCTAAGGGAAGGGGGTTGGGTGCTGGTGGGTTATAGTGTGTGGAAGGGAAGGGGGTTGGGTGCTGGTGGGTTATAGTGTGTGGAAGGGAAGGGGGTTGGGTGCTGGTGGGGTATAGTGTGTGGAAGGGAAGGGGGTTGGGTGCTGGTGGGTTATAGTGTGTGGAAGGGAAGGGGGTTGGGTGCTGGTGGGTTATAGTGTGTGGAAGGGAAGGGGGTTGGGTGCTGATGGGTTATAGTGTGTGGAAGGGAAGGGGGGTGGGTGCTGAGGGGTTATAGTGTGTGGAAGGGAAGGGGGTTGGGTGCTGGTGGGTTATAGTGTGTGGAAGGGAAGGGGGTTGGGTGCTGGTGGGTTATAGTGTGTGGAAGGGAAGGGGGTTGGGTGCTGGTGGGTTATAGTGTGTGGAAGGGATGGGGGTTGGGTGCTGGTGGGTTATAGTGTGTGGAAGGGAAGGGGGTTGGGTGCTGGTGGGTTATAGTGTGTGGAAGTGAAGGGGGTTGGGTGCTGATGGGTTATAGTGTGTGGAAGGGAAGGGGGTTGGGTGCTGATGGGTTATAGTGTGTGGAAGGGAAGGGGGTTGGGTGCTGGTGGGTTATAGTGTGTGGAAGGGAAGGGGGTTGGGTGCTGGTGGGTTATAGTGTGTGGAAGGGAAGGGGGTTGGGTGCTGGTGGGTTATAGTGTGTGGAAGGGAAGGGGGTTGGGTGCTGGTGGGGTATTGTGTGTGAAAGGGAAGGGGGTTGGGTGCTGGTGGGGTATAGTGTGTGGAAGGGAAGGGGGTTGGGTGCTGGTGGGTTATAGTGTGTGGAAGGGAAGGGGGTTGGGTGCTGGTGGGGTATAGTGTGTGGAAGGGAAGGGGGTTGGGTGCTGGTGGGTTATAGTGTGTGGAAGGGAAGGGGGTTGGGTGCTGGTGGGGTATAGTGTGTGGAAGGGAAGGGGGCTGGCTGCTGGTGGGTTATAGTGTGTGGAAGGGAAGGGGGTTGGGTGCTGGTGGGTTATAGTGTGTGGAAGGGAAGGGGGCTGGCTGCTGGTGGGTTATAGTGTGTGGAAGGGAAGGGGGTTGGGTGCTGGTGGGGTATAGTGTGTGGAAGGGAAGGGGGTTGGGTGCTGGTGGGTTATAGTGTGTGGAAGGGAAGGGGGTTGGGTGCTGGTGGGTTATAGTGTGTGGAAGGGAAGGGGGTTGGGTGCTGGTGGGTTATAGTGTGTGGAAGGGAAGGGGGTTGGGTGCTGGTGGGTTATAGTGTGTGGAAGGGAAGGGGGTTGGGTGCTGGTGGGTTATAGTGTGTGGAAGGGAAGGGGGTTGGGTGCTGGTGGGGTATAGTGTGTGGAAGGGAAGGGGGTTGGGTGCTGGTGGGGTATAGTGTGTGAAAGGGAAGGGGGTTGGGTGCTGGTGGGGTATAGTGTGTGGAAGGGAAGGGGGTTGGGTGCTGGTGGGTTATAGTGTGTGGAAGGGAAGGGGGTTGGGTGCTGGTGGGGTATAGTGTGTGGAAGGGAAGGGGGTTGGGTGCTGGTGGGGTATAGTGTGTGGAAGGGAAGGGGGTTGGGTGCTGGTGGGGTATAGTGTGTGGAAGGGAAGGGGGTTGGGTGCTGGTGGGGTATAGTGTGTGGAAGGGAAGGGGGTTGGGTGCTGATGGGTTATAGTGTGTGGAAGGGAAGGGGGTTGGGTGCTGGTGGGGTATAGTGTGTGGAAGGGAAGGGGGTTGGGTGCTGGTGGGGTATAGTGTGTGGAAGGGAAGGGGGTTGGGTGCTGGTGGGGTATAGTGTGTGGAAGGGGATAATACTGTAAGATTTATAACAATAGCAGCATAAAAGTTTTGTTGTCAGACTTCATCTAATGAAGAAATCCGTGTTGACAACTGTGGAAGTTTGAGTACATGTACAACCTACCTATTTTAATCTCAAGAAGTTTTTTTTTTAGTTAATGCAATAAATGCAGTATATTTTATTATTGTAATGACAGATATAAAATACTGTTTCAACTATTAACGCAGCGGCATTTTATGGTTACTTTGATTAATTTTTCTGTGGTTTATTTTACGTTTGTTCGGGCCAAACAGCAGAAATAGATGTAATTGGAGTTTAAGAATTGACTCCCTGCCACTCATCTCTAATTAACAGCAACTAGAGTAACCGTCGTAATTAATACATCACAGCAGTAAACCTGAGCATCACATGATAAAGAAACTGATTGGGTAGGTCAAGGAGCTGGGTTTTTTTTATAGTATATCTGTTATTTCTTGTGTGATACTAATACAATGATTATGTGATTTGTCTGCCTCAACGGCAACTAGCTGTGGCCCTACTGTCTCTTCCCATAGCCTCAGAAACTTGCATTGTACAATGTACTGTGACTCACCACTCACTGTCCCTAGTGGGTGATGAGTCGCTAATAACAAGCTACCACTTAATTATTATATTAGTAACCTCGTTCTAATTATCATTGATGCCACATGGTGTCTGTAATAACTTGAACAAGAATGTTAATATAATGATTAACTACTACCTTGTCATGGACGACTCACCATCCACTGGAACCACTCATCACACAGTAGGGCCTGACCTGTTAGCTATCTTGTACGGCACACTACCAACTAAGGAAGACCCTGGTAGCTCACGTACGACTCACCTCCTACTGCGGCCGATTTTGACCCTACCTATGGCCCATTTGAACATTTGTACAGTCAAAGTCATGATAACATGAAGCGTTACCAATAAGGGCTCCAAAACCAAATTATCAGAGACAAGCACATGACAAGCATCAAATGGACGGAGGTAAGAAAAACACTCAAGGAGATGAAATAGATATCTGCGAGTTAACGGGTCGATGTTGGCAGGGATGACACTCAAGGGCATACGAGACTCTGCCTTAGTAAGGTTCTGCTGGTTAACTGGATGACACTGGAAAGGAAGACACTCATGCTCGATATAAAGAAAGTTTACACTGGATTTTAATTTGTTGTTTCAGCAGCAATCTGTTCTCACCGACAATCCTGATGTAACGGTCATAACTTATAAAATTAATTACGTGGCGTCAATGATAACTGGTGTAAAGATACTGATATAATAATTACATGGCATCATTGATAACTGGAGCAAGGATACTGATATAGTGACTCACGAAATCGTAATGACACGATTGCAAACAAACCAGGGTACTGGTGGGGATTGAACTCGCGGTGAGTGAGTCGTAAAACTCCAGACCGACGCATTAGCCACCGGGCCAACTGGCTATAATAAGATTCATCCAACTAGGTATATTCATACACCATAGGAAGGTTAGCTGGCGGGAGATTCATCTCTAAAAACTTGCATTTGTGGTCACACTGGTGCCTCTGCTAACCTTCCTATGATGAATATATATACCTAGTTGGATGAATCTTATTGTAGCCAGCTGGCCCAATGACTTACGCGTCCGTCTGGAGTTTTACGACTCAATCACCGCGAGTTCAATCCCCGCCTGTACCGTGGTTTACTGATATAATGATTGACAGCAATGATAATTTGAGCAGGGTTATTAATATAACGATTACGTGGCGTCACTGATAATTGGAGAAATGATACTTATATAATGATTAGTGGTAACTTGTCATGGACGACTCACCACACACTAGGGACAGTGGGTGGTGAGACACAGTACATTCTTCTCGTACTATGAAAGCTTCTGGGACTGTGTGGAAATTATTATATATACAGTACGGTTATAATTATAACGTTAATTTCTAAAGGGGTGAACCGGTAAGCCAGCTGAAGGTCTTAGTCAGATGACCAAAAGGCCCAACTGCTGGTCACCATATGACTTAAAACCCGCACCAGGAAACACTCGTCCTGTTTCCTGACAAATCTTACCTAACGTAACCTGAGGAAAAAACAGTAGGGTCACGGCTAGTGTCCGCTGAAGCATACCAGTCACAGAAGTGATGTTCTTTAAACCTTACCATTAAAGCCTCGTGGCCCAGTGATCACGTATATATATCTTGAGTGAGTTAGTACCCCCTACCACGCTGATGACGCTATACTAAATGTTGTAAATGTCTGGAGCCACTTACTTTACATAACAGTTATTATAATGCCGAGGCAGGTCTATAAGAGCTATAAAAATAAAATATTGAGGGTAATCACTGGTCATGGGTGGTCTGATAAACAGATACCAGATTTTGATAAAGCACTTATGGGGCGTGGGAAATCTTTGAAAACTTTCGTAGTGTGATAGTGGATTTTGGATGCGTAGAACTATCTCTCTGGTGAAACAAAACACGTGTAACTCGTGTTAATAATTTTTTTTTTTTAATCTTTACATGTGTTGGGCGTATACCAAGAAATTGATAGTTTTAGACTGCACACCTTCACAACCTTTGTTAACCTGGTGATGTCCTCCCCGACCTTCCTATTATAAACAATAAGGGCTGACGGCTTTGCCGTTTCTGAATCTCTAAATTTAGAATGTTTTCACATAATACCGGAGTCAATCCAAAATCTATATGCCCTGAAATATTTTTCAGACTCTTGAACTGCGCTAAAACCATTTTCTGCAGAAAGGAATTCTCGCTTTCGATGATAAAAATCATTTATGTACCATAATATGTGATTGAAGCAACAAAGTGAAACAGAACTTGTTAATCATTTACGGATTTTGAGATTTAGTTATATCTTGTTGAAAAACCATTTCCAGCATCAATATTTAGATTGCTTATGTGAAAGTTATTATTATTATTATTATTATTATTATTATTATTATTATTATTATTATTAGTATTATTATTATTATTATTATTATTATTAGTAGTAGTAGTAGTAGTAGTAGTAGTAGTATGTGAGCAAATCACCTGCATGAGACTTATTATCTGCAAGTAATTTGTGGGACTTAGTCACAGTAGGTTGTTGAACTGTAACTCCCTCGACTGCCCACTTCTTCACCACTCTCACAAAAAACTAGACCTGACATTAAATTAATAATTATAATATTAAAACCAGCTACTCTGGTAATTAAAATGGTGTGGGCTGTATAGGATTAGGCATGCTGGCTACACAAAATATAAATGGTATTAACACTTACCATTTAATTACTGTAGATGGATCACACCACAACACCTACCTAACACCTAGACCTTACACTGGCCAGCTAGTGATTTAAATGTAAGAACTAGTGGTGCACTTCCCTGTGAGTGATGTTCCACCATTCACATACATTTCTTGAGGTCCTGCAAATTTCCTGTCCCAATTCTTCAGCAGGGGATATTAACATGGGCTCCTATTACAAATTCAGGCCGAAACACCCCAACCACACAACAACCAAATTCTGTAAATTCAACATTGTAATCTTTATAGAGAATAAACTTTGAATTTGAATTTGAATTTGAACGTTGACAAAACCTACTACATTATGTTTGGTAGCAGAGCAGGAGATGCGCAAATTAACATTAAGATCGACAACACTCTAATTACCAGGCATAATGAGGGCAAATTCCTAGGCCTATACCTCGATAAACAACCTGAACTTCAGCACCCATATCCAACACATAACCAAAAAAGTATCCAAAACGGTTGGGATCCTCTCCAAGATACGATACTACGTGCCGCAAACTGCCCTTCTCACACTATACCATTCACTTATATATCCATACCTCACCTATGCTATCTGTGCTTGGGGTTCAACTGCAGCAACACACCTAAAGCCAATAATAACCCAACAAAAAGCCGCAGTAAGAATAATCACTAAATCCTATCCCTGGCAACACACCCCCCACTCTTCATAGATCTAAACTTACTCCCTGTTCAGTACATCCACACTTACTACTGTGCAATCTACATCTACAGGACCTTAAATTCCAGTATTAACCTTGACCTAAAACGCTTTCTTGATAGTTGTGACAGAACCCACAGGCACAACGCCAGACACAAACATCTCTATGACATTCCCCGTGTCCGACTAAACCTTTACAAAAATTCAATGTATGTCAAAGGCCCTAAAATCTGGAACACCCTACCTGAAAATTCCAAAACTGCAGACACATTCATCACCTTCAAAACTACCATCAGAAAACATCTTATCTCCCTGATACACCCTGTCAACTAATAATACGAATACCACCTGGTGGTTCACACTTACACTCACTCACCCATTTGACCATAAACAGAAATATCAATCTCAATCTCAAAATAATGAATCTTAACTAGTCATAAGTTGGCCTGTGATACTCCAATACTGAAACTATGTAAAGTGCCAAAACAAAAGCATTCACATTGCTAAACTCACAACTAGTATTTAGTCACTTAGCCATAATACCAACTTATCTCATAATTTTGTAACATTTTAAACCTAAGATTTAATATAAGTCTGCCCGAAATGCCTAGCCATGCTAGGCGTTCTAGTGGTTCACTCTGTAATTATCATTTTACTACATGTAAACCACACAATAACCAAATTCTGTAAACTCAGCATTGTAATACTTAAAGAGAATAAAGTTTGAATTTGAATTTGAAAAAAACAAAAAAAAAAAAAAATGGCCTCGGAAGACACCGAATTACATTGCACAATAAAGTCCAGTGCTCACACATTAAATGCAATCGCGGGGTCGCCATCTGGAGAAGATCTGGGCTGGAAGTACGAACCTACATGAATTAAATTCAAAATGGCGTCTCCCCCGCATTACTCCCCGGCTCTTCCACATCCCCCCTCACTCGAAATTTTTTGAAGGGTCCAAATAGCATCACATTTTATTACGTAATTATTATATTTTTCAAATTTAAACATGTTAAATTTAGGAAAATTAAAAAATCTTCACAGCTTAGAAAAAATCTGCAATTTAACTACCCTAATTGCCTATGTTCTCTTAGAACCATTGTACGGATTTTATACTAGTATGTAAAAGTGATTTGTAGACATCTTAAGGTTCAATTTAGTTTATATTACTCAAGATAGTAAACATCAGTCCCAGTAATCTTTTATGGTGACTAACAATACCTACAACATTTTTTTTACAAAATTTGTGTAACTATATTGCTTATTAAGACACCCATCACGAACCATGTTTTTCCCGTCATACCTCATCAACACGCTGGACATACATTTTTTTTTTATGTAATACAAATTTTTTTGTAAGTAGTGATCTAAGGAATTAGAGCTACCCCCCCCCCCTCCCCTTTGCTGAATACGCTTTTGTTCCATTCCCAGGCACTGACTCCCTACGGGTCTAGTGCATCCCCATGAATATAACACAGTTCTTCCATAATACGTGAAAACTTCTCGATTTTTTTCTCGCTAGGCATTTCGTAATGCATTTTTTAAAGACCAGGTATGTCTTCACAACCAATAGTTATGGTTTAATGGACATTTATATTAAAATCATTTTGCTGATGATTGCTCAATCTGAACTTTCCACCAATTAGTAATTTTTTGATAATTTTAAATATCCCAGAAGGACCTTCATGTAGTTGCTTGAGTTTTTTTTCTTCCTCCATCTTTTAGTTTTTATTTCGCCTGTTACAAGAGAAAGCCTCATCCAATCAGCTTCAAATTTTCAGTGCTGGTGTATGGTAACTAGGGCAAGATTACATGTGCAGTAGCCCTTTGATCGAAGTTTAATCCATTCCCAGTATCCTGGAATACCTCTGATAACTTTCTAAACCCACTGAGGCATAGCTTCAAATGTCCCCCCCCCAAAAAAAAAAGTAGCTACCTAATTCAACCATAGAGAGTAAAAATCAGTTGTGTACATGTACACCTGCCAGTTGTATGTGGAAAATAGTGAGAAATTTTCACACCGTTTTGCACATACAACGTAACATATATCAGCTGATACATATTATGGCCAGGATAGTACCCATTAAGTTTCCTTTGTGTGCGTGCAAATTTGTCAAATTTTACATAAACCAGTTACATTAGGTTATCTCAAGTTAAATCTGCACTATGTACTTTCATGTACCCATAACATCTGTGTGCCCTCAGTACCATCTTTTTTTAATGAAAAGTTTGGGTTGATTTTGGTGTTGGTATCAGTTTATCTTTTTATTTGTTGGAGGAAATCGGGAGAATTGAAACAGTGCTTTTCATGTGATAATTTCCAAGTGCCTTATCTGATTACCTTCAATGTTGATAACTTGATGCACCGAAGGAGGGGTTTCAAACTTTATGTACCAGTGTATTTTAGGCTTTAAACTTAATGTGCCAGTGTATTTTAGGTTTCAAACCTAATGTGCTTATGTATTTTAGGCTTCAGACTTTATGTGTCAGTGTATTTTAGGATATTGGTCTCTCTAAGATAACAAGACAAGGCCTCTTCAGTTTACCTTTAAAGCCGGTGATTTGGGCTGTATAAGTTTTAATTTGCCATTTTTATCGTGGAAATTATGATGTTAATTTCTATTCCATTCCACACGAACTATTAAATCTTTGCACCAAATTCATCTTAAACCAGAAAATAGTAGAGCCTACAAGACTAGAAAATACGCTGGACCTCATCTTCACTAACAACGACGATCTGATATGTAATATAACTGTATCAAAGACAATACACTCAGATCACAACATAATAGAGGTACAGACATGTATGCACAGGACTTCTGACCAGCAAAATGTGAGCAGTCATGAAGGTCTCTTCACGAAATTCAATTTCAATAGCAAAAACATACAATGGGATCAAGTAAACCATGTCCTATATGAAACAAGCTGGGAAGATATCTTAAACAACATGGATCCTAACATTTCTCTTGAAAAAAATAATTCTGTGGTTCTTGAAATCTGCTCAAGACACATTCCATTAAGAAAAAGAAAGAGAAGATGTAAACTAGAAAGAGAGAGATGCTCCCTATACAGACGAAGGCGAAGAGTCACAGAGCTGCTGAGTGGGACCAATATATCGGAAATGCGAAGGGAGGCACTAGTCAATGAAATTGCAAATATCAAACTTAGGCTGAAGGAATCTCACAGGAGACAAGAATCACAGGAACAACTAAAAGCCACATAGGAAACTGAAAAAAAAAGAAAAACAAAATACTTGTTCTCTTATGCGAAATCTAAGGGAAAAACAACACCCAGTATTGGGCCCCTGCTTAGGCGGGATGGGACATACACAGATGACAGCCAAGAAATGAGTGAGATACTAAAGTCCCAATATGACTCAGTGTTCAGCGTGCCACTGCCCATACTAAGGGTTGACAACCCAAATGAATTCTTTATGAACGAAACCCAGAATTTGGACATCCCAAAAATCTCGGATATTATTCTAACTCCACAAGATTTTGAAGAGGCAATAAATGATATGCCCATGCACTCTGCCCCAGGCCCAGACTTATGGAACTTTGTGTTCATCAAGAACTGCAAGAAGCCCCTAT
Source organism: Cherax quadricarinatus (assembly GCF_038502225.1). Lineage (NCBI taxonomy): Eukaryota > Metazoa > Arthropoda > Malacostraca > Decapoda > Parastacidae > Cherax > Cherax quadricarinatus. Next base: position 16,083,043 of record NC_091299.1, on the reverse strand, counting down.
TGCGTGCCTTCAGCATTTTACGGAGAGGGAACATGGACACAGCGGTCATCCCACACACACTAAAAACAACAAACATAGCCCCACTCCACAAAGGTGGCAGTAAAGCAATTGCAAAGAACTACAGACCGATAGCAACAACATCCCACATCATAAAAATCTTTGAGGGCTCTAAGAAGCAAGATCGCCAACCACCTAGATACCCATCAATTACACAACCCAGGGCAACACGGGTTTAGAGCAGGTCGCTCCTGCCTGTCCCAGCTACTGGACCACTATGAAAAGGTCCTGGATGTTGTAGAGGAAAAACAAAATACAAATGTAGCATACACAGACTTTGCAAAACCTTTCAACAAGTGTAACCATGGTGTGCTAGCGAACAAAATGCGTGATAAAGGAATAACAGGAAAAGTTGGTAGATGGATCTATAACTTCCTGACAAATAGAACACAAAGAGTAATAGTAAACAGAGTAAAGTCCCAGGCAACCACAGTAAAAAGCTCTGTTCCACAAGGCACAGTACTCGCTCCCATTCTATTCCTTATCCTCATTTCTGACATAGACAGAGATGTAAGTCATAGCTTCGTGTCTTCCTTTGCGGATGACACCCAAATTACCATGGCAGTGACCCCCATCGAAGACACCGCGAGACTCCAAGCGGACATCAACCAAATCTTCGAATGGGCCACTCAAAACAATATGAAGTTCAACGAGGAGAAATTTCAACTACTCAGATATGGAGAACTTGAGGAAATTAAAAATGTGTCAGGGTATACTACAAATTCTAACCATACAATAGAGTGGAAAAGTAATGTGAAGGACCTGGGAGTGATAATGTCAGAGGACCTCGTCTTCAAAGACCACAATAATGTATCTACCTCATCTGCTAGGAAAATGGTAGGATGGATAATGAGAACCTTCAAAACTAGGACAGCCAAGCCCATGATGATTCTCTTCAAATCGTTTGTGGTCTCTAGGCTGGAATACTGCTGTACACTAACGGCCCCCTTCAAGGATGGCGATATTGCAGACCTGGAGAGTGTACAAAGAACTTTCACGGCACACATAAGCACGATGAGGCACCTAAATTACTGGGAAAGGTTGAAGGTCTTTGATCTGTATTCCCTGGAACGCAGGCGAGAGAGATACGTGATAATATACACTTGGAAGGTCCTGGAGGGATTGGTACCAAACCTGCACACGAAAATCACTTTCTATGAAAGCAAAAGATTCGGCAGGAGATGCAACAGTCCCCCAATGAAAAGCAGGGGCGCAACGAGTACATTGAGAGACAACACAATAAGTGTCCAGGGTCTTAGGCTGTTCAAGTACCTCCCAGCCTACATAAGGGGGATTACCAATAGACCCCTGGTTGTCTTTAAGAAGGCACTGGACAGGCACCTAAAGTCAGTACCTGACCAACCAGGCTGTGGTTCGTACGTCAGCTTGCGTGCGACCAGCAGTAACAGCCTGGTTGATCAGACCCTGATCCACCACGAGGCCTGGTCTCAGACCGAGCCGCGGGGGCGTTGTGAAGAGCCGCAGCTTCCACCCTAGTCCCACCTTAGGGTGGGCGAAGCACCAGACGATGCCATATTGTCTGTTCCGTCAGGTAGAGGCTCGGAGTGGACAGAAGTATGAGAATTTCATAAAGAACAAATAACAAGGGAAAATCACTAGAATATGAGAGAACAGAAGGTAGCGCTCTATTCTCTTGGAAGTATGCTGCCACCACCTGCTCTTTTAATAGTGAAGAGATAAAAGTAGCCATAGTCATAGAAGGAAGGAAAACACGGAGTTTGGGTTACAGCAGGATAAAACCCAGTGAGAAACAATAGAGGATAGTTATAATAAGATAGGGGTCCTGATAAGTACTGGCTCTTAGGGTAGCTTGGCCTGACAACTGAGCAGTAGGCACTTTATCAGGGGCTTGACTCTCCCAAAAAATTATATCAATATGTTACTTAATTTAATCTGAAAACAAATGGGCCTAATACACATGGCTCAAAGGGGGAAGTAAAACATACTCAGATAAAACCACTTACAATTTAATAAACGCATTACAAGGAAATCTGAATTTGTTAGCACCAAAGAAACGAAAGAATTATTAGCATCAAATACCTAACATTATAGCAGAACAGACTTATTGACATTAGAAATACCTCCACACATTAGTTCCCAAGGAACTCCATTGCTTTACCGTACTGTCTAGGGTTACCTCCCTTGTTTTAAATGCCTTGATACATTTCTTCTTCGAGCTGCTGCTGAGATCTTTCTTAATCCCAGAATGCAAGCCAAGACTGATCCTCCAGGGCAAGGGTTTTCAAGGTCTCTAGAAAACTATCTCCTTTCCTCAGTATCTCTTCAGTCATCCACGCACTTCTATAAATTTGTATGCAGCTCTTCGGGGAAGGGGGGTAGCCTGGTTGCTGCTAAACCTTGTTAGCAGCAGAATACGTGTATATGAACAGTCAAAAAAAAAAAAAAAAAAAAAAAAAACTGCTTAAACCGACAAAGGAGATGGGCGTGGAGGCTAGTCTACGAAGTTCTCCTTGTACAAGAATTCTCGTGAAAACATATTGGAACTTCCAATAATAGAAAAACAACATGCGAGGGGGATCACTATTCAAATATATTTCTTTAGTTAATTTACAGCTCTTACAGTAATAGTGATATTTTACTCATATACAGATGACTACACTAATAATAATAATAATAATAATAATAATAATAATAATAATAATAATAATAATAATAATAATAATTGTGGAATATTTAAAATTACCTGGATGAATCTCATTAGATACATACCATTAATGTTAACAAAGATAATTATTCTTTATCAAAGTTACAGAGACAAGTAGTAATTTTGGGACACCTAGGTCGCAAAAAATGTCCTCCCTCGATACCTACCACTGTCATATCTCCACAAGTCACTCTGGACCTATATTAATTTTAAATGAAATATACATCACCAGGAATTCTGTTACAACATTAAAATAAATATGTGGACTGTACGTTAATTTTAATAAATGACTACATATACACTGAAGGAGAATTTATAATAATACCACTCACCAATTTGTCTGGAGATTACTTGGTGTGTCATACACAAACCCCTGCCTAAAATATGAAGAAAATACTGGCCAGAATTTCAACATAAATAGACATGACTTAACTGGGGTTCCCTGGCTGTCCTGTCCACTCGCCTTCTCAAGTTATGCAGGATTGCAATTCCAACAATTTGTGCTCCTATTTGGGAAGTTTCAATCACAATTTAACCTCCAGAGCGACGAAATTTATGCATATTTCACTAGCGTGCCTTTTGCCCAGTTCAAAACAATGGCGTCTCTCCCCAGCGACGCTCACCATTTTCGCTGGTTCTTTATTTATTTACAAATTAAGTTTTATTACCTACAATATATTCCAGCAATTTACATACAAAATACACTGTTTTCTCGGAAAATATACAATATTTTCCATAATAATAATAATAATAATAATAATAATAATAATAATAATAATAATAATAATAATAATAATAATAAATAATACTGATAGTACTTTTTCAATTAAACATTTAACTTGTTCTGCATTATATTTCAATACAACATTTATGGTAGATGACATTACCTATGTAGTTTTTTAATTAAACTGCACTTATTTCTTTCACCCGAGTTACAGAACTATGTACATAGTAAATAGGTGAGGATATAGACAAGAATACACAGCGAGGACAGTCATGAAATTTTCACAACGAATATTTATCACACTTTACATAAGTAAAGCTTGAGGGGCTGATTTGCTTTATTACAGTTGACCCCCGGAACCCTCTCCGGGTATGTGATGATTTGTGAATACCTCTTCTAATTCGCTTCAAATCTACAATGATAATTTTAAACTGCATTACGAACTTAGGATGCACTTTGAACTATTCCTGTTGCGAGCATTGAGGAACAAAGGGCTAGGGTTATGCAGTACGGGGATACCTTTCTCTAATAGCGCAGCGACCGAAATACATCGTTCCGATTTAGTTTCTCTAGCGGTTTTTCTAAATAACGCTTTTAAATATATTATCAGCAGTCTACCAAATCATGCTGCATCTGTTTCATTAGGATAGAAGACTATGTTGAATACCTGATGTTAGTGGCAAGAAATGTAACATATATTCTCTTGGAAAATGAAGTGAATTTTTCTGAGCTGATAAGTTGGAGATATTTTCCTTCCTGGTAACAAGTACGACCATGGACTCTTTAATATGTAGGTCATCAGTATACAACCAGCCCAGAGATGCGGCAAGTATGACTCCGAATAGTTGAGGTTTTAAATACTTGAAATAATGTTTTTATTTTTCATAAAGTGCTTCGCATGTTTTTTTAGTCATTTTTAAATGTTGGTAAGGTTTATTTGGTGTTTATACGAGCATCCAAAGGTCTCTGAGTGCTCTTGTATAACCTTTGTAAGTTACTCATAATTTGTTTTCATTGGCTTAAAGGTTTTACTTTGAACGTTAACAAAATTATACATAATTCGACTATCTGCAATGGTTCTTAATATATTTTATCTGCAGTGCTTCTAAACATATTTTCTCTCTTCAACAGTCCATTGAAATCAATAAAAGAAATATACAATGGTAAAAAATAATTAATTCTTGTACTTGTTGACGTTACTGTTGTTACACTTACCTCCAATGTTTGTGTCATTTTGTTATAACAAGCGGCACAGTCTGGAGACCACCTTACTTCAGTTGTACAGTGTTACCTGTGTCTTCCAGTATCTTAACAACCGGCAGAAGATTTTAATGTCTTATTTATAAGTTTCTTAAAAGTGATGCAAATAAAGTTTTCAAGCCATCGGTATATTTTCTTGCTCTCACACTCGCCAGAAGCAAAACGCTGAAGTCAAAGTTAATATTAATACGCGTGATTATAGCAAAACAAGAAAGTCAATGAAACTTGGAGTTTATCAGAGGACTGAGACGTTGTTGTAGGCCGGTGGGGTGTGAAGTACTGGGCAACATCTTGAGACCAGCTGCCACATATGATGTGTCAGTGATCATGTGTTTATATCTTCCTCTGATAATACAGATGATAATCTGAGTGTGTGTTCTCCATACTGCAGTGACGTGTAGGTCCATTTGTGTCTTCCGTGCCTCATAAGAATAAGAAAATTTTGAAGTAGACCACTAACCACAGTTAAATATTATTTCCTTGAATTTTTATTGATTAGGTTTATAAGACATTCGTGAAGACAGCGTTAATAACGAAGTACCGTTCGTGTCAGTTAAAGATAATGGAACTAATGACATTCTAATAAGGTATACTTGGTCATCATTCTAGATTTTTCAGAACTCTTCCCCTCAAAACAGAAAATTTTGGTTCCTCAAAACTATGCGAAGAGTGTTTGTAATGATCTTTCAAGAATCACAGTAGTAGGCTAAATTACATTGCACTTGTTATAATAAGGTTACCTGGATTACCTGGAGGTTACCTGGAGGTTACCTGGAGGTTAGGTAAGCTTTCAAATGTTCTTTTGGTACAAAAGAACCTAAATGAACATTTATGTACAAAAGAACAAAAATGAAAAAAATGTATCTTTAAACGTGATAAATTAGACACATGTGCAAGAGTTGCACATGTGTCTAATTTATCAACTTGTCGGTTCTCTGAACCATTCATCTACATCTTCAAACGTAAAAGAGAAAATTTAGAAAGGACTAAATTTTAAATAAGTTCTTGTAATAAAGTTGGTAGAATTACCGACAATATGTAAAGTAAAAGGACACAAGTGCAACTAATGTGACATTTATTGTGGCAACGTTTCGCTCTCCAGGAGCTTTATCAAGCCATTACAAACAATACATGGACACAGAGGGTATAAAGGCTCAGAGTGAGGTGAATACTAGTGAGGTACCATTCCGATGTTCACTAGTGGTAGTAGTAGTGGTAGTGACAAAAGCAATTAATTCGTACATGAGTAAAAGGATATAAAAGCTATTACTTGGGTAACATAAAAATAGGTTGGACAAATATAAACTGGAATGAGGCAGGTTGTTTCAGTGTTCACTCTCTGTGCTTTGTGTAGTATAACAGGAGAGACTATGTGATGGCAGGGTTTACTGTTTTCAGGAGGATTCTTGCTAAGACTTCGGAGATGGTGAAGCTGCCGTTGTTTTGTTTAATTGTATTCGAAACAGCGATCAGTGCTGATTCAAGGCACTTGCGTGTGCGGAAATTAGTTTCTTTTATCACTAATTGGGCGTCTCTGAATTTCATAAGATGATTGGTGGAATTTCGGTGTTGTACACAGGCGTTGTTTAAGTTGTCGTTCCTACATGCGTATATGTGTTCATTGAGGCGGGTGTCGAGGTTTCTTGCTGTTTCACCTACGTAGATCTTGTCACAGCCTCCACAGGGTATAGTGTAAACTCCTGCATTGACTGGTTCGTGGTGCTTGGGTTTTGTCCTGGTTAGATCCTTTATTGAAGTGGTAGAAGCGATGGCGACTCTGGTGTTAGCTTGTGAAAGTACTTTTGAGACGTTTAGTGCAACCTGGCTGTTGGGAAGAATTATAACTTTGTTGGGAGCGGTGTTGATGCGTGGAGAATTGATGATCTGAAGAGCTCTTTTCTTGCAGTCTTTGATGAAAAAAGAAGGAAATTGTAACTCAGTGAATGTTTGGTGAATGTAAGTACATTCCTCGTCAAGAAACTCAGGACTACAAATTCGGTATGCTCTTAGGAAAAACCCGATGATGATGCCTCTTTTGGTCTTGGTATCTTGACTGGAATAGAAGTGTGTGAGATCATTTTTATTGGTGGGTTTCCGATAAACTTGAAATCTTAGGTTGTTGTCTACTTTGTGAATGAGGACGTCGAGGAAAGGTAGCTTGTCATTGGACTCTTCTTCTAGTGTAAACTGAATCGCTGGTTCAACTGCGTTGAGCCTTGCCTGAAGATCCCGTACATCAAAACGTTTTGGAGTTATTACGAGGACATCGTCCACGTAACGTAACCAAGTGACGCTTGAAGGGATGATGTTGGCGAAGTGTTCGGACTCTAGGTGTTCCATGTATAAGTTGGCTAGGACGGCACTTATTGGGGACCCCATTCCCATGCCGTAGGTTTGTTTGTAGAGCTTGTTATTGAAGGAAAAACAGTTGAAGTTAACACAGAGTTCAATCAAGTCAACAAAATCTCCGGGAGGTAAAGGAAGATTAAGGTCCTGGTTGACTTTACGTCGTAGAACCTCGATGGCTTTTTTGGTAGGTACTTTTGTGAAGAGGGAAGTCACATCCAAACTGCTTAGTTTCTTGTTACGGATGGAGAGGTTACGGATGCGGTTGAGAAGGTCGCCTGAGTGTTTAAGATGAGCGGGGCTGATGGTCCCCAGAAGGCAGGAAAGATGTTTGGCAAGAACTCCGGCTAGTTTGTGTGGAGCACTGCCTATTCCTGACGTGATTGGTCTGAGAGGAATATTGTGTTTATGGGTCTTGGGTAAACCATACATGTGTGCTGGTTTAGGGTTGCTTGGTAACAAGTACAGAAGTTTCTTCCCTTCTCTAGTGCGTTTGAGTATTTGTCTGCTTTTGTATAGAAAGTCTTTGGTGAGCGTCTCCCACTGTTGAGTGCTGATAGGTTCGTATGGGAATGGGAATGGGGTCCCCAATAAGTGCCGTCCTAGCCAACTTATACATGGAACACCTAGAGTCCGAACACTTCGCCAACATCATCCCTTCAAGCGTCACTTGGTTACGTTACGTGGACGATGTCCTCGTAATAACTCCAAAACGTTTTGATGTACGGGATCTTCAGGCAAGGCTCAACGCAGTTGAACCAGCGATTCAGTTTACACTAGAAGAAGAGTCCAATGACAAGCTACCTTTCCTCGACGTCCTCATTCACAAAGTAGACAACAACCTAAGATTTCAAGTTGTGCAAGAAAGGTATAAAATACCGACAATATGAAAGTTAAGACACATGTGCAACATCTGGATATCTTTATTGTAGACGTTTCGCCATCCAGTGGCTTTATCAATACAGATTCTAGGACATAATAGGAAGACAGTAGAACTATATACAAAAGATGAGGTAATCAGTCCCTCGGCCTTGGAGTTAGTGTTCACAGCATCGTGGTGGAAGAGAGTCTGGACTCTCCTCCACCACGATGCTGTGAACACTAACTCCAAGGTCGAGGGACTGATTACCTCATCTTTTGTATATAGTTCTACTGTCTTCCTATTATGTCCTAGAATCTGTATTGATAAAGCCACTGGATGGCGAAACGTCTACAATAAAGATATCCAGATGTTGCACATGTGTCTTAACTTTCTAAGATTTCAAGTTTATCGGAAACCCACCAATAAAAATGATCTCACACACTTCTATTCCAGTCAAGATACCAAGACCAAAAGAGGCATCATCATCGGGTTTTTCCTAAGAGCATACCGAATTTGTAGTCCTGAGTTTCTTGACGAGGAATGTACTTACATTCACCAAACATTCACTGAGTTACAATTTCCTTCTTTTTTCATCAAAGACTGCAAGAAAAGAGCTCTTCAGATCATCAATTCTCCACGCATCAACACCGCTCCCAACAAAGTTATAATTCTTCCCAACAGCCAGGTTGCACTAAACGTCTCAAAAGTACTTTCACAAGCTAACACCAGAGTCGCCATCGCTTCTACCACTTCAATAAAGGATCTAACCAGGACAAAACCCAAGCACCACGAACCAGTCAATGCAGGAGTTTACACTATACCCTGTGGAGGCTGTGACAAGATCTACGTAGGTGAAACAGCAAGAAACCTCGACACCCGCCTCAATGAACACATATACGCATGTAGGAACGACAACTTAAACAACGCCTGTGTACAACACCGAAATTCCACCAATCATCTTATGAAATTCAGAGACGCCCAATTAGTGATAAAAGAAACTAATTTCCGCACACGCAAGTGCCTTGAATCAGCACTGATCGCTGTTTCGAATACAATTAAACAAAACAACGGCAGCTTCACCATCTCCGAAGTCTTAGCAAGAATCCTCCTGAAAACAGTAAACCCTGCCATCACATAGTCTCTCCTGTTATACTACACAAAGCACAGAGAGTGAACACTGAAACAACCTGCCTCATTCCAGTTTATATTTGTCCAACCTATTTTTATGTTACCCAAGTAATAGCTTTTATATCCTTTTACTCATGTACGAATTAATTGCTTTTGTCACTACCACTACTACTACTACTACTACCACTAGTGAACATCGGAATGGTACCTCACTAGTATTCACCTCACTCTGAGCCTTTATATACCCTCTGTGTCCATGTATTGTTTGTAATGGCTTGATAAAGCTCCTGGAGAGCGAAACGTTGCCACAATAAATGTCACATTAGTTGCACTTGTGTCCTTTTACTTTACAAATAAGTTCTTGCTAATTGACCAGGTTTACCTATTCGGCACAACATATATATATTTACATATATATATATATATATATATATATATATATATATATATATATATATATATATATATATATATATATATATATATATATATATATATATATATACAGGCCATAAATATAACAATAGTATGCTCTAAAGTACGTGTTGATGAGACGGAGCAGTGTAACATAGTGACATAGTGTGCCGTAGTGTAGCAGTGTGGCAGTGAGGACCGTGTGGCAGTGTAGCACAGTGTGGGACTGTAGCACAGTGTGGGACTGTAGCACAGTGTGGGACTGTAGCACAGTGTGGGACTGTAGCACAGTGTGGGACTGTAGCACAGTGTGGGACTGTAGCACAGTGTGGGACTGTAGCACAGTGTGGCAGTGTAGCATAGTGTGGGACTGTAGCACAGTGTGGGACTGTAGCACAGTGTGGCAGTGTAGCACAGTGTGGGACTGTAGCACAGTGTGGGACTGTAGCACAGTGTGGGACTGTAGCACAGTGTGGGACTGTAGCACAGTGTGGGACTGTAGCACAGTGTGGCAGTGTAGCATAGTGTGGGACTGTAGCACAGTGTGGGACTGTAGCACAGTGTGGGACTGTAGCACAGTGTGGGACTGTAGCACAGTGTGGGACTGTAGCACAGTGTGGGACTGTAGCACAGTGTGGGACTGTAGCACAGTGTGGCAGTGTAGCACAGTGTGGGACTGTAGCACAGTGTGGGACTGTAGCACAGTGTGGGACTGTAGCACAGTGTGGGACTGTAGCACAGTGTGGCAGTGTAGCACAGTGTGGGACTGTAGCACAGTGTGGGACTGTAGCACAGTGTGGGACTGTAGCACAGTGTGGCAGTGTAGCATAGTGTGGGACTGTAGCACAGTGTGGGACTGTAGCACAGTGTGGGACTGTAGCACAGTGTGGGACTGTAGCACAGTGTGGCAGTGTAGCACAGTGTGGGACTGTAGCACAGTGTGGGACTGTAGCACAGTGTGGCAGTGTAGCACAGTGTGGGACTGTAGCACAGTGTGGGACTGTAGCACAGTGTGGGACTGTAGCACAGTGTGGCAGTGTAGCACAGTGTGGCAGTGAGCACAGTGTGGGACTGTAGCACAGTGTGGGATTGTAGCACAGTGTGGGACTGTAGCACAGTGTGGCAGCGTAGCACAGTGTGGCAGTGAGCACAGTGTGGCAATGAGCACAGTGTGGGACTGTAGCACAGTGTGGCAGTGAGCACAGTGTGGGACTGTAGCACAGTGTGGGACTGTAGCACAGTGTGGCAGTGAGCACAGTGTGGCAGTGTAGCACAGTGTGGCGCAGTGTAGCACAGTGCGGCCGGATAGCACAGTGGGGTGCAGCAGTGTAGCACAGTGTAGTGCAGTGAAGCAGTGTAGCACAGTGTAGCACAGTGTGGCGCAGTGTAGCACTGTTTGGCACAGTGTAGCGCTGTTTGGCACAGTGTAGCACAGTGTGGCAGTGTAGCACAGTGTGGCAGTGTCGAACAGTGTGGCAGTGTAGCAGAGTGTGGCAGTGTAACACAGTGCAACCGGATAGCACAGTGGGATGCAGCAGTGTAGCACAGTGTGGCAGTGAAACAGTGGCAGTGTACCACGATGTGGCGCAGTGTATCACAGTGTGGCAGTGTAGTGCAGTGAAGCAGTGTACCACAGTGTAGCACAGTGTGGCGCAGTATAGCACTGTTTGGCACAGTGTAGCACAGCGTGGCAGTGTAGCACAGAGTGGCAGTGTAGCACAGTGTGGCAGTGTAGCACAGTGCGGCCGGATAGCACAGTGCGATGCAGTAGTGTAGCACAGTGTGGCAGTGAAACACAGTGTGGCAGTGAAACACAGTGTGGCAGTGTACCACAATGTGGCGCAGTATAGCGCAGTGTGGCGCAGTGTATCAGTGTGGCAGTGTAGTGCAGTGAAGCAGTGTAGCACAGTGTGGCGCAGTGTAGCACTGTTTGGCACAGTGTAGCACAGTGTGCCAGTGTAGCACAGTGTTACAGTGTAGCACAGTGTTACAATGTAGCACAGTGTTACAGTGAACATCAAAATGGTATACAATACCGACAGGTTGTTAGGTAAGACACATATGCAACAGATAGACAACTTTATTCCGAAACGTTTCGCCTACACAGTAGGCTTCTTCAGTCGAATACAGACTGAAGAAGCCTACTGTGTAGGCGAAACGTTTCGGAATAAAGTTGTCTATCTGTTGCATATGTGTCTTACCTAACAACAGTGTTACAGTGTAGCACAGTGTGGAGCAGTGCAGCACAGTGTGGCAGTGTTGCACTGTGGGATGCAGCAGTGTAGCACAGTGTGGCAGTGAAACACAGTGTGGCAGTGTACACAATGTGGCGAAGTATAGCACAGTGTGGCGCAGTGTAGTACAATGTGGTAGTGTAGCACAGTGTGGCCGTGTAGCACAGTGTTGCAGTGTAACGCAGTGTAGCACGGTGTGGCTCAGTGTAGCACAGTGTGGCGCAGTGTAGCACAGTGGGACGCAGCGTAGCACAGTGTAACGTAGTGTAGCACAGTGTGGCGCAGTGTATCGCAGTGTAACACAGTGTAGCACAGTGTGGCAGTGTAGCACAGTGTGACGCAGTGTAGCACAGTGTGGCGCAGTGTAGCACAGTGTGGAAGTGTAGCACAGTGTAACAGTGTGGCGAAGTGAAGCACGGTGTAGCACAGTGTGGTGCAGTGTAGCACAGTGTGGCAGTCTAGCATAGTGTAATACAGTGCGGCAGTGTAGCACTGTGTGGCGCAGCGTAGCACTGTGTAGCACAGTGTGGCGCAGTGTACCACAATGTGCCAGTATAGCACAGTGTGGCTCAGTGGGACAGTGTAGCACAGTTTGGCAGTGTAGCACAGTGTGGCGCAGTGTACCTGGAGTTTACCTGGAGAGAGTTCCGGGGTTCAACGCCCCCGCAGCCCGGTCTGTGACCAGGCCTCCTGGTGGATCAGAGCCTGATCAACCAGGCTGTTGCTGCTGGCTGCACGCAAACCAACGTACGAGCCACAGCCCGTCTGATCAGGAACTGACTGACAGTGTAGCATAGTGCGGCAGTATAGTTCAGTGTGGCAGTGTAGCACAGTGTGGAAGTTTAGCACAGTGTAGCGCAGTGTGGCAGTGTAGCATAGTGTGACAGTCAAGCAGAGTGTGGCAGTGTAGCAAAGTTTGACAGCGAAGGAAAGTGTGGCGCAGTGTAGCACAGTGTGGTAGTGTAACACAGTGTGGCGCAGTGTAGTACAGTGTAACCGTGTAGGATAGTGTGGTGCAGTGTACCACAGTGTACCGGAGTGTAGCACAGTGTGGCGCAGTGTAGCACAGTGTGGCACAACGTAGCACAGTGTAGCGCAATGTGGCACAGAGTAGCACAGTGTGGCGCACTGTAGCACAGTGTGGCGCATTGTAGCACAGTGTTGCATAAGGTAGCACAGTGTAGTACAGTGTACCACAGTGTGGCGTAGTGTACCATAGTGTAGCACAGTGTGGCAACGTAGCAAAGTGTGGCGCAGTGTAGCACTGTAGCAGTGTAGCACAGTGTGGTAGTGTAGCACAGTGCAATACAGTGTGGCAGTGTGGCGCAGTGTAGCACAGTGTGGCAGTGTATCACAATATCGCGCAGTATAGCACAGTGCGGCAGTATAGTTCAGTGTGGCAGTCTAGCACAGTGTGGCAGTGTAATTCAGTGTGTCAGTGTAGCACAGTGTGGCAGTATAGTTCAGTGTGGCAGTGTAGCACAGTGTAGCAGAGTGTGGCGCCTTGTAGCAAAGTGTGGTGCAATGCAGCACAATATGGCACAACGTAGCACAGTGAAGCGCAGTGTAGCGCAGTGTGGCGCAAAGTAGCAGTGTAGCGCAGTGTAGCACAGTGTGGCGCAGTATAGCACAGTGTAGCACTGTGTGGCGCAGTGAAGAACAGTGTGGCAGTGTAGCACAGTGTGGTGCAGTGTAGCAAAGTGTGGCACAAGGTAGCGCAGTGTAGCACAATGTAGCACAGTGTGGCGCAGTGTAACACAGTGTAGCACAGTGTGGCGCAGTGTAGCACATTTTGGCAGTGTAGCACTGTGTAACACTGTGGCAGTGTGGCGCAGTGTAGCACAGTGTAGCAGTGTAGCACAATATGGCGCAGTACAGCACAATGTTACAGTATAGTTCAGCGTGGCAGTGTAATACAGTGTAGCAGAGTGTGGCGCAGTGTAGCAAAGTGTGGTGCAGTGTAACACAGTGTGGCGCAGGGTAGCACAGTGTAGCACAACGTAGCACAGTGTAGCGCTGTGTAGCACAGTGTAGCACAGTGTGGCGCAATGTAGCACACTGTGACGAGGTGTAGAACAGTGTTGCGCAGTGTAGCACAGTGTGGCGCAGTGTAGCACAGTGTGGCAGTGTAGCACAGTGTGGCAGTGTAGCACAGTGGCGCAGTGCAGCACTGTGTAGCGCAGTGTAGCACAGTGTGGAGCAGTGTAGAACAGTGTGGCGCAGCGTAGTACAGTGTAGCGCAGTGTAGCATAGTGTGGCGCAGTGTATCGCAGTGTAACGCAGTGTAGCACAGTGTGGCAGTGTAGCACAGTGTGGCGCAGTATAGCACAGTGTGGCGCAGTGTAGCACAGTGTGGCAGTGTAACACAGTGTTGCAGTGTAGCACAGTTTAGCGCAGTGTAGCACAGTGTGGAGCAGTGTAGCAGAATGTGGCGCAGTGTAGCACAGTGTGGCGCAGCGTAGCACAGTGTAGCGCAGTGTAGCACAGTGTGGCGCAGTGTATCGCAATGTAACGCAGTGTAGCACAGTGAGGCAGTGTAGCACAGTGTGGCGCAGTGTAACACAGTGTGGCGCAGTGTAGCACAGTGTGGCAGTGTAGCACAGTGTGGCAGTGTAGCACAGTGGCGCAGTGCAGCACTGTGTAGCGCAGTGTAGCACAGTGTGGAGCAGTGTAGCACAGTGTGGCGCAGTGTAGCACAGTGTGGCGCAGCGTAGTACAGTGTAGCGCAGTGTAGCATAGTGTGGCGCAGTGTATCGCAGTGTAACGCAGTGTAGCACAGTGTGGCAGTGTAGCACAGTGTGGCGCAGTGTAGCACAGTGTGGCGCAGTGTAGCACAGTGTGGTAGTGTAGCACAGTGTGGCAGTGTAGCACAGTGTGGCAGTGTAGCACAGTGTAACACAGTGTGGCAGTGTGGCGCAGTGTAGCACAGTGTGGTGCAGTGTAGCACAGTGTGGCAGTGTAGCACAGTGTAATACAGTGTGACAGTGTAGCACAGTGTGTCAGTGTAGCACTGTGCAGCGCATTGTAGCACAGTGTGGCGTAGTGTAGCACAGTGTGGCGCAGCGTAGCACTGTGTAGCACAGTGTTGCGCAGTGTACCAGTGTGTCAGTGTAGCACAGTGTGGTGCAGTGTAGCACAGTGTGGCGCAGTGTTGCACAGTGTTGCAGTGTATCACAGTTTGGCAGAGTAGCACAGTGTGGCGCAGTGTAGCACAGTTTGGCAGTATAGTTCAGTGTGTCAGTGTAGCACAGTGTGGCAGTGTAGCAGACTGTGGAATTGTATCACAGTGTAGCGCAGTGTGGCAGAGTAGCAGACTGTGGAATTGTAGCACAGTGTAGCACAGTGTGGCAGTATAGTTCAGTGTTGCAATGTAGCACAGTGTAGCAGAGTGTGGCAAAGTGTAGCAAAGTGTGGTACAGTGTAGCACAGTGTGGCGCAGTGTAGCACAGTGTGGCGCAGTGTAGCACAGTGTAGCGCAACGTAGCACATTGTAGCGCGGTGTAGCACAGTGTGGCACAGTGTAGCACAGTGTAGTACAGTGTGGCGCAGTGAAGAACAGTGTGGCAGTGTAGCACAGTGTAATATAGTGTGGCAGTGTGGCGCAGTATAGCACAGTGTAGCAGCATAGTTCAGTGTGGCAGTGTAGAACAGTGCGGCAGTGTAGCACAGTGTGGCACAACGTAGCACAGTGTGGCGCAGTGTAGCACAGTGTGGCGCAACGTAGCACAGTGTAGCGCAGTGTAGCACAGTGTAATACAGTGTGACAGTGTGGCGCAGTGTTGCAGTGTAGCACAGTTTAGCGCAGTGTAGCACAGTGTGGAGCAGTGTAGCAGAATGTGGCGCAGTGTAGCACAGTGTGGCGCAGCGTAGCACAGTGTAGCGCAGTGTAGCACAGTGTGGCGCAGTGTATCGCAATGTAGCGCAGTGTAGCACAGTGAGGCAGTGTAGCACAGTGTGGCGCAGTGTAACACAGTGTGGCGCAGTGTAGCACAGTGTGGCAGTGTAGCACAGTGTGGCAGTGTAGCACAGTGGCGCAGTGCAGCACTGTGTAGCGCAGTGTAGCACAGTGTGGAGCAGTGTAGCATAGTGTGGCGCAGTGTAGCACAGTGTGGCGCAGCGTAGTACAGTGTAGCGCAGTGTAGCATAGTGTGGCGCAGTGTATCGCAGTGTAACGCAGTGTAGCACAGTGTGGCAGTGTAGCACAGTGTGGCGCAGTGTAGCACAGTGTGGCGCAGTGTAGCACAGTGTGGTAGTGTAGCACAGTGTGGCAGTGTAGCACAGTGTGGCAGTGTAGCACAGTGTAACACAGTGTGGCAGTGTGGCGCAGTGTAGCACAGTGTGGTGCAGTGTAGCACAGTGTGGCAGTGTAGCACAGTGTAATACAGTGTGACAGTGTAGCACAGTGTGTCAGTGTAGCACTGTGCAGCGCATTGTAGCACAGTGTGGCGTAGTGTAGCACAGTGTGGCGCAGCGTAGCACTGTGTAGCACAGTGTTGCGCAGTGTACCAGTGTGTCAGTGTAGCACAGTGTGGTGCAGTGTAGCACAGTGTGGCGCAGTGTTGCACAGTGTTGCAGTGTATCACAGTTTGGCAGAGTAGCACAGTGTGGCGCAGTGTAGCACAGTTTGGCAGTATAGTTCAGTGTGGCAGTGTAGCACAGTGTGGCAGTGTAGCAGACTGTGGAATTGTATCACAGTGTAGCGCAGTGTGGCAGAGTAGCAGACTGTGGAATTGTAGCACAGTGTAGCACAGTGTGGCAGTATAGTTCAGTGTTGCAATGTAGCACAGTGTAGCAGAGTGTGGCAAAGTGTAGCAAAGTGTGGTACAGTGTAGCACAGTGTGGCGCAGTGTAGCACAGTGTGGCGCAGTGTAGCACAGTGTAGCGCAACGTAGCACATTGTAGCGCGGTGTAGCACAGTGTGGCACAGTGTAGCACAGTGTAGTACAGTGTGGCGCAGTGAAGAACAGTGTGGCAGTGTAGCACAGTGTAATATAGTGTGGCAGTGTGGCGCAGTATAGCACAGTGTAGCAGCATAGTTCAGTGTGGCAGTGTAGAACAGTGCGGCAGTGTAGCACAGTGTGGCACAACGTAGCACAGTGTGGCGCAGTGTAGCACAGTGTGGCGCAACGTAGCACAGTGTAGCGCAGTGTAGCGCAGTGTAGCACAGTGTAATACAGTGTGACAGTGTGGCGCAGTGTAGCAGTGTATCAGTGTAGCACTGTGTAGTGCATTGTAGCAGTGTGGCGCAGTGTAGCACAGTGTGGCTCAGTGTACCAGTGTGTCAGTGTAGCACAGTGTGGCGCAGTGTAGCACAATGTGGCGCAGTGTTGCACAGTGTGGCAGTGTACCACAGTTTGGCAGTGTAGCACTGTGTGGCAGTATAGTTCAGTGTGGCAGTGTAGCAGACTGTGGAATTGTAGCACAGTGTAGCGCAGTGTAGCACAGTGTAATACAGTGTGACAGTGTGGCGCAGTGTAGCAGTGTATCAGTGTAGCACTGTGTAGTGCATTGTAGCAGTGTGGCGCAGTGTAGCACAGTGTGGCTCAGTGTACCAGTGTGTCAGTGTAGCACAGTGTGGCGCAGTGTAGCACAATGTGGCGCAGTGTTGCACAGTGTGGCAGTGTACCACAGTTTGGCAGTGTAGCATAGTGTGACAGTCAAGCACAGTGTGGCAGTGTAGCAAAGTTTGGCAGTGTAGCACAGTGTTGTAGTGTAGCAGAGTGTAACACAGTGTGGCGAAGTGTAGTACAGTGTAACCGTGTAGGACAGTGTGGTGCAGTGTAGCATATTGTACCGCAGTGTGGCACAGTGTGGCACAACGTAGCACATTATAGGGCAATGTAGCACAGTGTAGCACAGTGTGGTGCAGTGTAGCACAGTATGGCTCAGTGTAGCACGGTGTGGCGCAGTGCAGCACAGTGGCGCAAGGTAGCACAGTGTAGCGCAGTGTAGCACAGTGTGGAGTAGTGTAGCACAGTGTGGCAGCATAGCACAGTGTGGCGCAGTGTAGCACTGTGTCAGTGTAGCACAGTGTGGTAGTGTAGCACAGTGTAACACACTGACAGTGTGGCGCAGTGTAGCACAGTGTGGCAGTGTAGCACAATATGGCGCAGTATAGCACAGTGTGGCAGTATAGTTCAGTGTTGCAATGTAGCACAGTGTAGCAGAGTGCGGCAAAGTGTAGCAAAGTGTAGTGCAGTGTAGCACAGTGTGGCGCAGTGTAGCACAGTGTAGCACAGTGTGGCGCAGTGTAGCAGTGTAGTACAGTGTGGCGCAGTGTAGCACAGTGTGGGAGTGTAGCATAGTGTAATATAGTGTGGCAGTGTGGCGCAGTATAGCACAGTGTGGCAGTATAGTTCAGTATGGCAGTGTAGAACAGTGCGGCATTGTAGCACAGTGTGGCACAACGTAGCACAGTGTGGCGCAGTGTAACACAGTGTGGCGGAACGTAGCACAGTGTACCGCAGTGTAGCGCAGTGTAGCAGTGTAGCACAGTGTGGCAGTGTAGCACAATATGGCGCAGTATAGCACAGTGTGGCAGTATAGTTCAGTGTTGCAATATAGCACAGTGTAGCAGAGTGCGGCAAAGTGTAGTGCAGTGTAGCACAGTGTGGCGCAGTGTAGCACAGTGTAGCACAGTGTGGCGCAGTGTAGCAGTGTAGTACAGTGTGGCGCAGTGTAGCACAGTGTGGGAGTGTAGCATAGTGTAATATAGTGTGGCAGTGTGGCGCAGTATAGCACAGTGTGGCAGTATAGTTCAGTATGGCAGTGTAGAACAGTGCGGCATTTTAGCACAGTGTGGCACAACGTAGCACAGTGTGGCGCAGTGTAGCACAGTGTGGCGGAACGCAGCACAGTGTACCGCAGTGTAGCGCAGTGTAGCAGTGTAGCACAGTGTGGCGCAGTGTAGCACTGAGGCAGTGTAGCACAGTGTGGTAGTGTACCACTGTGTAACAGTGTGGCGCAGTGCAGCACAGTGTTGCAGTGTAGCACAATATGGCGCAGTATTGCACAGTGTGGCAGTATAGTTCAGTATGGCAGTGTAGCACAGTGTGGCAGTATAGTTCAGTGTGGCAGTGTAGTGCAGTGTAGCACAGTGTAGCACAGTGTGGCGAAGTGTAGGAAAGTGTGGTGCAGCGTAGCACAGTGTGGCGCAGTGTAGCACAGTGTGGCAC
This sequence comes from Cherax quadricarinatus, assembly GCF_038502225.1. Lineage (NCBI taxonomy): Eukaryota > Metazoa > Arthropoda > Malacostraca > Decapoda > Parastacidae > Cherax > Cherax quadricarinatus. Next base: position 16,064,157 of record NC_091299.1, on the reverse strand, counting down.
AACATAGTACAGCATAGCGCAGTGTAGCACAGCGTGGCGAAGTGTAGCACAGTGTGGCGCAGTGTAGCACAGTGTGGCGCAACGTAGCACAGTGTAGCGCAGTGTAGCACAGTGTGGCGCAGTGTAGCACTGTGTAGCACAGTGTAGCACAGTGTTGCGCAGTGTAGCACAGTGTGGCAGTGTAGCACAGTATGGCAGTGTAGTACAGTGTGTCAGTATAGTATAGTGTAGCGCAGTGTGGCAGTGTAGCACAGTGTGGCCGTGTAGCACAGTGTGGCGCAGTGTAGCACATTGTGACAGTGCAACACAGTGTGGCAGTGTAGTACAGTGTGGTAGTTTAGCAGTGTTACAGTGTAGCAATGTGTGGCGCAGTGTAGCACCGTGTGGCGCTGTGTAGCACAGTGTGGCGCAGTGTAGCACAGTGTGGAGCGGTGTAGCACAGTGTGGCACAGTGTAACACAGTATTGCGCAATGTAAGACAGTGTAGCACAGTGAGGCGCAGTGTAGCATAGTGTGGCGCAGTGTAGCACAGAGTGGCGCAATGTAGAGCAGTGTGTCAGTGTAGTACAGTGTAGCACAATGTGGGGCAGTGTAGCACAGAGAGGCGCAGTGTAGCACAATGTAGCAGTGTAGCACAGTGTGACGCAGTGTAGCACAGTGTAGCAAAGTGTCGCGCAGTATAGCACAATGTAGCACGGTGAGGAAGTGTAGCTCAGTGTAGCACAGTGAGGCGCAGTGTATCACAGTGTAGCACAGTAAGGCGCAATGTAGTACAGTGTAGCACAGTGAAGCGCAGTGTAGCAGTGTACCATAGTGACGCGCAGTGTAGCACAGTGTAGCACAGTGAGGTGCAGTGTAGCAGAGGTGCAGTGTAGCACAGTGTGGCAAAGTGTAGCACAGTATAGCAGTGTAGCACAGTGTGATGCAGTGTAGAACATTGTGGCAGAGTGTAGCACAGCATGGCGCAGTGCAGTGCAGTGTTGCAAAGTGTAGCACAGTTTGGCGCAGTGTAGGACAGTGTAGCACAGTGAGGCGCAGTGTAGCACAGTGAAGCGCAGTGTAGCACAGTGTAGCACAGTGAGGCGCAGTGTAGCAGTGTGGCGCAGTGCAGCATAGTGAGGCACAGTGTAGCACAGTGAAGCAGTGTAGCACAATGAAGCAGTGTAGCACAGTGAGGCGCAGTGTAGCACAGTGTATACAATGTAGCAGTGTAGCACAGTGAGGCGCAGTGTAGCACAATGTGGCACAGTGTAGCACAGTACAGCACAGTGTGGCGCAGTGTAGAATAGTGGCACAGTGTAGCACAGCATGGCGCAGTGTAGCACAGTATGGCACAGTGTAACACAGTGTAGTACAGTGTTGTACAGTGTAGCACAGTTTGGCGCAGTGTAGGACAGTGTAGCTCAGTGTAGCACTGTGAAGCGCAATGTAGCGCAGTGTAGCACAGTGAGGCGGCGTAGCACAGTGTAGCACAGTATAGCATAGTGAGGCGTAGTGTGGCACAGTGAGGCGCAGTGTAGCACAGTGACGCGCAGTGTAGCACAGTGAGGCGCAGTGTAGCACAGTGTGGCGCATTGTAGCACAGTGAAGTGCAGTGTAGCACAGTGAAGCAGTGTAGCACAGTGTAGCACAGTGAGGCGTAGTTTAACACAGTGAAGCGCATTTAGCACAGTGAAGCACATTATTTTTATAATAAAGGGGAGGCGCTAAACCCGGAGGATTATACAGCGCCTGGGGGGGATGTGGAAGGCATTCAGGCTTAATTCGGGGAACTGGAGCACAGATCCAATTCCCTAAATCAAGAATCCCTCACCAACATCAAGGAACCTTCCTTGAGGGGACAGTGAAGTACAGTGTAGCACAGTGAGGCGGTGTAGCACAGTGTAGCAAAGTGAGGCGCAATTTAGCACAGTGAAGCGCATTTAGCACAGTGAAGTACAGTTTAGCAGTGAGGCGGTGTAGTACAGTGTAGCACTGAGGCGCAGTGGGTTGTTTAAAAACCTGTTCTCTAACTTTTATATTCAGTTTCAAACGAATTGTCCATTCTTCATTGCTGGAGGTTTGAAATTCCATGGAGTTCTTACGTCATCCTAGGTTAGGTTAACTTATAATTATCCGATAATAACGAAATAAAAAGAAAGTCTGAATGTTTGCGCCTGGTAGCGCTTTACTTAAGAAATTTAGAGCGTGCAGTTTCACACGCAAGGCAAAAAATAAAAATATGAAGGACTGGTTGCGCTCTGAGGTTATTATTATTAAAGATTCGCCGGTATTCTCCCGGCCCGGGCCTTTTCCCAGTGGTGGCCCGGCCTTGGCTCCCACTTTAGGGAGTGTCTGAGACCTAAGTCTCCCATGGGAGGAGGCACAAGTACCTCCTCATCTTTGGGACCAACTGTCCCCAGGCCTAGCCACAAGCTAGGCCTCTCTGGTCTGCCATCCCCGCCTCAAGGGGACTAATGGGAATGACAGTCTTGTGAGCTACAAGCTCGGGCTCAGACACCTACCCTACCCTAGAAGGGCTAGGTATGGTGTCGATCTTGAATGCCTCTTATTTCCCGGGAGATATATGACCTTTATGTGTTTAGCGCTCCCTTCCTAAATATAATAATGAATATTTTTCAGTGTGTTTAGGTAGGATGTCAACAGAAAAATTAATTACATTTTTTTTTTTGCTTTTATTATAAAACAACAAACATTAAAACACTGTCCAATCGCCTGCGATTGGAACAACTTAACCTAATTTACGAAAACATTATTTACACTAATGGACAATGATTCCAATTACAGTACACATCAGCGTAACGAGGAACTCATCACGGGGACAATGTAGTGTTTCACGTACTGAAGACCACAAGGTGTTGGAAGACTGAAGACTTATATTACATACCTTAGATATGATTCATTCCAGCAATGGGTTACTTGATTACACAGCTTACTTCAGGCAAGGTTCCAGCAACTCAGCTTCTCTAGACTGAGTGAGCTATTTATCAACCATATCGCTTACTTTATTAGAATAACCCTCATTAAAACGTAAGAGATGGCGCAAACATTTTCTGTCTAGCGTGAGATCCTGTTCAGGCCAGAAGATCTCTAGGTAGACTGACAATATCTGTGTTATTTCTTACTTTTTTCTCAGATAGTTTCCACCTTTGTTAGGTAAAAACTTAGAGACCCGCAGTTGTAATGGTATCTGCGAAGTCGACACCGAGTAGACGTTCAGCTGCCGGTATTGGAGTGGTGTCTGGGCGTCGACACAGAGTAGACGTTAAGCTGGCGGTGTTGGAGTGGTGTCTGGGAAGCGAGCCTCACCATCGAAAGTTACTTCAGGATGAAAACCATGACTATTGGCCACGTAGGTCACTGTCTGCACTCGGCCGTCCGGGAGCTGGATCTTGTAGGAGCCTCTCGTCTGCCCTTCCTCTCGTTTCTCTGCGTGGAAGAATTGGTTGCCAGTATGACTGTCAAGTACGCCGTACCCGAACTCGTAGCTGCTCACTTCAGCTCCCTGCAGGACAGGCAGAGTGAGAATGACAATAGAGCAAAATTTAGACAAGGATCAATAATTCATTTCTCAAACTTATTCTTTCCTCTTAATTAAAGTCTGGAGGTGTGTTCTATGAAACACGTGAGTACATCCTAGGGAAAAAGTGTTGCAACTTACCTCAGTACCATCTTCATTTTGTTTAGGGGTGACACGCATCTTGGTGCCGGCGTTAATGTGCCCGTTACTGGTCTTAACGGGCACCAGTGGCTTCTTCCTGGGATGTTGCTGATCCCTGGACGGCTTTTCCAACTCGTGGGTAGCTGGACGGATGGAGGGTGTGGCGAGACTATCCTTCGTTGAGTATCTGCGCTTGTGTTGCTCCGTGAAATGCTGTGTGGGCATGTGTGTTGGGGATGGAGACTGTGATCTTATGATAACCGTCGGGTGAAGGTGGGACACACTTTCTCTTTGTGGTACTGTCAAACTGAATGTTGGTAGGCCGGAAGATTCAATAGATCTAGATAATACCTGGTGATTGTTGTGACCGTCCGGGTTTTGAGAGGGCTGATTGAACCTGGTCAACGACTGTGGGTTAGTGTGTTCCCTGGCAGGACTAACACTATCTTTGCTCTCTTGAGCACTGGGAAAATGGAATGATTGACTCTCCTGGTGGAAAGAATCTTGTGTACGACTAGTTTCGAAGGCACTTCCTAAGCTAAAAGATACAGTGTTACCAAATGGTAAGGAAGTTTCTGTAATTGTGTCTCCAGGCTTGGGGCTGCCGAAATCTCTAAAATCGTTCTTGAACTGACTGTGTGTGGAGAAAGAATCTTGTAAAGATAGTTGATTCTGCACTAAAGGTTTTGGGATGAAAGGCAGTTGGTCCTCGTCTACCGTTCCTTGGAAAGGTGTAGTTCCGCTCAGGAAGGCGTTAGGTTTAAGGCTTTCGTCGGTGAAACCCTGTATATCTGGGAAGGCCGTGGAGACCTCAGTATCTTGAAAAACTTTGAAAAATGACGATGGCGTTGCAGTAGCTGCTGCATTAGGTTTCTCAATGGGAGGGGGCAAGAAGTTCTGCTGAGCTGGAGGCAAGAAGTTCTGCTGAGCTGGAGGCAAAAAGTTTTGCTGGGCTGGTGGCAAGAAGTTCTGCTGAGCTGGAGGCAAGAAGTTCTGCTGGGCTGGTGGCAAGTTCTCTTGAGCTGGAGGTAAGACATTTACCTGCTGGGGCTTCCTCGGACGTTCACTGGGGGTTTCCTTCTCCCTTCTTGGTCCACCGCCGAAGATGCCCTGAAAGGTCCTTGTCATACCACTGCGTAGGTTGTCTAGGAGACGCATGCCCATGGCTAAGGGCGTCTGACGGGGCCGCTGGGGCTGTGCCCATGTTGACACGCTGACAGCAAGCACGACACACAACACCTGCGGTGATAACATTACATCAGTTGCCAAAGCAAGATAAATAAGAGCTTCTAGTGACCAACAAATAATAACTTATCTCACAACTAACCCACAAACAAAACCGTGACGACATTTCTGCCCGTCCTGGATCACATCAAGTTACGACGTGATTTTCTTCCAAACAAGACCGAAAAGTTTAATTTTCATTTCTAATATATGGGCTAGTTACGAAATGTTCCGGCTAACGTATTGTGACTTCTTAAAAAACTAGCTATAAATGAAGACACCAACTGGTAATAATAGAAAGTGTGTTCAGTATATAGATAATACGAGCCAAAAAAATTTCGCCGGCTGCAATTTTAATTATATCTGTGTGAAATTTTAAGTTGGTGGTTTGAAAGCGAACCAAGTGATGGACGACCCTGGAACCATCTACGGGTCAAGTAAAGACAGAAGAATCTATACGTAACGTAATAGGTGTTTTGTTATTCTTACCGAGTTATAAACGCATTAAGGTTCTAAAAGCAAAGTTAAATGGATATTTTTATTGTCAGAAAGATCATTTCTTATACTAAAAGACCGAATTATAATAACAACAATAATAATAATAATAATAATAATAATAATAATAATAATAATAATAATAATAATAATAATAATAATATCTATTTCTACAAGTACATGTACAAGGTATACAGACCATAGCTGACATCAATGATATACTGCTGTACAGAAAGCCCCTTGTTATGCTGAGCATTTCGGGCAAATTAGGTCAGTTTTGTCCCAGGATGCGACCCACACCAGTCGACTAACACCCAGGTACCCATTATTACTGATGGGTGAACATAGACAACCGGTGTAAGGAAACACACCCAATGTTTCTACCCTCGCCGGAAATCGAACCGGGATCCTCGCCGTGTGAAGCGGGAGCCACCAGACCACGGGGCACCGTGTCCTGGTGTCATGTTAAATGATATGAATGTATATTATCCCGTCAGGGAAAGTTTGCCTTGGTGCTGGTGAAGAACTTTTGATTCAAGGTAGTGCAGCCGCCTTTTCTTCCTATTCCACAGGCGCTGTATGACCCCTGCGGATCTAGCCTTTCCCCACGAATATAATAATATTAATTTTAATAGTAATAGTGTATATTATTCGTAATCTGAAATTAACGTATGGAAGTTGTTGCCTGGTCACAGACCGGGCCGCGGGGGCGTTGACCCCCGGAACTCTCTCCAGGTAATCTCTCCAGGTAATACCGTGCTTCTAATTTCTGAGTTTTTGAGTCAACTTCAGTTTACCAAAAAATACTCCGGACACAAACCAAGTAATATAGATTAGTGGAGATCCCACAGTAGTACCATCACTCAATGTATTTAAATACGTGTTCTCCACAAAATTAGATATTTTATTTTCCTAGTACCCAACATCTAGATTCCGTCTCGGTATTGACACACGTTATGCAAAAGCGGGTACCCCCTCCAGGCACACCTTAACAAACTTGATATTAAAGTTTTAAATGAACTGGAGAGGAAAACAGTGCTGCGTCACTAGTGTTCATCTTTCCTCAAATTTCTCAGGAAGCAGCGGCTTTCACAGGTGATAATCCCTCGCTGGAGAAAGTTACACCACCTGCCTCCACTACTCAATAAATGCAGTATTTTTACACTAAATATAGACGTTATTTACCAAAATATTTATTGTCATGAGCTTGGTGGATATATCCTCAGTGACTTACACACACTATACTATCATGGTACACATATACCAATTGTGTCTTTGTAACGGTTATTAAGCTACAAAGATACTCAACAGGCGTCCTCCTCGACAGAGAGGCACAGTTCGTCAGATCCAGTTGCATGATGGGTCTCTTCTAGAATATATAAGCAGATACAGGTGTCTAGGCTTTGAGGTTCCACTACTTGGACCTGTTGTAACGAGACTTTGTCGCCAATACAAAGGCTGAGAGCACTTAGAGTTGTGGCAGGGTTTCACCCCAGGTATAGTGCTAATGTTAAAATTGTGAAAATGATGAATCTTGCTTATATTAGATCATTGGTTGATTATGCTGTGTCACTACTTGCTCTTGTGTCTGACTGGAAGCTTGAACTGCAGAACGAAGCAATGAGGATCATCCTAGGATGCCCTCGTACTACCAAAATTTTAAATAAGCGGAAAGAACTTAATATTCCAAGCATTAGAGATCGTGTTACTGAAAGAAATATCTTTATTGGGGTCAATATGCTTAGGTTAGCCCATTCAAACCCCTGGACAGAAACCCTCCAAACTTTCTTCAACACTGGTGAACATCCCTCCAGACGGATCGAAAAAACTGGAACCGACCTCCGCATGAACCAGCTACATGATCTAGGTCAAGTTAGGCAACAGAGGCACTTCCTTGCTCCATGGGATATTACCCCATTCCAAACTACCATTCCTCCATTTGCCCCCAAAACTCTTCTTAAATCACAACCAAAGCTTCGCCTTGGAGCCAAACAGGATGCCTTAAGTTGTATTGATAAGTTAGTCGCACAGAACCCTCTTTCACAAATTATTTACGTTGATGGTTCTGTTCACCAGTCCACTGGTGCAGCTGGTAGTGCTGCTGTTATCATACAGAGTGATGGCTCTCATAAAGAAATTGGAGCACGCATCAATAACTGGGCCTCTACCCTTCAAACAGAACTGTTTGCCATACTCCTTGCACTCAAATGCGTCCATGTATCTAAGGTTGACACTTTAATTGTAACTGATTCTCTGTCATCCATAAATGCTCTCAATTCATTAAGTATAAATTGTGGCATGCTTGTGTCAGAAGCCCGACACACCTATGGTAAGATTGTGGACAGTGGAGTCAGAGCGCACATGCTGTGGATTCCATCTCACATTGGTCTCCAGATGCATGATAGAACTGATAAATTGGCTAAGCTGTCTGCTTTCAAAGAGGGAGTAGATTACAATCTTGGGTTGTCAGTTAGCAGTTTGAGAACAATTATACGAAAAGAACTTCAATTGAACTTTATTGACTTAAGACTTAGGAAGACTGACACAAGTCAATCCATCTATCATCATTCTATCATGCAGGAGGAGCCACATGTCTATGGTGCATCCAACAAGATAAGCCGACTCTTGGATGTCACTACCGCCTGGCTCCGGCTGGGTTACAAGTATCTTTGGCAGGTTAAATCCCCACCACCAGATGTAGACCAAACGAAATGTAAACTTTGCGTCATTATGTACTGGAGTGCGATAAAATTAATGAATTTAGAGACAATTCACTTAGAAATGTTCAAGAAATGGCAAAGTAATTTATCCACAGTGGTATATTACAGACCATTCTGGAAAAATACCCTGACTTTGCTAGCTGTAAATAGAGCATTACTTAGTGTGTGTGTGTGTGTGTGTGTGTGTACTCACCTAACTGTGCTCACCTAATTGTGGTTGCAGGCGTCGAGACTCAGCTCCTGGCACTGTGTCTTCACTGATCGCTACTCGGTCCTCTCTCTCTGCTTCCTGAGCTTTGTCATACCTCGTCTTAAAGCTATGTATGGTTCCTGCCTCCACTACGTCACTTCAATCATAGAGTCGTCACTTCCTGACGACTCTATGATTGAAGAAATAACAAAAAAAAGGCACAATACCGTGACTGGAACGATACACAAATAACCCGCACATAAAAGAGAAGCTTACGACGACGTTTCGGTCCGACTTGTAAATGGTCCAAATCGGACCGAAACGTCGTCGTAAGCTTCTCTCTTTTATGTGCGGGTTATTTGTGTATTGAAGAAATACTTCCTAACATCCCTGTGACTCGTCTGAGTCTTCAGCTTCCAATTGTGACCCCTTGTTTCTGTGTCCCCTCTCTGGAACATCCCGTCTCTGTCCACCTTATCTATTCCACGCGGTATCTTGTATGTCGTTATCATGTCTCCTCTGACCCTTCTGTCCTCCAGTGTCGTCAGTCCGATTTCCCTCAACCTTTCATCGTAGGACATTCCCCTGAACTCTGGAACTAGCCTTGTTGCAAACCTTTGTACTTTCTCTAACTTCTTGACGAGCTTGACCAAGTGTGGGTTCCAAACTGGTGCTGCATACTCCAGTATGGGCCTGATGTACACAGTGTACAGTGTCTTGAACGATTCCTTATTAAAGCATCGGAACACTATTCTCAGGTTTGCCAGGTTCCCATATGCTGCAGCAGTTATCTGGTTGATGTGTGCCTCCAGAGACGTGTTCGGTGTTATTGTCACCCCAAGATCTTTCTCTTTGAGTGAGGTTTGCAGTCTTTGTCCACTTAGCCTATACTCTGTCTGCGGTCTTCTTTGCCCTTCCCCAATCTTCATGCCTTTGCATTTGGCAGAGTTGAATTCGAGAAGCCAGTTTCTGGACCACGTATCCAGTCTGTCCAAGTCTCTTTGTAGTCCTGCCTGATCCTCATCCGATTTAATTCTTCTCATCAACTTCACATCATCTGCGAACAGGGACACTTCAGATTCCATCTTTTCCATCATGTCATTCACATAAATAAAAAATAGCACTGGTCCTAGAACTGACCCCTGTGGGACCCCACTCGTCACAGGTGCCCACTGTGATACCTCTTCACGTACCATGACTCGTTGTTGCCTCCCTGTCAGGTATTCTCTGATCCATTGCAGTGCTGTCCCTGTTATACGCGCCTGATCCTCCAGCTTCTGCACTAATCTCTTGTGAGGAACTGTGTCGAAGGCCTTTCTGTAGTCCAGGAAAATGCAATCCACCCACCCCTCTCTCTCGTGTCTTACCTCTGTTACCTTGTCATAAAACTCCAGAAGGTTTGTGACACAGGATTTGCCTTCCATGAATCCATGCTGGTTGTCATTTATAATCTTACTCCATTCCAGTTGCTCCACCACTCTCCTCCTGATAATCTTCTCCATGACTTTGCATACTATACACGTCAGAGACACTGGTTTGTAGTTTAGTGCCTCGTTTCTGTCTCCTTTCTTAAAAATGGGGACTACATTTGCCGTTTTCCGTATCTCAGGTAGTTGCCCAGTTTCAAGGGATGTATTGAAGATTGTGGTTAGTGGCACGCACATTGTCTCTGCTCCTTCTCTAAGGACCCATGGGGAGATGTTGTCCGGTCCCATCGCCTTTGAGGTATCAAGGTCACTTAGCAGCTTCTTCACCTCCTGCTCAGTTGTTCGTATGTCATCCAACACTTGTTAGTATATTCTCTGTTGATGTTCCCCTTTGTGCTGTCTTCCCAGAGCCCTTCCTGTCTCTACTGTAAATACTTCCTTAAATCTCCTGTTTAGCTCCTCACATACCTCCTGATCATTTCTTGTGAGTTCCCCACCTTCTGTCATCAGCCTGATCACCTGGTCTTTGACCGTTGTCTTCCTCCTGATGTGACTATACAACAGTTTCGGGTCAGACTTGACTTTCGATGCTATGTTATTTTCATACTGTCGCTGGGCCTCCCTCCTTACTACTGTGCATACTCGTTCCTGGCTCTGTGACTAATCTCCTTATTTTCATGTGTTCTATGCCTTCTGCACTTTTTCCATTCTCTATTGCACTTAGTTTTTGCCTCCTTACACCTTCGGGTAAACCAGGGGCTCGTTCTGGTCTTCCCATTATTTCTGTTGCCCTTGGGAACAAACCTTACCTCTGCCTCCTTTCATTTTGTTGTTACGTATTCCATAATTTCGTTTACCGACTTTCCTACCAGTTCTCTGTCCCACTGAACCTCCTGCGGGAAGTTCCTCAAACCTATGTAGTCCCCTCTTTTATAGTTTGGCTTTTCCCATTCAACTCCTGTTACCCTCTCCACTTGTAACTCTGCTATGTATTCAAAGCACAGAACCACATAGTCACTAGCTCCTAGGGGACTCTCATATGTGATGTCCTCAATGTCTGAACTGCCCAGGGTGAAAACAAGGTCCAGTCTTGCTGGTTCGCCCTCCCCTCTCACTCTGGTAGTGTGTGTGTGTGTACTCACCTAATTGTACTCACCTAATTGTGGTTGCAGGGGTCGAGACTCAGCTCCTGGCCCCGCCTCTTCACTGATCGCTACTGGATCCTCTCTCTCTCTGCTTCCTGAGCTTTGTCATACCTCTTCTTAAAACTATGTATGGTTCCTGCTTCCACTACTTCACTTGCTAGGCTATTCCACTTGCTGACAACTCTATGACTGAAGAAATACTTCCTAACGTCCCTGTGACTCGTCTGAGTCTTCAGCTTCCAGTTGTGACCCCTTGTCCCTGTGTCCCCTCTCTGGAACATCCTATCTCTGTCCACCTAGTCTATTCCCCGCAGTATCTTGTATGTCGTTATCATGTCTCCCCTGACCCTTCTGTCCTCCAATGTCGTCAGTCCGATTTCCCTTAACCTTTCCTCGTACGACATTCCCTTGAGCTCTGGGACTAGCCTTGTTGCAAACCTTTGTACTTTCTCTAACTTCTTGACGTGCTTGACCAGGTGTGGGTTCCAGACTGGTGCTGCATACTCCAGTATGGGCCTAACATACACAGTGTACAGTGTCTTGAACGATTCCTTATTAAGGTATCGGAACGCTATTCTCAGGTTTGCCAGGCGCCCGTATGCTGCAGCGGTTATTTGGTTGATGTGTGCCTCCGGTGATGTGCTCGGTGTTATGGTCACCCCAAGGTCTTTCTCCCTGAGTGAGGTCTGTAGTCTTTGTCCACCTAGCCTATACTCTGTCTGCGGTCTTCTTCGCCCCTCCCCAATCTTCATGACTTTGCATTTGGCTGGATTGAATTCGAGAAGCAAGTTGCTGGACCACATGTCCAGCCTGTCCAGGTCTCTTTGCAGTCCTGCCTCATCCTCGTCCAATTTAATTCTTCTCATCAACTTCACGTCATCTGCGAACAGGGAAACTTCAGAGTCTATTCCTTCCATCATGTCGTTCACATATATCAAAAATAGCACTGGTCCTAGAACTGACCCCTGTGGGACCCCGCTCGTAACAGGCGCCCACTGTGATACCTCTTCACGTACCATGACTCGTGCTGCCTCCCTGTCAGGTATTCCCTTATCCATTGCAGTGCCCTCCCTTTTACGTGCGCCTGATCCTCCAGCTTCTGCACTAATCTCTTGTGGGGAACTGTGTGTGTGTGTGTGTGTGTGTGTGTGTGTGTGTGTGTGTGTGTGTGTGTGAGAGCGCTAGTGTGGGTGTATGACCCACTTAAGATTTGAATTTATAACTCATTACAATTGTGACCAGGTGTGGACGTATCAGTGGTTCATTACTTTGTAATTTGTTCATGACTGTAACCATGTATAGGAGTGAAGCTGATTCATTACCTCTGTAACTTGCCATGATTGTGACCAGATCTAAATGGAGTTCATTACTTTTGTAACTAGTTCAGCTATCATAACTTTGGAGTCCAGTCCCTGGACCCAGTATGTACCTTTGTAATCTTTTGACTACCACCCACAGGATGGGTGTCGGGTGACTACCACCCTCAGGATGGGTGTGGGGTGACTACCACCCACAGGATGGGTGTGGGGTGACTACCACCCACAGGATGGGTGTGGGGTGACTACCACCCACAGGATGGGTGTGGGGTGACTACCACCCACAGGATGGGTGTGGGGTGACTACCACCCACAGGATGGGTGTGGGGTGACTACCACCCACAGGATGGGTGTGGGGTGACGACCACCAACAGGATGGGTGTGGGGTGACGACCACCAACAGGATGGGTGTGGGGTGACGACCACCCACAGGATGGGTGTGGGGTGACGACCACCCACAGGATGGGTGTGGGGTGACGACCACCCACAGGATGGGTGTGGGGTGACGACCACCCACAGGATGGGTGTGGGGTGACGACCACCCACAGGATGGGTGTGGGGTGACGACCACCCACAGGATGGGTGTGGGGTGACGACCACCCACAGGATGGGTGTGGGGTGACGACCACCCACAGGATGGGTGTGGGGTGACGACCACCCACAGGATGGGTGTGGGGTGACGACCACCCACAGGATGGGTGTGGGGTGACTACCACCCACAGGATGGGTGTAGGGTGCCTACCACCCACAGGATGGGTGTGGGGTGACTACCACCCACAGGATGGGTGTGGGGTGACTACCACCCACAGGATCGTTGTGGGGTGACTACAACCAACAGGATGGGTGTGGGGTGACTACCACCCACAGGATGGGTGTGGGGTGACTACCACCCACAGGAGGGGTGTGGAGAGACTACCACCCACAGGATGGGTGTGGGGTGACTTCCACCCACAGGATGGGTGTGGGGTGACTTCCACCCACAGGATGGGTGTGGGGTGACTACCACCCACAGGAGGGGTGTGGAGAGACTACCACCCACAGGATGGGTGTGGGGTGACTTCCACCCACAGGATGGGTGTGGGGTGACTACCACCCACAGGAGGGGTGTGGAGAGACTACCACCCACAGGATGGGTGTGGGGTGACTTCCACCCACAGGATGGGTGTGGGGTGACTACCACCCACAGGAGGGGTGTGGAGAGACTACCACCCACAGGATGGGTGTGGGGTGACTTCCACCCACAGGATGGGTGTGGGGTGACTACCACCCACAGGATGGGTGTGGGGTGACTACCACCCACAGGATGGGTGTGGGGTGACTTCCACCCACAGGATGGGTGTGGGGTGACTTCCACCCACAGGATGGGTGTGGGGTGCATAATAAACTAACTATAATTTTCTCTAAGAAATGTACCGAACCGGAATAAATTTTTTATTATTATTATTATTATTATTATTATTATTATTATTATTATTATTATTATTATTATTTTTAAATCTCAGTTTCTAATAATCGTATTTTGAAAATATTATAAACCATTCTGCCTTAACATTTATAACTAAACATTGCTTGTAATGTTTCCAAGCTGCGCACTACACCAAACATTGTCAATATTTAATGTAAACAACACTGTAACAGTAGGGGGGTGGCTCCTAGGTAAGTGGCTCCTAAGTAAGTGGCTCCTAGGTAAGTGGCTCCTAGGTAAGTGGCTCCTAGGTAAGTGGCTCCTAGGTAAGTGGCTCCTAGGTAAGTGGCTCCTAGGTAAGTGGCTCCTAGGTAAGTGGCTCCTAGGTAATTGGCTCCTAGGTGAGTGGCTCCTAGGTAAGTGGCTCCTAGGTGAGTGGCTCCTAGGTAAGTGGCTCCTAGGTAAGTGGCTCCTAGGTAAGTGGCTCCTAGGTGAGTGGCTCCTAGGTAAGTGGCTCCTAGGTAAGTGGCTCTTAAGTAAGTGGCTCCTAGGTAAGTGGCTCCTAGGTAAGTGGCTCCTAGGTAAGTGGCTCCTAGGTAAGTGGCTCCTAGGTAAGTGGCTCCTAGGTAAGTGTCTCCTAGGTAAGTGACTCCTAGGTAAGTGGCTCCTAGGTAAGTGGCTCCTAGGTAAGTGGCTCCTAGGTAAGTGGCTCCTAGGTAAGTGGCTCCTAGGTGAGTGGCTCCTAGGTAAGTGGCTCCTAGGTGAGTGGCTCCTAGGTGAGTGGCTCCTAGGTAAGTGGCTCCTAGGTAAGTGGCTCCTAGGTAAGTGGCTCCTAGGTGAGTGGCTCCTAGGTAAGTGGCTCCTAGGTAAGTGGCTCCTAGGTAAGTGGCTCCTAGGTAAGTGGCTCCTAGGTAAGTGGCTCCTAGGTAAGTGGCTCCTAGGTAAGTGGCTCCTAGGTAAGTGGCTCATAGGTAAGTGGCTCATAGGTAAGTGGCTCCTAGGTGAGTGGCTCCTAGGTAAGTGGCTCCTAGGTAAGTGGCTCCTAGGTAAGTGGCTCCTAGGTAAGTGGCTCCTAGGTAAGTGGCTCCTAGGTAAGTGGCTCCTAGGTGAGTGGCTCCTAGGTAAGTGGCTCCTAGGTAAGTGGCTCCTAGGTAAGTGGCTCCTATGTAAGTGGCTCCTAGGTAAGTGGCTCCTAGGTAAGTGGCTCCTAGGTGAGTGGCTCCTAGGTAAGTGGCTCCTAGGTAAGTGGCTCCTAGGTGAGTGGCTCCTAGGTAAGTGGCTCCTAGGTAAGTTGCTCCTAGGTGAGTGGCTCCTATGTAAGTGGCTCCTAGGTAAGTGGCTCCTAGGTGAGTGGCTCCTAGGTAAGTGGCTCCTAGGTAAGTGGCTCCTAGGTAAGTGGCTCCTAGGTGAGTGGCTTCTAGGTAAGTGGCTCCTAGGTAAGTGGCTCCTAGGTAAGTGGCTCCTAGGTGAGTGGCTCCTAGGTAAGTGGCTCCTAGGTAAGTGGCTCCTAGGTGAGTGGCTCCTAGGTGAGTGGCTCCTACGTAGGTGGTTCCTAGGTACGTGCCTCCTACGAAGGTGGCTCCTAGGTACGTGGCTCCTAGGTAGGGTGCTCCTAGGTAGGTGGCTCCTATGTAAGCAGTTCCTATGTAAGTGGCTCCTAGGTAGGTGGCTCCAAGATAGGTGGCTCCTAGGGAGGTGGCTCCAAGATAGGTGGCTCCTAGGTACGTGGCTCCTATGTACGTGGCTCCTAGGTAGCTGGCTCCTAGGTAGGTGGCTCTTACATAGGTGCATCATAGGTAGGTGGCTCCTAGGTAGGTAGCTCCTAGGTAGGCGGCTCCTAGGTAGGTGGCTCCTAGGTAGGTGCCTTCTACATAGGTGCATCCTAGGTAGGTTGCTCCTAGGTAGGTGGCTCCTAGGTAGGTAGCTCCTAGGTAGGTGGCTCCTATGTAGATGGCTCGTATGCAGGTGGCTCCTATGTAAGTGGCTCCTAGGTAGGTGGCTCCTAGGTAGGTGACTCCTAGGTAGGTGGCTCCAAAGTAGGTGACTCCTAGGAAGGTGGCTCCTATATAAGTGGCTCCTAGGTAGTTGGCTCGTAGGTAGGAGGCTCCTAGATAGGTGGTTTTTAAGGAGATGCCTCGTAGGAAGGTGGTTCGTAGGTAGGTGCCTCCTAGATAGGTGGCTCCTAGGTAGGTGGCTCCTAGGTAGGTGACTCCCAGGTAGGTGACTTCTAGGTAGGTGGCTCCTACGTAGGTTGCTCCTATGCAGGTGGCACCTATGTAAGTGGCTCCTATGCAGGTGGCTCCTATGTAAGTGGCTCCTATGCAGGTGGCTCCTATGTAAGTGGCTCCTATGCAGGTGGCTCCTATGTAAGTGGCTCCTAGGTAGGTGGCTCCTAGGTAGGTGACTCCAAAGTAGGTGGCTCATAGGTAGTGGCTCCAGCCCCAGGTGGTCCCTGGGAGTGGTGGCTGTAGGCAGGAGGTGACCCTAGGATGTGGATTCAAGGTTGTAGGCATGGTGTCCCAGGCAGGTGCCTCCCAGGCAGGGGCGGTGGTATTCCGGAAGGTGCTCCTAGGCAAGGTGGGCCCTAGGGTAGGTGTCCCAGGTGGTGGTGGTCCTCCAGATAGGTGCAGGTGGCTACCAGGTAGGTGTCATGGTTGGTCTAGGAAGGTGGCTCTGGTGGCAGTAGGCCTTAGCAGGTGGCCCTCCTAGGCAGGTGGCTAGGAATGCCCAGGTAGGTGGCTCCCAGGTGGCATAAGGTGCCTATGGAGGTGGCCTCCTGAGGTAGGCAGGCAGGTGGCCTCCTAGGCAGGTGGCTCCAGGCTAGGTGGCTCCATGAGTGCCTCAGGCTGGCCCTCCGGTAGGTGGCTCCAAGATAGGTGGCTCCTATGCAGTTGGCTCCTATGTAAGTGGCTCCTAGGTAGGTGACTCCTAGGTAGGTGGCTCCTAGATAGGTGGCTCCTAGATAGGTGCCTCCTAGGTAGGTGCCTCCTAGGTTTGTGCCTCCCAGGTAGGTTGCTTCTAGGTAGGTGCCTCCTAGGTAGGTGCCTAATAGGTAGGTGGCTCCTAGATAGGTGGCTCCTAGATAGGTGCCTCCTAGGTATGTGCCTCCTAGGTAGGTAGCTCCTAGATAGGTGCCTCCTAGGAAGGTGGCTCCTAGATAGGTGGCTACTAGGTAGGTAGCTCCTAGGTAGGAGGCTCCTAGGTACGTGGCTAAAAGATAGGTGGCTCCTAGGTAGGTGGCTCCTATGTACGTGGCTCCTAGGTAGGTGCCTCCTAGGTAGGCGGCTCCTACATAGGTGCCTCCTAGGTAGGTGGCTCCTAGGTAGGTGCCTCCCAGGTAGGTGGCTCCTAGGTAGGTGGCTCCTACATAGTTGGCTCCTATGCAGGTGGCTCCTAGGTAAGTGGCTCCTAGGTAGGTGACTCCTAGGTAGGTGGCTCCTAGATAGGTGGCTCCTAGATAGGTGCCTCCTAGGTATGTGCCTCCTAGGAAGGTGGCTCCTAGGTAGGTGCCTCCTAGGTATGTGCCTCCCAGGTAGATTGCTTCTAGGTAGTTGCCTCCTAGGTAGGTGCCTCCTAAGTAGGTGGCTCCTAGGTAGGTGTCTCCTAGGTGGGTGGCTCCTAGGTAGGTGCCTCCTAGGTAGGTAGCTCCTAGATAGGTGCCTCCTAGGAAGGTGGCTCCTAGGTAGGTGGCTTCTAGGTAGGTAGCTCCTAGGTAGGAGGCTCTTAGGTAGGTGGCTCCAAGATAGGTGGCTCCTAGGTAGGTGGCTCCTATGTACGTGGCTCCTAGGTAGGTGCCTCCTAGGTAGGCGGCTCCTACATAGGTGCCTCCTAGGTAGGTGGCTCCTAGGTAGGTGGCTCCTAGGAAGGTGACTCCTATGCAGGTGCATCCTAGGTAGTTGGCTCCCAGGTAGTTGGCTCCTAGGTGGGTGGCTCCTAGGTAGGTGGCTAATAGGTATGTAGCTCCTAGGTAGGTGCCTCGTAGGTAGGTGCCTCGTAGGTAGGTGCCTCGTAGGTAGATTGCTTCTAGGTAGTTGCCTCCTAGGTAGGTGCCTCCTAAGTAGGTGGCTCCTAGGTAGGTGTCTCCTAGGTGGGTGGCTCCTAGGTAATTGCCTCCTAGGTAGGTAGCTCCTAGATAGGTGCCTCCTAGGAAGGTGGCTCCTAGGTAGGTGGCTCCTAGGTAGGTAGCTCCTAGGAAGGAGGCTCCTAGGTAGGTGGCTCCAAGATAGGTGGCTCCTAGGTAGGTGGCTCCTATGTACGTGGCTCCTAGGTAGGTGCCTCCT
Organism: Cherax quadricarinatus; assembly: GCF_038502225.1. Lineage (NCBI taxonomy): Eukaryota > Metazoa > Arthropoda > Malacostraca > Decapoda > Parastacidae > Cherax > Cherax quadricarinatus. The sequence goes on along the minus strand of NC_091299.1, from coordinate 16,046,294 downwards.
AGGTAGGCGGCTCCTACATAGGTGCCTCCTAGGTAGGTGGCTCCTAGGTAGGTGGCTCCTAGGAAGATGACTCCTATGCAGGTGCATCCTAGGTAGTTGGCTCCCAGGTAGGTGGCTCCTAGGTGGGTGGCTCCTAGGTAGGTGGCTAATAGGTATGTAGCTCCTAGGTAGGTGCCTCGTAGGTAGGTGCCTCGTAGGTAGGTGCTTCCTAGGTAGGTGCCTCCAATGTAGGTGGCTCCGAGGTAGGTGGCTCCTAGATAGGTGGCTCCTAGGTAGGTGGCATTGAAAATTGGGTTGGTCAAATGTTTGTTAGTGGGACGAATTGTAAAGGACCTGCCTAGTATGGGCCAACAGGCCTGCTGCAGTGTACCTCCTTTCTTATGTTCTTATGTAGGTGCGTCCCAGGTAGGTGTCTCCCTTAAACCAGGTATTCAAAACTCTGGTCATCATGTCCTTCTAATGTGACGACTTCTCGATTTATGTTTCTTCTGATTTACTTAAGAAAGTTTATTTTCTCCTCCCATGGCTCCTATGTAGGTGGCTCCTATGCAGGTGGCTCCTATGTAAGTGGCTCCTAGATAGGTGGCTCCTAGGTAGGTGGCTCCTAGGAAGGTGCCTCCTAGGTAGGTGGCTCCTAGGTAGGTGGCTCCTAGGTACGTGGTTCCTAAGTAGGTGACTCCTAGGAAGGCGGTTTCTGGGTAGGTGCCTCCTAGGTAGGTGCCTCCAAGGTAGATGTCTCCTAGGTAGGTGGCTCCTACATAGGTGGCTCCAAGTAGGTAACTCCTAGGAAGGTGGCTTCTATATAACTGGCTCCTAGGTAGGTGGCTCCTAGGTAGGAGGCTCCTAGATAGGTGGCTGCTAGGTAGGTGGCTCCTAGGTAGGTGCCTCCTAGGAAGGTGGCTCCTAGGTAGGTGCCTCCTAGGTATGTGCCTCCCAGGTAGGTTGCTCCTACGTAGGTGGCTCCTAGGAAGGTTGCTCCTAGGTAGGTGGCTCCTACATAGGCGCCTCCTAGGTAGGTGCCTCCTAGGAACGTGGCTCCTAGGTATGCGCCTCCTAGGTATGTGCCTCCCAGGTAGGTTGCTTCTAGGTAGGTGCCTCCTAGGTAGGTGCCTCCTAAGTAGGTGGCTCCTAGGTAGGTGTCTCCTAGGTAGGTAGCTGCTAGGTAGGAGGCTCCTAGGTAGGTGGCTCCAAGATAGGTGGCTCCTATGCAGTTGGCTCCTATGTAAGTGGCTCCTAGGTAGGTGACTCCTAGGTAGGTGGCTCCTAGATAGGTGGCTCCTAGATAGGTGCCTCCTAGGTAGGTGCCTCCTAGGTATGTGCCTCCCAGGTAGGTTGCTTCTAGGTAGGTGCCTCCTAGGTAGGTGCCTAATAGGTAGGTGGCTCCTAGATAGGTGGCTCCTAGATAGGTGCCTCCTAGGTGAGTGGCTCCTAGGTAGGTAGTGGCAGGTAGGTGGCTCCTAGGCAGGTGGCCTCAGACAGGTGCCCCTGTGGTGGCGGCCCAGGCATGTGCCTCCTAGGTAGGTTGGCTCAGGCAGGTGCCCAGGCCTCCTAGGTAGGCTCCAATAGGCAGGTGGTTCTCCAGACAGGTGGCCCTGGAGGCAGGTGGCCCTCCAGGCATGGTGCTCCCAGGTAGGCCCTACTGTGACAGGTGCTCCCAGGCAAGGTGGTCTGGAGGCAGGTGGTTACTGTGCCAGGTAGCCCCAGGTAGGAGGCCTCCCAGGTAGGTGGCCCTAGACAGGTGCTCTGGTGGCAGGTGCCTCCCATGTACCCCGTGGTCTCCTGTGGCAGGTGGCCTCCTGTGGTGGCCCAGGCGGTATCCTCAACCACAGTGGTGCTCCCAGTAGATGCTTCTGTGCAGCCCATGCCTCCCAGGCAGGTGGCCTCCTAGCAGGTGGCCCTACCATAGGCTGGTCCCTTGTGGCAGGTGGCTCCTATGTGGTGGCCCTAGGTGGCAGGAACCCCAGGCAGGTGGTCTCAGTCAGGATAGGCTCCTAGACAGGTGCCTCCAAGGTATGTGCCCCCAGGAAGGTGGCCCCAGGCAGCGCCTCCCAGGTAGGTGGCTCCCAGGCAGGAATGGCTTCAGGGCAGGGTTGGCCTCCAGGCAGGTGCTCCAAGCAGGCTATGGTAGGCTCCAGGTGGGTGGCCCTGGCAGGTGGCTCCTAGGTAGGTGGCTCCTAGGTAGGTACCTCCTAGGAAGGTGGCTCCTAGGTAGGTGCCTCCTATGTATGTGCCTACCAGGAACGTTGCTCCTAGGTAGGTGGCTCCTAGGTAGGTGGCTCCTACATAGGTGCCTCCTAGGTAGGTGGCTCCTAGGTAGGTGACTCCTATGTATGTGCCTCCTAGGTAGGTGGCTCCTAGGTAGGTGGCTCCTATGTAGGTGGCTCCTAGGTAGGTAGCTCTGAGGAAGGTGCCTCCTAGGTAGGTGCCTCCTAGGTAGGTGCCTCATATGTAGGTGGCTCCGAGGAAGGTGGCGCCTAGATAGGTGGCTCCTAGGTAGGTGGCTCCTAGGTAGGTGCCTCCCAGGTAGGTGGCTCCTAGGTAGGTGGCTCCTACATAGTTGGCTCCTATGCAGGTGGCTCCTATGTAAGTGGCTCCTAGGTAGGTGACTCCTAGGTAGGTGGCTCCTAGATAGGTGGCTCCTAGATAGGTGCCTCCTAGGTAGGTGCCTCCTAGGAAGGTGGCTCCTAGGTAGGTGCCTCCTAGGTATGTGCCTCCCAGGTAGGTTGCATTTAGGTAGGTGCCTCCTAGGTAGGTGCCTCCTAAGTAGGTGGCTCCTAGGTAGGTGTCTCCTAGGTGGGTGGCTCCTAGGTAGGTGCCTCCTAGGTAGGTAGCTCCTAGATAGGTGCCTCCAAGGAAGGTGGCTCCTAGGTAGGTGGCTCCTAGGTAGGTAGCTCCTAGGTAGGAGGCTCCTAGGTAGGTGGCTCCAAGATAGGCGGCTCCTAGGTAGGTGGCTCCTATGTATGTGGCTCCTAGGTAGGTGCCTTCTAGATAGGCAGCTCCTACATAGGTGCCTCCTAGGTAGGTGGCTCCTAGGTAGGTGGGTCCTAGGTTGGTGACTCCTATGTAGATGCATCCTAGGTAGTTGGCTCCCAGGTAGGTGGCTCCTAGGTGGGTGGCTCCTAGGTAGGTGCTTCCTAGGTAGGTGCCTCCAATGTAGGTAGCTCCGAGGTAGGTGGCTCCTAGATAGGTAGCTCCTAGGTAGGTGGCTCCTAGGTAGGTGCCTCCCAGGTAGGTGGCTCCCTTAAACCAGGTATTCAAAACTCTGGCCATCATGTCCTTCTAATGTGACGACTTCTCGATTTATGTTTCTTCTGATTTACTTAAGAAAGTTTATTTTCTCCTCCCATGGCTCCTATGTAGGTGGCTCCTATGCAGGTGGCTCTTATGTAAGTGGCTCCTAGATAGGTGGCTCCTAGGTAGGTGGCTCCTAGGTAGGTGGCTCCTAGGAAGGTGCCTCATAGGTAGGTGGCTCCTAGGTAGGTGGCTCCTAGGTATGTGGCTCCTAAGTAAGTGACTCCTAGGTAGGTGGTTTCTGGATAGGTGCCTCCTATGTAGGTGCCTCCAAGGTAGATGTCTCCTAGGTAGGTGGCTCCTACATAGGTGGCTCCTAGGTAGGTGACTCCTAGGTAGGTGGCTCCAAAGTAGGTGACTCCTAACAAGGTGGCTCCTATATAAGTGGCTCCTAGGTAGGTGGCTCCTAGGTAGGTGGCTCCTAGATAGGTGGCTCCTAGGTAGGTGGCTCCTAGGTAGGTGCCTCCTAGGAAGGTGGCTCCTAGGTAGGTGCCTCCTAGGTATGTGCCTCCCAGGTAAGTTGCTTCTATGTAGGTGCCTCCTAGGTAGGTGCCTCCTAAGTAGGTGGCTCCTAGGTAGGTGTCTCCTAGGTAGGTGGCTCTTAGGTATGTGCCACCTAGGTAGGTGGCACCTAGGTAGGTTCCTCCTAGGTAGGTCCCTCCTAGGTAGGTGGCTCCTAGATAGATGCCTCATAGGTAGGTGGCTCCTAGGTAGGTGCCTCCTGGGTAGGTGCCTATGTAGGTGGCTCCAAGGTAGGTGGCTCCCAGATAGGTGGCTCCTAGGTAGGTGGCTCTTAGGTAGGTGCCTCCCAGGTAGGTGGCTCGTAGGTAGGTGGCTCCTAAGTAGGTGGCTCCTATGTAGATGGCTCCTATGTAAGTGGCTCCTAGGTAGGTGTTTTGTAGGTAGGTGGCTCCTTGGTAGGTGGCTCCAAGGTAGGTGACTCCTAGGTAGGTGGCTCCTATGTAAGTGGCTCCTAGGTAGGTGGCTCCTAGGTGGGTGGCTCCTAGGTAGGTGGCTCCTAGGTAGGTGGCTCCTAGGTATGTAGCTCCTAGGTAGGTGCCTCATAGGTAGGTGCCTCGTAGGTAGGTGCTTCCTAGGTAGGTGCCTCCTATGTAGGTGGCTTCGAGGTAGGTGGCTCCTAAATAGGTGGGTCCTAGGTAGGTGGCTCCTAGGTAGGTGGCTCCTAGGTAGGTGGCTCCTAGGAAGGTGGCTCCTATGAAGGTGGCTTCTATGCAGGTGGCTCCTATGTAAGTGGCTCCTAGATAGGTGGCTCCTAGGAAGGTGGCTCCTAGGTAGGTGCCTGATAGGTAGGTGGCTCCTAGGTAGGTGGCTCCTAGGTAGGTGACTCATAGGTAGGTGGTTCCTGGGTAGGTGCATCCTAGGCAGGTGCCTCAAAGGTAGATGTCTCCTAGGTAGGTGGCTCCTACATAGGTGGCTCCTAGGTAGGTGACTCCTAGGTAGGTGGCTCCAAAGTAGGTGACTCCTAGGAAGGTGGCTCCTATATATGGCTCTTAGGTAGGTGGCTCCTAGGTAGGTGGCTCCTAGATAGGTGGCTTCTAGGTAGGTGGCTCCTAGGTAGGTGTCTCCTAGGAAGGTGGCTCCTAGGTAGGTGCCTCCTAGGTATGTGCCTCCCAGGTAGGTTGCTTCTAGGTAGGTGCCTCCTAGGTAGGTGCCTCCTAAGTAGGTGGCTCCTAGGTAGGTGTCTCCTAGGTAGGTGGCTCTTAGGTATGTGCCACCTAGGTACGTGGCACCTAGGTAGGTGCCTCCTAGGTAGGTGCCTCCTAGGTAGGTGGCTCCTAGATAGGTGCCTCATAGGTTGGTGGCTCCTAGGTAGGTGCCTCTTGGGTAGGTGCCTATGTAGGTGGCTCCGAGGTAGGTGGCTCCCAGATAGGTGGCTCCTAGGTAGGTGGCTCTTAGGTAGGTGCCTCCCAGGTAGGTGGCTCGTAGGTAGGTGGCTCCTATGTAGGTGGCTCCTACGTAGATGGCTCCTATGTAAGTGGCTCCTAGGTAGGTGTCTCATAGGTAGGTAGCTCCTTGGTAGGTGGCTCAAAGGTAGGTGACTCCTAGGTAGGTGGCTCCTATGTAAGTGGCTCCTAGGTAGGTGGCTCCTAGGTGGGTGGCTCCTAGGTAGGTGGCTCCTAGGTAGGTGGCTCCTAGGTATGTAGCTCCTAGGTAGGTGCCTCATAGGTAGGTGCCTCGTTGGTAGGTGCTTCCTAGGTAGGTGCCTCCTATGTAGGTGGCTCCGAGGTAGGTGGCTCCTAGATAGGTGGCTCCTAGGTAGGTGGCTCCTAGGTAGGTGCCTCCCAGGTAGGTGGCTCCTAGGAAGGTGGCTCCTATGTAGGTGGCTCCTATGCAGGTGGCTCCTATGTAATTGGCTCCTAGATAGGTGGCTCCTAGGTAGGTGGCTCCTAGGTAGGTGGCTCCTAGGAAGGTGCCTCCTAGGTAGGTGGCTCCTAGGTAGGTGGCTCCTAGGTACGTGGCTCCTAGGTAGGTGACTCATAGGTAGGTGGTTCCTGGGTAGGTGCCTCCTAGGTAGGTGCCTCCAAGGTAGATGTGTCCTAGGTAGGCGGCTCCTACATAGGTGGCTCCTAGGTAGGTGATTCCTAGGTAGGTGGCTCCAAAGTAGGTGACTCCTAGGAAGGTGGCTCCTATATAAGTGGCTAGTAGGTAGGTGGCTCGTAGGTAGGTGGCTCCTAGATAGGTGGCTCCTAGATAGGTGGCTCCTAGGTAGGTGCCTCCTAGGTATGTGCCTCCCAGGTAGGTTGCTTCTAGGTAGGTGCCTCCTAGGTAGGTGCCTCCTAAGTAGGTGGCTCCAAAGTAGGTGTCTCCTAGGTAGGTTTCTCTTAGGTATGTGCCTCCTATGTAGGTGGCACCTAGGTAGGTGCCTCCTAGGTAGATGCCTCCTAGGTAGGTGGCTCCTAGGTAGGTGCCTCCTAGGTAGGTGGCTCCTAGGTAGGTGCCTCCTGGGTAGGTGCCTCCTATGTAGGTGGCTCCGAGGTAGGTAGCTCCTAGATAGGTGACTCCTAGGTAGATGGCTCTTAGGTAGGTGCCTCCCAGGTAGGTGGCTCGTAGGTAGGTGGCTCCTACATAGGTGGCTCCTATGTAGATGGCTCCTATGTAAGTGGCTCCTAGGTAGGTGTCTCGTAGGTAGGTGGCTCATTGGTAGGTGGCTCCTAGGTAGGTGCCTCCTAGGTACGTGGCTCCTATGTAAGTGGCTCCTAGGTAGGTGGCTCCTAGGTAGGTGGCTCCTAGATAGGTGGCTCCTAGGTAGGTGCCTCCTAGGTAGATTCCTCCTAGGAAGGTAGCTCCTAGGTAGGTGCCTCCTAGGCATGTGCTTCCCAGGTAGGTGGCTTCTAGGTAGGTGCCTCCTAGGTAGGTGCATCCTAAGTAGGTGGCTCCTAGGTAGGTGTCTCCTAAGTAGGTGGCTCCTAGGTAGATGGCTCCTAGGTAGGTGGCTCCTAGGTATGTGCCTCCTAGGTAGATGCCTCCTAGTAGGTGGCTCCTAGGTAGGTGGCTCCTAGGTAGGTGCCTCCTATGTAGGTGGCTTCTAGATAGGTGGCTCTTAGGTAGGTGGCTCCTAGGTAGGTGGCTCCTAGGAAGGTGGCTCCTAGGTATGTGGCTCCTAAGTAGGTTGCTCCTTGGCAGGTGGCTCTTATGTAAGTGGCTCCTAAGTAGGTGGCTCCTAGGTAGGTGGCTCCTAGGTAGGTGGCTCCTAGGTAGGTGGCTCCTATGTAAGTGGCTCCTAGGTAGGTGGTTCCTAGGTAGGTGGCTCCTAGGTAGGTGGCTCCTAGGTAGGCGCCTCCTAGGTAGGTGCCTCTTAGGTAAGTGGCTCCTAGGTAGGTGCCTCCTAGGTAGATGGCTCCTAGGTAGGTGACTCCTAGGTATGTGGCTCCTAGATAGGTGACTCCTAGGCAGGTGGCTCCTAGGTAGGTGCCTTCTAGGTAGGTGGCTCCTAGGTAGGTGGCTCCTAGGCAGGTGGCTCCTATGTAAGTGACTCCTAGGTAGGTGGCTGTTATGTAAGTGGCTCCTAGGTAGGTGCCTCCTAGGTAGGTGGCTCCTAGGTAGGTGGCTCTTATGAAAGTTGCTCTTAGGTAGGTGCCTCCTAGGTAGGTGCCTCCTAGGTAGGTGGCTCCTAAGTCGTAAACCATTTTACGAAGATACTATTTGTTTTCAGAATCATATAATAAAATTTTAATTCCTTAAAAATTCCACTATAAATATCTCATTACGAGTAAGTGACAATACCATGGCTGAAACAATACCATGGCTGAAACAATATCATGGCTGAAACAATACCATGGCTGAAACAATACCATGGCTGAAACAATATCATGGCTGAAACAATACCATGGCTGAAACAATATCATGGCTGAAACAATACCATGGCTGAAACAATATCATGGCTGAAACAATATCATGGCTGAAACAATATCATGGCTGAAACAATACCATGGCTGGAACAATATCATGGCTGGAACAATATCATGGCTGAAACAATACCATGGCTGAAACAATATCATGGCTGAAACAATACCATGGCTGAAACAATATCATGGCTGAAACAATACCATGGCTGAAACAATACCATGGCTGAAAAAATATCATGGCTGAAACAATATCATGGCTGAAACAATATTATGGCTGAAACAATACCATGGCTGGAACAATATCATGGCTGGAACAATATCATGGCTGAAACAATATCATGGCTGAAACAATACCATGGCTGAAACAATATCATGGCTGGAACAATATCATGGCTGAAACAATATCATGGCTGAAACAATATCATGGCTGAAACAATATCATGGCTGAAACAATATCATGGCTGAAACAATATCATGGCTGAAACAATACCATGGCTGGAACAATATCATGGCTGGAACAATATCATGGCTGAAACAATATCATGGCTGAAACAATACCATGGCTGAAACAATATCATGGCTGAAACAATATCATGGCTGAAACAATACCATGGCTGAAACAATATCATGGCTGAAACAATATCATGGCTGAAACAATACCATGGCTGAAACAATATCATGGCTGAAACAATACCATGGCTGAAACAATATCATGGCTGAAACAATATCATGGCTGGAACAATATCATGGCTGAAACAATATCATGGCTGAAACAATATCATGGCTGAAACAATATCATGGCTGAAACAATATCATGGCTGAAACAATACCATGGCTGAAACAATACCATGGCTGAAACAATATCATGGCTGAAACAATATCATGGCTGAAACAATACCATGGCTGAAACAATATCATGGCTGAAACAATATCATGGCTGAAACAATACCATGGCTGAAACAATATCATGGCTGAAACAATATCATGGCTGAAACAATACCATGGCTGAAACAATATCATGGCTGAAACAATATCATGGCTGAAACAATACCATGGCTGAAACAATATCATGGCTGAAACAATACCATGGCTGAAACAATATCATGGCTGAAACAATATCATGGCTGGAACAATATCATGGCTGAAACAATATCATGGCTGAAACAATACCATGGCTGAAACAATATCATGGCTGGAACACTGCCATGGCTGGAACACTGCCATGGCTTGAACAATACCATGGCTGAAACAATACCATGGCTGAAACAATACCATGGCTGAAACAATATCATGGCTGGAACAATATCATGGCTGGAACAATATCATGGCTGAAACAATATCATGGCTGAAACAATATCATGGCTGAAACAATATCATGGCTGAAACAATATCATGGCTGAAACAATATCATGGCTGAAACAATATCATGGCTGAAACAATATCATGGCTGAAACAATATCATGGCTGAAACAATATCATGGCTGGAACAATATCATGGCTGGAACAATATCATGGCTGAAACAATACCATGGCTGAAACAATACCATGGCTGGAACAATATCATGGCTGAAACAATATCATGGCTGAAACAATATCATGGCTGGAACACTGCCATGGCTGGAACACTGCCATGGCTTGAACAATACCATGGCTGAAACAATACCATGGCTGAAACAATATCATGGCTGGAACAATATCATGGCTGGAACAATATCATGGCTGAAACAATATCATGGCTGAAACAATATCATGGCTGAAACAATATCATGGCTGAAACAATATCATGGCTGAAACAATATCATGGCTGAAACAATATCATGGCTGAAACAATATCATGGCTGAAACAATATCATGGCTGAAACAATATCATGGCTGAAACAATATCATGGCTGAAACAATATCATGGCTGAAACAATATCATGGCTGAAACAATATCATGGCTGAAACAATATCATGGCTGAAACAATATCATGGCTGAAACAATATCATGGCTGAAACAATATCATGGCTGAAACAATATCATGGCTGAAACAATATCATGGCTGAAACAATATCATGGCTGAAACAATATCATGGCTGGAACACTGCCATGGCTGGAACACTGCCATGGCTTGAACAATACCATGGCTGAAACAATACCATGGCTGAAACAATATCATGGCTGGAACAATATCATGGCTGAAACAATATCATGGCTGGAACACTGCCATGGCTGGAACACTTCCATGGCTGGAACAATACCATGGCTGAAACAATACCATGGCTGGAACACTGCCATGGCTGGAAAAATACCATGGCTGGAACAATACCATGGCTGGAACAATACCATAGCTAGAACAATACCATGGCTGGAACAATACCATGGCTGGAACAATACCATAGCTAGAACAATACCATGGCTGGAACAATACCATAGCTGGAACAATACCATGACTGGAACAATACCACGGCTGGAACACCACCATGGCTGCAACAATACCATGGCTGCAACAATACCAAGGCTGCAACAATACCATGGCTGGAACAATACCATGGCTGGAACACCATGGCTGGAACAATACCATGGCTGGAACAACACAATGGCTGGAACAATACCATGGCTGGAACAATACCATGGCTGGAACAATACCATGGCTGGAACAATACCATGGCTGGGACAATACCATGGCTTGAACAATACCATGGCTGGAACAATACCATGGCTTGAACAACACCATATCTGGAACAATACCATGGCTGGAACAATACCATGGCTGGAACAATACCATGGCTGGAACAATACCATGGCTGGAACAATACCATGGCTTGAACAACACCATAGCTGGAACAATACCATGACTGGAACAATACCTTAGTTTAGATGAGAAGATGGGTATAACGAACTTAATGTCCCATCGTATCTCACTTGAACCTCGTACTAGACCTATCTATATACCTGCATGCAAAATGCCTCATTCACAAGTTGCTGTCACAGAAGAATTGATCAATCAAATGCTTGATGATGGAGTTATTGCACCTAGTAATTCACCCTGGAATGCAACCTTGATCCTAGTACCTAAGAAGGATGCTACTTGGCGCCCACTGATTGACTTTAGGAAGTTGAATGCGAAAACTATTCCAGATCGCTTCCCACTTCCTGTACTTGCTGATGTTTTACATAACATCAGAGATAACAAAATCTTTTCAACCCTAGACTTATTACAAGGGTTTTGGCAAGTCCCTCTTCACAAGGACAGCCAAGAGCTAACTGCATTCTCCACTCCTACAGGTCATTATCACTTCCTCCGTATGGCCTTTGGGTTACGATCCTCCCCTATCACGTTCTCAAGGCTCATGACTAATATCTTTAGAGATCTCATAGGTAATGCACTTATGGTGTACTTAGATGACGTAATCGTCATGTCTGAAGACGTGGATACGCACTTGAAAAGACTTGATATAGTACTTGGTTAGCTTGAAGAAGCCAATTTAAAGATCAAACTCTAAATGTTAATTTTTCAGATCAGAAATCAAGTTTCTTGGTCACATAGTCACTCCCAGAGGGGTTACAACTGACCAAAATAAAGTAACTGCAGTACTAAATTTTCCAACTCCCAAAACTGCTGATGCCGTAAGATCCTTTGTGGGCTTAGCAGGTTTTTATAGATCATTCATTGCCAATTTTTCTTCCATAGCAGCTCCTCTAACTGAGTTGCTTAAGAAAGATGCTCCTTTCGTTTGGACCTTCCGTCAAGAAAGAGCATTCCAAACTCTAAAAGCTAACATCTGCTCCAATTTTAAAATTTCCAGATTTTTCTAAGCCCTTTTATCTGACAACTGATGCTAGTTCAATTGGCATAGGTGCTGTACTAGCTCAGAAGACTGATGGCAAGTACAACGCAGTTGCATTTGCTAACCGAGTCCTTACAAAGGCTGAATGTAATTATACAGTAACTGAGCAAGAAGCTTTATCAGTACTCTGTTCAAGTCTTCACAGACCATGCTCCACTGATACCTTTGTTCCAGAACAACCTACTGGAAGGTTAGCCAGATGGACCTTGACTATCCAAGAGTTCAATCCTACCTTTGAACACTTACCTGGCAAGTCAAATGTAGTCGCAGATGCTTTATCACGACATGTTAGTATAGTAACTGCAGACCCTCCATTTACTGCCAAGGACGTAAAGAATGCTCAACAAACAGATCCCATGTGGTCTGGTGTGATTCGATTCCTTCTCCAGGAAGATCTTATTCTGACTGTGAAGCCACCAGCACCCATCAGTGACTTTGTCATGGACCAAGAATTACTGTATCGAACAGCCGAGTTGGGTACTCCTAGCAGACTGGTATAGCAGTTAGTAATTCCACAGTCACTAGTGAATGTAGCCTTACAGCTAGTTCACGATGTACCAGGTGTTGCACACCCTGATATGGATCATTCAGCAAAACAAGCCAGATTGAAATACTTTGGCCTTGTATGGCAACTGATATTTCTGAGTATGTTAAGAAATGTAGTATCTGCATGCAACATAAAGGTAATGTTAATGGTCCTAATCCAATCCAGGTGTATCCAACTACTAGCGGACCATGGGAAAGAGTTGCACTTGATTTGTTAACTAATTTCCAATGTTCCCTCCAGGGCAACAAACATTTGTGTGTTATGGTAGAGCATTTCACCAGATATTGTGAGTTAGTTCCTATTTCAGATAAGAATGCTGAGACAGTAGCTAAAGTGTTTAAAGAATGCATTATCTGCAGGCATACCACCCTTAAGTCCCTAGTAACAGATAATAGAGGTGAATTCTGTAATGAGATTCTTGAAAATTTGTGTACCTTGTACAATATCTCTAAATCCACCATTGTTCCTCATCATCCTGCCAGCAATGGGTTAGTAGAACGAACCGATAAGAAAGTACTTGATGTCTTGAGAGCCACTATCAATCCCAACAATGAAACTTGGGACGAAGTTATACCTGATGTTCAGTGTGCCATAAATTCTGCTTACAATGTTTCTATCGGTGACACTCCACATTATGCATTGTACGGTGCAGATAAACGTTTCCCTTATGAGTTGTTATATTCTAACCCGAAACCAAATTACAACCCTGATGATTTCATAGCAACTCGTACCAGCTTAGCTCAAAGTCTTTTTAGAAGAATCCGTGAAACACTTCATAAATCAACAGCAGAATTTACAAGAGTCGCTAACACTCGAGCAAAGCCATCCAAAATTACAGTAGGTTCGAGAGTTATGCTGACTAATTTTAACAAAACGTCTGCAATGCCTAAGCTTGATCAAAAGTTTGTTGGTCCTTATCGAGTAGTTGAACATATTAATGGCAATAAGTATAAAGTTAGAGAAATTAGTACTGGTCAGTATAAAGAATCGCATTAAGATCATATGAAGTTAGTATGTGATGATAATGATGTTCCAACTCAGACTAATGTGACAGGCTCTGACAATCCTCCTGATCCTGTACTCTCTACCTCTAATACTTAGTCAAACGATCAACCTGAATGTTGTTATTCCCTACGTACACAACTTGTATTGAGAAATCCTCAAGTATTAATTAAAACTACTAATTCAGATTTGCCTCAAACACAGCATGAGTTAGCCAGTGCAACAGAGTTTGATCCTCCCAGAGATGACACCCATTCTGCATATGTCAATCTCACCCTAGTAGAGTTGGGGTTAAATGTAAATAGCCTGTATAGATGAATAATTACAGTATCAACTTATTAATATTCAAGATTTTGTGTGTGTGTGTGTATGTGTTCATGTTCTCTCCAAATTCTGAGATTTAACAGTCTAGATTTGAGTGCACCAAGTCTGCCTTTTTTTGTTAAACACTTCTTTCTTTGTATATATTCCTTCCTCAAAATCTGTAGATCACATGAATACAGATCAATCGAGCAAATTTTTTTTTATTATCACTTCCATTGTGTAATCCCAATGTTGAGTTCATTCTATGAGTTGTGCTATATCATACCTTGTAATGCATTACATTAAATTTCATTACAGTAAGTTACATTCACTTTCATTCCAACATTCTCTTTATGTATGTTATAATGTTCAATTGTTGTGTACTTTGACATCGTATAGAATCAGCCCCAGTCATAGGCCTGTCGTCTCTAGTTTGTATTAGCTGTATGTCGGGACGATGTACATTAGCGTCGCCGAGCTCTCAGTAGTACCAGTACCAGTAACCAGTTACCAGTGCCATAGTGACTCACTACCAGCCGTCTATGTGAATCACTTGCTATTCACTACTGCAGCTGACCCTAGCATGTTTTTGAATGCTGCTCACCCCTAGGCATCATTCATGGGTCAGTTTAAAGATAGGGAGTGGAGACATAGGTCAGGCTGGGCGCTTCCCATATATTGTTTTAATTATACTCCATTATTGCCTATGTGAGTATCCTTTACCCAATCCACGTTACCGAACCCACGAGACATAGTTGGAACAATACCATGGCTGGAACAATACCATGGCTGGAACAACACCATGGCTTAAACAATACCATGGCTGGAACAATACCATGGTTTGAACACTATCATTGCTGGAACACTACCATGTCTGGATAATACCATGGCTGGAACAATACCATGCTGGAACAATACCATGGCTGGAACAATACCATGGCTGGAGCAATGCCATTGCTGGAACAATACCATGGCTGGAACAATACCACGGCTGGAGCAATACCATGGCTGGAACATACCATAGATGAAACAATACCATATGTGAAACAATACCATAGCTAGAACAATACCATGGCTGGAACAATACCATGGTTGGAACAATACCATGGCTGGAACAATAACATGGCTGGAACAATACCATGGTCTGAACAATAACATGGGTGGAACACTACCATAGTTGGAACAATATCATGGTTGGATCAATACCATGGCTGGAGCAATACCATGGCTAGAGCAATGCCATGGTTTGAACAATACCATGACTGGAACAATATCATGGCTGGAACAATGCAATGATTGGAACAGTACCATGGTTGGAACAATACCATGGCTGTTAGGTAAGACACATATGCAACAGTTAGGTATCTTTATTTCGAAACGTTTCGCCTACACAGTAGGCTTCTTCAGTCGAGTACAGAAAAGTTGATAGAAGAGACGTGAAGACGATGTAATCAGTCCATCACCCTTGAAGTTTTGAGGTGGTCAGTCCCTCAAGGGTGATGGATTGATTACATCATCTTCACATCTCTTCTATCAACTTTTCTGTACTCGACTGAAGAAGCCTACTGTGTTGGCGAAACGTTTCGAAATAAAGATACCTAACTGTTGCATATGCGTCTTACCTAACAACCTGTCGGTATTTTACACCATTTTAATATTCACTCAATACCATGGCTGGAACAATACCATGGTTGGAAAAATACCATGGCTGGAGCAATACCATGGATGCAAACAATACCATGGCTGCAGCAATACCATGGCTGCAACAATACCATGGCTGCAACAATATCATGGCTGGAACAATGCCATGGCTACCACACTACCATGGCTGGAACACTACCATGGCTGGAGCAATACCATGGCTGGAACACTACCATTGCTGGAACACTACCATGTCTGGATAATACCATTCTTGGAACAATACCATGCTGGAACAATACCATGGCTGGAGCAATGCCATTGTTGGAACAATACCATGGCTGGAACAATACCATGGCTGGAACACTACCATAGTTGGAACAATATCATAGTTGGATCAATACCATGGCTCGAACAATACCATGGTTTGAACAATACCATGACTGGAACAATACCATGGCTGGAACAATGCAATGGTTGGAACAGTACCATGGTTGGAACAATACCATGGCTGGAACAATACCATGGCTGGAACAATGCAATGGTTGGAACAGTACCATGGTTGGAACAATACCATGGCTGGAACAATACCATGGCTGGAACAATACCATGGTTGGAACAATACCATGGCTGGAACAATACCATGACTGGAACAATACCATGGCTGGAACAATACCATGGTTGGAGCAATACCATTGTTGGAACAATACAATGGCTGGAACAATAACATGGTCGGAACAATAACATGGCTGGAACAATACCATGGTTGGAGCAATACCATAGCTGGAACAATTCCATGACTGGAACAATACCATGGCTGGAACAATGCAATGGTTGGAAGAATACCATGGTTGGAAGAATACCATGGCTGGAACAATACCATCGTTGAACAATAGCATGGCTGGAACAATACCATGGTTGTAACAATACCATGGCTGGTACAATACCATGGCTGGAGCAATACCATGGTTGGAGCAATATCATGGCTGGTACAATACCATGGCTGGAACAATACTATGGCTGGAACAATACCATGGTTGTAGCAATACCATGGCTCTTACAATACCATGGCTGGAACAGTACCATTGCTAGAATAATATCATGGCTGGAGCAATACAATGGCTGGAACAATACCGAGGCTGGAACAATTCACAACTAGCATACATTTGGACCTATCTGTCCACCCTGGAACATTATAAAGTCACGACTCTGATGTAAATATCTCGTTTATATTTCTAAATTTTGTTTATCGACCATCTCTCCTGATTTATGACTTGACAATGACACGAAGTATCTCATTTTTTTTTTGGTGGGGGGGGTTGTTAGGATGTCAATATAACTGAATTCAGCAGTTATGTTTGGAAACGTGTTAGTGGCACTGTTAAATTATTGTTGTGGTTCAGTGTGTTGATTTCAATGAGTTACGGTTATCTGGTGTCTGGTGTAGCAAGAGTGAATGTGTGTGTGTGTGTGTGGAAGTGTAGTCTCATCCTTCCTTATTGTGCTAGCCATTGTAACTTTCTCCCCGGTAGTTTTCTCTCTCTCTCTCTCTCTCTCTAACAATATTAAACTACCTCCAGCTTATCTGGAAGCTATTGTGCTTAGTCATTATGTATCATCTAAATTATAACTGTGGCATCAAATTTGTGCATCTTGTTACATTCTATTGATCTTCAAGAAGACTTCTATTTTCCAAGAGTTAATAACGCTTTTCCAACGACAAAAGATACAACTGATTTTATCTTCTGTAGAAAAATAATGGTCGAATTTTCTTACGACACATCTAGTTTTCTTTTCATACGTCGACACAACGATCAATATACCATCTAATTATATAATGGCAAATTTCTCCTCGTTACAATGATTATTTCTGCATATGTTAATTTCCGTTCATTTTAGTCACTCGAACTGGTAAAATTATTTAATATATTTTTTTAAGCTCACAACCTTGTTCTATAATATTGTTTCATGCTTACTTTATTATAAGACTATCTACGGATTTTGAGAATTAATGTATGTTAAGTGAAATGTTTGAAGTGAAACCGAACATAGTTAAGCAGCTTTCTTAATTATGTTTAGTTCAACCGTCCTCTTCCACTTCTCAATCTAAGATTATTGTTTTGATCTTCCCTTTCTCTCCCACACACCGTTACTAATAGTCTCTCGCTCGCTTCTTTTCTCCTGTTACAACATAATGTTATGTTTTACTTCCGCGTACAAAACCGGGCGTTACTGACATGGTGCTTCCCACTCTCCCCTCCCTCCCTCCCGTCCTTCACTCTCTCTCTCTCTCTCTCTCTCTCTCTCTCTCTCTCTCTCTCTCTCTCGCTCTCTCTCTCTCTCTCTCTCGACTTACGGCATAATACCATATATTTCCGCACGTGCGTATTAACGTTGTGACACAGTGGTAGTGACAGTAGCACCTCTGTGCTAACTGTTGCATCATCACAATATTTACGTAAGTTGATAATACGGTCTATAGACATCTTCGCTTTACATATACACGATTCTTAAGAATGTGTATGTACGGTACATATATACACACACACAGTATGTATATATATATATATATATATATATATATATATATATATATATATATATATATATATATATATATATAGTAGGTTGGTAGACAGCAACCACCCAGGGAGGTACTACCGTCCTGCCAAGTGAGTGTAAAATGAAAGCCTGTAATTGTTTTACATGATGGTAGGATTGCTGGTGTCCATTTGTCTGTCTCGTAAACATGCAAGGTTTTAGGTACGTCTTGCTACTTCTACTTACACTTAGGTCACACTACACATACATGTACAAACATATATATACACACACCCCTCTGGGTTTTCTTCTATTTCCTTACTAGTTCTTGTTCTTGTTTATTTCCTCTTACCTCCATGGGGAAGTGGAACAGAATTCTTCCTCCGTAAGCCATGCGTGTTGTAAGAGGCGACTAAAATGCCGGGAGCAAGGGGCTAGTAACCCCTTCTCCTGTATATAATACTAAATGTAAAAAGAGAAACTTTCGTTTTTCTCTTTGGGCCACCCTGCCTCGGTGGGATAGGGCTTGTTTGTATATATATATATATATATATATATATATATATATATATATATATATATATATATTTACATATATATAACGAATTTAAATATCACACTTGCGGATTTTGGGAAAAATGTGACT
Source organism: Cherax quadricarinatus (assembly GCF_038502225.1). Lineage (NCBI taxonomy): Eukaryota > Metazoa > Arthropoda > Malacostraca > Decapoda > Parastacidae > Cherax > Cherax quadricarinatus. The sequence goes on along the minus strand of NC_091299.1, from coordinate 16,028,128 downwards.
TGATCCGAATCGCTGAGTCGTCAGAGGAACACTAATACTGCTCCTCTTTCACTTTGTAATTTCATATTAATGTAAACTTTTGCATGAATAAGGACAATGGGTAAATTAATGTTTTACGAGTGACTGGTGAACATAGGGTGATACTGCAATAGTGAGTGATGTCATTAATTACACTGTCAGAACCAGAGGTGATGATAACGTTAATTAACTTTCCAACATGTGTGTGCACAAAGTGCTTTAGCGCCGATAAAAATAATTATGGAATTTCGCCAAGTGTATATAAAAACTAACAGTGTTATTACAAGCGTTATTACAGGCAGTGACGGTGTTATTACAGTGACGGTGTTATTACAGTGACGGCGTTATTACAGGCAGTGACGGTGTTATTACAGTGACGGTGTTATTACAGTGACGGCGTTATTACAGTGACGGCGTTATTACAGTGACGGCGTTATTACAGTGACGGCGTTATTACAGGCAGTGACGGTGTTATTACAGGCAGTGACGGTGTTATTACAGTGACGGTGTTATTACAGTGACGGCGTTATTACAGGCAGTGACGGTGTTATTACAGGCAGTGACGGTGTTATTACAGGCAGTGACGGTGTTATTACAGGCAGTGACGGTGTTATTACAGTGACGGTGTTATTACAGTGACGGCGTTATTACAGGCAGTGACGGTGTTATTACAGTGACGGCGTTATTACAGTGACGGCGTTATTACAGGCAGTGACGGTGTTATTACAGTGACGGTGTTATTACAGTGACGGCGTTATTACAGGCAGTGACGGTGTTATTACAGGCAGTGACGGTGTTATTACAGGCAGTGACGGTGTTATTACAGGCAGTGACGGTGTTATTACAGTGACGGTGTTATTACAGTGACGGCGTTATTACAGGCAGTGACGGTGTTATTACAGTGACGGCGTTATTACAGTGACGGCGTTATTACAGGCAGTGACGGTGTTATTACAGGCAGTGACGGTGTTATTACAGTGACGGTGTTATTACAGTGACGGCGTTATTACAGGCAGTGACGGTGTTATTACAGGCAGTGACGGTGTTATTACAGGCAGTGACGGTGTTATTACAGGCAGTGACGGTGTTATTACAGGCAGTGACGGTGTTATTACAGTGACGGTGTTATTACAGTGACGGCGTTATTACAGGCAGTGACGGTGTTATTACAGTGACGGCGTTATTACAGTGACGGCGTTATTACAGGCAGTGACGGCGTTATTACAGGCAGTGACGGTGTTATTACAGTGACGGTGTTATTACAGTGACGGCGTTATTACAGGCAGTGACGGTGTTATTACAGTGACGGCGTTATTACAGTGACGGCGTTATTACAGGCAGTGACGGTGTTATTACAGGCAGTGACGGTGTTATTACAGGCAGTGACGGCGTTATTACAGTGACGGCGTTATTACAGGCAGTGACGGCGTTATTACAGGCAGTGACGGTGTTATTACAGGCAGTGACGGCTTTATTACAGGCAGTGACGGTGTTATTACAGTGACGGCGTTATTACAGTGACGGCGCTATTACAGTGACGGCATTATCGTCCCATCAACCGTACAGAGAGAAAATGAAAAAAAATGTTTAATATCAGCGTCTGTTACAATGTCCACATCTATCATATTATAAACATTGGTAACGTGGCTAAAGTCCCCTCAAAGCCGTCAACATGACTCACAAAATCGTAATGACACGACTGCAAACAAACCATACCACGGGCGGGATTTGAACCCGCGGTCAGAGTCTCAAAACTCCAGACCGTCGTGTTAGCCACTGGGCCAGCTAGCTAAACTCCAGACCGTAGCTAAAGCGACGGTCTGGAGTTTTGAGACTCTCTGACCGCGGGTTCAAATCCCGCCCGTGGTATGGTTTGTTTGCAGTCGTGTCAACCGTGGCTAGTGAAGAGTAAGAGATCTGCCCGTACGTTTTATCTTACCCAAGAGTGTATAAGGAGAGTGCATAGAAAAGCACTAGGAGGCCAAAACAGGAGAATAAGGCTAAACAAAACACATTATGAGTCAAACGAAAAAAAAAGACGAAAAAATTGAATGATATTAACAAGTACAAAAATGTAAAGAAAAAGAACACAAGGGCAACTAATGTGGCATTTTATTGTGGCAACGTTTCGCTCTCCAGGAGCTTTGTCAAGCCGTTACAAACAATACATGGACACAGAGGGTATATATAGGCTCAGAGTGAGGTGCAATACTAGTGGTAGTTGTAGTAGTAGTGACATAAGTTGTAGTAGTAGTGACATAAGTTGTAGTAGTAGTAGTAATACAATATGGTAGAACAATTAACCTGTACAAGATTAAAAGGATATAAAAGCTATTACTTGGGTAACATAAAAATAGGTTAGACAAATATTGTCGGTAATTCTACCAACATTATTACAATCTGTAGGTACAAAAATGTAACAACAGAGGAAAATACATCACAGGGACTAAAGCAGTAGTGTGCAGAGATTATTATTACATTCACACAGAGAAGACCTAAACCCTTAGGAGACTAACAATTCTTAGGTATTTGGAGATAAATCCCCCAGCCGGAATCAGTTCCTTCCCAGCCGGGTCACCAACTGGAAAAGACTTGGGCCGGGAAAACACCGGCGAACCCACATCAATCAATACTTCCCAGTCACACCCTGGTGAAGGATGGAGGTGTGTGAGCACCAGCACCCAGCACCAGCACCCAGCACCAGCACCCAGCACCAGCACCCAGCACCAGCACCCAGCACCCAGCACCAGCACCCAGCACCCAACACCAGCACCCAGCACCAGCACCCAGCACCAGCACCCAGCACCAGCACCCAGCACCCAGCACCCAGCATCAGCACCCAGCACCCAACACCAGCACCCAGCACCAGCACCCAGCACCCAGCACCTAGCATCAGCACCCAGCACCCAGCACCAGCACCCAGCACCCAGCACCAGCACCCAGCACCAGCACCCAGCACCAGCACCCAGCACCAGCACCCAGCACCCAGCATCAGCACCCAGCACCCAGCACCAGCACCAGCACCCAGCACCCAGCACCCAGCATCAGCACCCAGCACCAGCACCAGCACCCAGCACCCAACACCCAGCACCAGCACCAGCACCCAGCACCAGCACCCAGCACCAGCACCCAGCACCCAGCAACAGCACCCAGCACCAGCACCCAGCACCCAGCACCAGCACCAGCACCCAGCACCAGCACCCAGCACCCAGCACCAGCACCCAGCACCAGCACCCAGCACCCAGCACCAGCACCCAGCACCCAGCACAAGCACCCAGCACCAGCACCCAGCACCCAGCACCAGCACCCAGCACCCAGCACCAGCACCCAGCACCAGCACCCAGCACCAGCACCAGCACCCAGCACCAGCACCCAGCACCCAGCACCAGCACCCAGCACCCAGCACCAGCACCCAGCACCCAGCACCCAGCACCAGCACCCAGCACCAGCACCCAGCACCCAGCACCAGCACCCAGCACCCAGCTCCAGCACCAGCACCCAGCACCAGCACCAGCACCGAGCACCCAGCACCAGCACCCAGCACCCAGCACCAGCACCCAGCACCCAGCACCAGCACCCAGCACCAGCACTCAGCAGCAGCACCCAGCACCAGCACTCAGCAGCAGCACTCAGCAGCAGCACCCAGCACCAGCACTCAGCAGCAGCACCCAGCACCAGCACCCAGCACCAGCACCAGCACCCAGCACCAGCACCCAGCACCAGCACCCAGCACCCAGCACCAGCACCCAGCACCCAGCACCCAGCACCAGCACCCAGCACCAGCACCCAGCACCCAGCACCAGCACCCAGCACCAGCACCCAGCACCCAGCACCAACACCCAGCACCCAGCACCAGCACCCAGCATCAGCACCCAGCACCAGCACCCAGCACCCAGCACCAGCACCCAGCACCCAGCACCCAGCACCAGCACCCAGCACCCAGCACCAGCACCCAGCACCCAGCACCAGCACCAGCACCCAGCACCAGCACCCAGCACCAGCACCCAGCACCAGCACCCAGCACCCAGCACCCAGCACCAGCACCCAGCACCCAGCACCAGCACCCAGCACCCAGCACCAGCACCCAGCACCAGCACCCCCCCCCCAGCACCAGCACTCAGCAGCAGCACCCAGCACCAGCACTCAGCAGCAGCACCCAGCACCAGCACTCAGCAGCAGCACCCAGCACCAGCACTCAGCAGCAGCACCCAGCACCAGCACTCAGCAGCAGCACCCAGCACCCAGCACCAGCACCCAGCACCAGCACCCAGCACCCAGCACCAGCACCCAGCACCCAGCACCAGCACCCAGCACCAGCACCCAGCAGTCAGTCTGGTGGAGCTAAGTAACACTTGTCATATACTGCTCTCAACACTGACATTCTCACACTTTCTGCAGATAAGAGACACTGACTACAAGATTTATGTATGCAAAAGAAAACGTTTTTATGGATCGTCACATATAAATTTATCCCAACAAGTTATGACGATGTGTCCAGAAGGTGGACACAACTCCCATTTTAAAAGTAACAAATGTGTAAATATTGACATTTACTGTAGTCACTCGTCGTGCAACGAAAATGATTCGATAATTCAGAGTTGTCGTTGATCTTTAAACTTTCTTTACAAGTTTATCAGAGTTGTCGTTGATCTTTAAACTTTCTTTACAAGTTTATCAGAGTTGTCGTTGATCTTTAAACTTTCTTTACAAGTTTATCAGAGTTGTCGTTGATCTTTAAACTTTCTTTACAAGCTTATCAGAGTTGTCGTTGATCTTTAAACTTTCTTTACAAGTTTATCAGAGTTGTCGTTGATCTTTAAACTTTCTTTACAAGTTTATCAGAGTTGTCGTTGATCTTTAAACTTTCTTTACAAGTTTATCAGAGTTGTCGTTGATCTTTAAACTTTCTTTACAAGTTTATCATAGTCGAAATACTTGTCTTTTCAATCGACTGATATATTCACACGAATACATGTGACAAACCTGTTTTAAACTAATCAATCTAACCGGGGTGAAAATTATATAATATGTAATTTCAAAGAAGTATTAATTCTCTGATGTTCAGACTTCTTTTTGAGGAGTTATAGCAAAAATAAATATAGTGTGTCTTAGTATAACAGTGATCCATTCTTCATCAGACAATCTTCAAATATCCAGCTGGAAAAAAACCGACATATAAATCATGTTATTTAATCCTCTTTTCCTGTCCTACACTTCATGTGATCCTCCTTGACTCTCCTTGATCCATCTCACATATTAGCATTACCATTTCTTCCCTCCTTCTATGCCTTTATCCTCTGGGCTATCAGTTCCACTTTTTTAATATGTTCGTTCTCTTTTTTCATCTTTCATTATCGCGAATCTTTTTTTTTATTATTTATTTTCATTATCCAGTAGTCATTTCCTCCATCCCAGAGCGCTGTTCCAAAATTTTCTATTTACTTTCCTATCATCCACTTGGTTTACTTCTTCACATAGACATCTTTGTGTGTTCCTGCCTCCTATTCTCCTTTCATAACCTGCTACTGTGGTGTCCCATGGCTCAGTTGGCAACGCTCTCACACACTGAATGTCCGTGGTTCAACCCCCGGCATGTTTCCAGATACCTGCTACCCCTGTTTACTTAGCAGTAAGTAGGTACCCGAGTGTTAGTCGACTGGTGTGGGCGATATCCTGTTACTACCAGTAACTTGTTAACTGGTAGTAACAGGATACCACCCACCTGGTGGCTAAAGCTCCCGCTTCACACACGGAGGGCCCGGGTTCGATTCCCGGCGGGTGGAAAACATTTCGACACGTTTCCTTACACCTGTTGTCCTGTTCACCTAGCAGCAAATAGGTACCTGGGTGTTAGTCGACTGGTGTGGGTCGCATCCTGGGGGACAAGATTGAGGACCCCAATGGAAATAAGTTAGACAGTCCTCGATGACGCACTGACTTTCTTGGGTTATCCTGGGTGGCTAACCCTCCGGGGTTAAAATTCCGAACGAAATCTTATCTTATCTCTTATCACTGATCTAGGGGGGCATCAGGGGGAATCAGGGGGCATCTGGTCCTCACCCTTTTCCCGCCCTAAATAGTACATTGTTCCCTGACACTTACTTTTTCATTTCTTAATTTCTTATCCATTTTCCTCATTCCTATTTTTATCTTCCTCTAACTGTTGTATTTTAATGTATTGTTGTATTTTAATGTATATTCTTCTTACCTCTCATTGGTAATCTTACTTTCTTCCTGCTGCACCGCTTGTGTCCCTTTGTATGTGGTAACACTACTGCACCTCTTGTGTACCCTTGTATGTGGTAACACTGCTGCACCTCTTGTGTACCCTTGTATCTGGTAACACTGCTGCACCTCTTGTGTACCCTTGTATGTAGTAACACTGCTGCACCTCTTGTGTACCCTTGTATGTGGTAACACTGCTGCACCTCTTGTGTACCCTTGTATGTGGTAACACTGCTGCACCTCTTGTGTACCCTTGTATGTGGTAACACTGCTGCACCTCTCGTGTACCCTTGTATGTGGTAACACTGCTGCACCTCTTGTGTACCCTTGTATGTGGTAACACTGCTGCACCTCTTGTGTACCCTTGTATGTAGTAACACTGCTGCACCTCTTGTGTACCCTTGTATGTGGTGACACTGCTGCACCTCTTGTGTACCCTTTATGTAGTAACACTGCTGTGTCATGTGGGTTCAATAACGTGCATGGGGTAAAAAACACTCATGTAGGCTGGTTGGTACGTATAATTATAACGGAAAGTATGGGAAGCACCATCAGCCGACCTGCCTCTCTCTGCTCTCTATCTCAGACTGACCCACCAGTACCTAGCGGGTGAGCGGCATTCAAAAACATGCTATGGTCAGCAGCAACATGAATAACAGTCAGTGATTCACACAGATGGCTGGTAGTGAGTCATCTACTGGTAACTGGTTACTGGTAACTGGTACTACTGAGACCTCATCCACTTCACTGGATCAATCTGTTCCACCAGTTGAGGAGAAAGACTTAGCTCCCACTGACTTCCCAAATGAGGTCAAGCGTTTGTTGACTCTGTTGAACAAACGTCGTAAAGCCATTGCCTTACCAGGTGAGAAGATGGGTATAACGAACTTATTGTCCCATCATATTCCACTTGAACCTGGTACTAGACCTATCTATATACCTGCGTACAGAATGCGTCATTCACAAGTTGCTGTCGCAGAAGAATTGATCAATCAACTGCTTGATGATGGAGTTATTGCACCTAGCAATTCACCCTGGAATGCACCCTTGATCCTAATGCCTAAGAAGGATGGGTACTTGGTGCCCAGTGATTGACTTTAGGAAGCAAAATGCGAAAACTATTCCAGATCGCTTCCCACTTCCTGTACTTGGTGATCTTTTACGTAACATTGGAGATAACAAAGTCTTTTCGACCCTGGATTTGTTACAAGGGTTTTGGCAAGTCCCTCTTCACGAGGACACCCAAGAGCTAACTGCATTCTCCACTCCTACAGGTCATTATCACTTCCTCCGTATGGCCTTTGGATTATGATCCTCCCCTATCACGTTCTCAAGGCTCATGACTAATATCTTCAGAGGTCTCATAGGTAATGCACTTATGGTGTACTTAGATGACGTAATCATGTCTAAAGACGTGGATACACACTTGAAAAGACTTGATGTAGTACTTGGTAAGCTTGAAGAAGCCAATTAAAAGATCAAACTGTCTAAATGTCAATTTTTCAGATCAGAAATTAAGTTTCTTGGTCACGTAGTCACTCCTAGAGGGGTTATGACTGACCAAAGTAAAGTAACTGCAGTACTAAATTTTCCATCTTCCAAAACTGCTGATGCCGTAAGATTCTTTGTGGGCTTAGCAGGTTTTTATAGATCTTTCATTGCCAATTTTTCTTCCATAGCAGCTCCTCTAACTGAGTTGTTTAAGAAAGATGCTCCTTTTGTTTCGACCTTCTGTCAAGAAAGAGCATTCCAAACTCTAAAAGAAAAGCTAACATCTGCTCCAATTTTGAAATTTCCAGATTTTTCTAAGCCCTTCTAGCTGACAACTGATGCTAGTTCTATTGGCATAGGTGCCGTACTAGCTCAGAAGACTGATGGCAAGTACAACGCAGCTGCATTTGCTAGCCAAGTCCTTACAAAGGCTGAACATAATTATACAGTAACTGAGCAAGAAGTTTTAGCAATAGTATGGTCTTTAAAGCACTTCTGAGACATTAATTATCAGTACTCTGTTCATGTCTTGACAGACCATGCTCCACTGATACCTTTATTCCAGAACAAACAACCTACTGGAAGGTTAGCCAGATGGACCATGACTATCCAAGAGTTCAGTCCCACCGCTGCCACCAAATTGTCATGTGGGTTCGATAACGTGGATAGGGTAAAAACACTCACGTAGGCTGGTTAGTACATATAATTATAACGGAAAGTATGGGAAGCACCATCAGCCGACCTGCCTCTCTCTGCTCTCTATCTCAGACTGACCCACCAGTGCCTAGCGGGTGAGCGGCATTCAAAAACATGCTATGGTCAGCAGCAACATGAATAACAGTCAGTGATTCACACAGATAGTTGGTAGTGAGTCATCTACTGGCAACTGGTTACTGGTAACTGGTACTACTGAGAGCTGCACCTCTTGTATACCCTTGTATGTGGTAACACTGCTGCACCTCTCGTGTACCCTTGTATGTGGTAACACTGCTGCACCTCTCGTGTACCCTTGTATGTGGTAACACTGCTGCACCGCTTGTGCACTCTTGTATGTGGTAACACTGCTGCACCTCTTGTGTACCCTTGTATGTGGTAACACTGCTGCACCGCTTGTGCACTCTTGTATGTGGTAACACTGCTGCACCTCTTGTGTACCCTTGTATGTGGTAACACTGCTGCACCTCTTGTGTACCCTTGTATATGGTAACACTGCTGCACCTCCCGTGTACCCTTGTATGTGGTAACACTGCTGCACCTCTTGTGTACCCTTGTATGTGGTGACACTTCACTCTATAACCTGGCACTCTCCTCTCTTCGGTACCACATTTCTTCACTGCGGCTCTCACCCAGAGTGCCACAATATTCACTGTGGCTCCCACCTAGAGTGCCACAATATTCGCTGTGGCTCCCACCTAGAGTGCCACAGTGTTCACTGTGGCTCCCACCCAGAGTGCCACAATATTCACTGTGGCTCCCACCTAGAGTGCCACAATATTCACTGTGGCTCCCACCTAGAGTTCCACAGTGTTCACTGTGGCTCCCACCCAGAGTGCCACAATATTCACTGCAGCTCCCACCCAGAGTGCCACAGTGTTCACTGCAACTCCCACCCAGAGTGCCACAGTATTCACTGCGGCTCCCACCCAGAGTGCCACAGTGTTCACTGCGGCTCCCACCCAGAGTGCCACAGTATTCACCTCGGCTCCCACCCAGAGTGCTACAATGTTCACTGTGGCTCCCACCCAGTGTCACAGTATTCACTGCAGCACGCACCCAGAGTGCTATAGTATTCACTGCGTCACCCGCCCGGAGTACCACAGTGTTCACTGCGGCTCCCACCTAGAGTGCCATAGTGTTCACTGCGGCTCCCACCCAGAGCGCCACAGTATTCACTGCGGCTCCCACCTAGAGTGCCACAGTATTCACTGCCGCTCCCACCCAGATTGCCACAGTATTCACTGCGGCTCCCACCCAGTGTCACAGTATTCACTGCGGCTCCCACCCAGAGTGCCATAGTATTCACTGCGGCTCCCACCCAGAGTGCCACAGTATTCACTGCGGCTCCCACCTAGAGTGCCACAGTGTTCACTGCGGCTCCAACCCAGGGAGGTGAAATCGCAGATCTAGAGAGTGTACAGAGATCCTTTACTGCACGTATAAATTCTGTCAAGCACCTTAACTACTGGGAACGCTTGGAAGCACTTGACTTGTACTCGTTGGAACGCAGGAGGGAGAGATATATCATAATCTACACTTGGAAAATCTTGGAAGGAATGGTCCCAAATCTGCACACAAAAATCACTCCCTACGAAAGTAAAAGACTGGGCAGGCGATGCAAAAATGCCCCCAATAAAAAGTAGGGGCGCCATTGGTACACTAAGGGAAAACACCATAAGTGTTCGGGGCCCAAGACTGTTCAACAGCCTCCCATCAAGCATTAGGGGAATTGCCAATAAACCCCTGGCTGCCTTCAAGAGAGAGCTGGACAGATACCTAAAGTCAGTGCCGGATCAGCCGGGCTGTGGCTCGTACGTTGGACTGCGTGCGGCCAGCAGTAACAGCCTAGTTGATCAGACCCTGATCCATCGGGAGGCCTGGTCATGGACCGGGCCGCGGGGGCGTTGATCCCCGGAATAACCTCCAGATAGTGTTCACTGCGGCTCCCACCCAGAGTGCCACAGCATTCACTGCGGCTCCCACCCAGAGTGCCACAGTATTTACTGCGGCTCCCACTCAGAGTGCCACAGTATTCACTGCGGCTCCCACCCAGAGTGCCACAGTATTCACTGCGGCTCACACCTAGAGTGCCACAGTGTTCACAGCGGCTCCCACCCAGAGTGCCACAGTATTCACTGCGGCTCCCACTCAGAGTGCCCCATTATTCACTGCGGCTCATACCTAGAGTGTCACAGTATTCACTGTAGCACGCACCCAGAGTGCCATAGTATTCACTGCGGCTCCCACCCAGAGTGCCACAGTATTCACTGCAGCTCCCACTCAGAGTGCCACATTATTCACTGCGGCTCACACCTAGAATGTCACAGTATTCACTGTAGCACGCACTCAGAGTGCCATAGTATTCACTGCGGCTCCCACCCAGAGTGCCATAGTATTCACTGCGGCTCCCACCCAGAGTGCCACAGTATTCACTGCGGCTTCCACCCAGAGTGCCACAGTATTCACTGCGGCTTCCAACCTGAGTGCCACAGTATTCACTGCGGCTTCCAACCTGAGTGCCACAGTATTCACTGCGGCTTCCAACCTGAGTGCCACAGTATTCACTGCGGCTCCCACTCAGAGTGCCACAGTATTTACTGCGGCTCCCACTCAGAGTGCCACAGTATTCACTGCGGCTCCCACTCAGAGTGCCACAGTATTCACTGCGGCTCCCACCCAGAGTGCCACAGTATTCACTGCCTCTATACTTCTCTTTGTTTGGTCTTGTCTTTCATCAATAGTTCTTGACGTCAGACGCTTCTACAAATACATTCTTTCCTGTAACTGCACAGGTCTCCCAGGTGAACCTCCCTCCTGAGTTAATATTGTACTCGCCTCATCCCTTCCAAGGAAGGGGGGCGAGGTGCATTGATGCTGGCAAGGGGCTCTTGCTGCAAGGAATTGGAGTTACCCTCTCTTTCCTTGCATCAAACTTAATTACCTTCCATTAGCCATTCGTTGTATAACCCATACGGGCTTAATGCTTCCCCATTAATATAACAATACTGTGTTTACCTAGTTTTACTAGTCTGTTTGCATTTGCAGGGGTCGATTCAAAGTTCTTGGCCGCGTTTCTTAAATATTATCGACAGAGCCTTTATCGTATCTAATCTTGAAGCTGTGTTATGGTGATTAGCAATGCCGTCTCATCTAGTTGGAGACACTTACTACTGAAACTGAAGAATCTTCTAACATTAGTGTGATTAATCTGTGACTAGATGTCATCTGTGCCACTGTCGCCCATTTATATCTCAAATAGCTTCTACGTGTCCACTATCTAGTCCCCTAAATATTTAGTATATCATGATCACATCTCACCTGACACTCCTTTCTTCAAGGAATTTTAGTTTGCGTTCTTTAAAATTTGCTTTCGACTTATCAAGGAATCCTCTAAGGCTTTACACACAACACACAATATTCGACACATCATGGAGCACGAAGTGTTAGCAAAGTGCTGCATCTGATAAAATCACGTAAAGCAACTCGAGAAAATCCAGAGGTTCACTTCTGGTTCGGGAAATAGGGTTGCTGATGACGAGAAAAGACTTATGTGAACTAGTTCTACATATACCCCTGACTTTATTCGGTTATGTCCTCCGGTAAAATGTCTGTAAGAGATGCATACTACATTGTTCGATGCCTCTGATTCATTTCTTCACACCTTTTCACCTATTCTTAATGATCTGAACTTAATTAAAACAGATGGACAATAGTCCATCTGGTAAAGTTTACATTTCGTTTGGTCTACATCTGGTGGTGGTGATTTAACCTGCCAAAGATACTTGTAACCCAGCCGGAGCCGGGCGGTAGTGACGTCCAAAAGTCTGCTTATCTTGTTAGATGCACCATAGAAATGTGGCTCCTCCTGCATGATGGAATGATGATAGATGGACTGACTTATGTCAATCTCCCTAGGTCTTAAGTCAATAAAGTGTGTGCGCGCTCGTGTGGATGTATGACCCACTTAACATTTGTATTTATAACTCATTACAATTGTGACCGGGTGTGGATGTGTCAGTGGTTCATTACTTTGTAATTTGTTCATGATTGTAACCATGTATAGGAGTGTACATGGTTGATTACCTTTGTAACTTGCCATGATTGTGACCAGATCTACCTGGAGTTCATTACCTTTGTAACTAGTTCAGCTATCATAACTTTGGGGTCCAGTCCCTGGACCCATTATGTACCTCTGTAATCTTTTGACTACCACCCACAGGATGAGTATGGGGTGACTACCGCCCACAGGATGGTTATGGGGTGACTACCGCCCACAGGATGGGTATGGTGTGCATAATAAACATATTAAACTAAAACTCTGACCATGTCTGCAGCTTGTTCAAGCCATCTTGGTGTATCTCAATGTTCTCTTTAATTGTTATTCTTCTCACTAGTTTTACATCATTGCAAAACACTTATATGTAGAATTTAATTTCTTCTGACTGGTTGTGTATGTAAAGAACAGCAAGATTTCAAACACTGAGCCTTAAGCACTCACCTGTGACCCACTACCACTCTAATATCTCCTCTTTCCAGCATCCCCCGGTTTCTGTTCTTTGGGTATTAGATATTTTAAGACACGTATACTAGGGAAAACCTTCATCATTCAACGTTTCACCCAAAGTGGGTCTTATCAAGCACTACTGCAGGTGAAACGTCGTACAATACATTGTGACTGAAAAGTCGCAAAAATAAAGGTTTTTCCTTTTAAAAGTGTCTAAAATTTCTACTTGTCGGTACACCCTATTTTCTACCTTGTTTGGATATTCTTATAACCACTTTCTCTCCCTCTTCTTGGCATCTCTCCTGATTCGTCGGTGAAAGTCTTTTTAAAAGATTCTTCATTTTGTCTCTTGTCCTCTTTTATGTGGCTGTGTATAAGTTTTCAATCTGCTTCGGTCTTCACTGCTATGTATATTTTGAAGTGTATTTTTGCTTACCTTGTTATCCTTGTTTTTCTGTTGTCCTCTTATTCTGTGTGTTTTCTATGCCCCTTCACTGTTGTACTTTCCTCCTCTCTGTGTCTTTGTAAACCATGGCCTCTTTCTGTGCTTCATATTTTCTACTTTTATCCATATCTTGACCAGTTTTGTTGGTTCATTCCCTCTTATCCTTGTGATGTTTTTAATATGTTGCCTCAAGAAAGTTTCCGTGACAAGCTCTATCACTATTTTCCATATGATTCAAGTAGGTAGGTTACTGAAAGCAGTGAAGAGTTTTTACGAGGATAGTGAGGCTCAAGTTAGAGTATGTAGGAAAGAGGGAAATTTTTTCCCAGTAAAAGTAGGCCTTAGACAAGGATGTGTGATGTCAGCGTGGTTGTTTAATATATTTATAGATGGGGTTGTAAGAGAAGTAAATGCGAGGGTCTTGGCAAGAGGCGTGGAGTTAAAAGATAAAGAATCACACACAAAGTGGGAGTTGTCACAGCTGCTCTTTGCTGATGACACTGTGCTCTTGGGAGATTCTGAAGAGAAGTTGCAGAGATTGGTGGATGAATTTGGTAGGGTGTGCAAAAGAAGAAAATTAAAGGTGAATACAGGAAAGAGTAAGGTTATGAGGATAACAAAAAGATTAGGTGATGAAAGATTGAATATCAGATTGGAGGGAGAGAGTATGGAGGAGGTGAACGTATTCAGATATTTGGGAGTGGACGTGTCAGCGGATGGGTCTATGAAAGATGAGTGAATCATAGAATTGATGAGGGAAAAAGAGTGAGTGGTGCACTTAGGAGTCTGTGGAGACAAAGAACTTTGTCCTTGGAGGCAAAGAGGGGAATGTATGAGAGTATAGTTTTACCAACGCTCTTATATGGGTGTGAAGCGTGGGTGATGAATGTTGCAGCGAGGAGAAGGCTGGAGGCAGTGGAGATGTCATGTCTGAGGGCAATGTGTGGTGTGAATATAATGCAGAGAATTCGTAGTTTGGAAGTTAGGAGGAGGTGCGGGATTACCAAAACTGTTGTCCAGAGGGCTGAGGAAGGGTTGTTGAGGTGGTTCGGACATGTAGAGAGAATGGAGCGAAACAGAATGACTTCAAGAGTGTATCAGTCTGTAGTGGAAGGAAGGCGGGGTAGGGGTCGGCCTAGGAAGGGTTGGAGGGAGGGGGTAAAGGAGGTTTTGTGTGCGAGGGGCTTGGACTTCCAGCAGGCATGCGTGAGCGTGTTTGATAGGAGTGAATGGAGACAAATGGTTTTTAATACTTGACGTGCTGTTGGAGTGTGAGCAAAGTAACATTTATGAAGGGATTCAGGGAAACCGGCAGGCCGGACTTGAGTCCTGGAGATGGGAAGTACAGTGCCTGCACTCTGAAGGAGGGGTGTTAATGTTGCAGTTTAAAAACTGTAGTGTAAAGCACCCTTCTGGCAAGACAGTGATGGAGTGAATGATGGTGAAAGTTTTTCTTTTTCGGGCCACCCTGCCTTGGTGGGAATCGGCCGGTGTGATAATAAATAAAAAAAAACCCCATAATCAGTACTCTACCTTTGTTCAAGTGCCCTTTTTTGTATCACTGTCCTGTTATCTTTCTCATGCTTGTCATAGCTATTTTTTGGTGAAGTACTGCCTTAGCTGTCTTAGACTCTATTCCCTAATATCTTCATTGCATAGTCTCTGAAGTCTTCTTTACCTAGGTGTGTCTTCTCTTCATAACTTCACATGTATCTCATTAACAGTACCACTTCCAGTCATCTCTCCTTACTGTAGTAAGGAGAGAGATAAGGAATCGTGTATTTATCAATTTTATTTTTCTCTTTTTAATGATTGTAAGACTGTTACCGATGCTCTCTCCATCTCGAAGCTTTTTGCAGATCCATCTTTATTTGTGTGCCAGACCTGCATTCATCTTCCATTTATCCTAGTTAGCGTTGAAGGGCCTGTGGGAGCAATCTAGAGGTGGCAGGATTCTTGGCCTTAATGGGAATATGGATCTCTGTGTTGAGATTTGGGGAGGTTGTAGTGGACGAAGGTGGTGCCTTGTCCTTAAGGTGATAAGGAGGAACTAGACTGATGTGGGGTTTGATTGGCAAGATAGGTCGAATAAATTTGAAGGAAATTAGAGTGGATGAGAGTTGCTGTAATTAAGAGGGATGAGGGGATGAATGTCGTAGGAATAACTGGGAAGGTGTGAACAGGGAAAGTGGAGGGTGGACTGAGGATATTGGTGAAAACAGCATGGCAGAAAAGAGAATCAAAGGAAAGAAGCGGTAATGTGAGAGGGAAGGGGGAAAAATATCAGATATTCATGTCAAGTTTACTGCAGCTGCTCTTGTGAAAGAGGAGTTTACTCTAGTTTGTGTTTCAGTGGGGCTGTTACTTTTCTGCATTGGTACTATGTGTTAGCATTTTTTCTTCCTCCATTCTCTACATTCCATGCCTCCTCTGTTCTCTCCTTTCTCCTTTCCTGCTATACGTCTTTGGCATCAAGCATTGCTTTATCCGTAACGCTGTCACCTGTAAATACTTTACCAAGTACAGTATTGTTTTCAGTGGACATACTTTGTCCTTCGCAAACCACAATACTCTAAGTAATACTACTTTAGCGGCCTCCTACTTAACGGTTATGGCTGCCAAATGCTCATCATTACTCATTCCCCCCTTTCTTGTCTCCATTCTTGCATATCTTCTGCTTTTTCGGCTATCTCGAAACCGTCGTTGATGTTAGTTTCCCCACTCACATCCACATATAATTATGGGCAAATCAGATCACTCGACATTAAACTCTTGATTCCTACACACATCATGACACTTAAGTCATTGTCACCAGGCAGGATGGTAATTTTTGTTTGTACTCTGAACAATATGATATGATTTTTTCTTTTAGATATTGCCATAACTATTTTGTACGTGAAATGAGAAGGAGGTTACCAACAAACAAAATAGATTCTCTGGTTTCGATTCCAGAGAAAATAATAAACTTACCAGAGGTCAAAACCACCTGCTGTGTTGGACCCTTGTTAAAGAAAGCTGGAACTTTCGCTGATGACTTCAAAGAAATTAGGAAGATGTTCATGATACAATATGACTCAGTGATGAGTCAGACATTAAGCACATTAAAGACAGACAATCCACATGAATTTTTCTTGAAGGCAATATCATACCGCTAAAATTTGACAAAGCCTCAGTCCTATTGTACTCCGAAGTAACTGATAGCATCTTCGTGCACTGTCATTGACTAAGACTTATAGAGATTTATAGTCTTAAATTTTTTTAAATAAAAGGTTTATTAGGAACTGATTTCAAATAAGCACGAAGTCTGGAGACAAGCCTCGTCGACACATTAAAAACCACTGATATAACCCTACTTAACAAGGGTGGCAGTAAAGCAATCTCTCTCTCTCTTTCTCTCTCTCTCTCTCACACACACACACACACTCTCTCCTAAATCTTAACAACAGCCTCCTTCCTTCAGATATTAAACTTACTTTTCGCTAAACTAATACCCCTCGAAGAAATCTAGTTCATACGTCCTCTGCCACTGATACTTCCCGCACAAAAAAAGTGCTAGCCTTGCAGACACTAACAATGATCTGCTCTGTCATGTTAGAAATCACAATCATCCTATTAACTGGTCCTTTACCAGTTAATAGGATGACGATGCTAACATCAGTTAGCATGGGTTGCCACAAGAAGACGGCAAACCTTCAAGCCAATGCAAACACAATCTTTCAGTGGGTCGCAGAAAACAATGACTTTTAACTAGGAAAAATTTAAGCTACTCATTAACGTTATTGTACTGGAGTAATATAGAGATATGTGCGATTAAGTTCAGGCATCTGAATTACTTGAAAGGTTAGAATTATCTTGGAGAGCAAGATATAATCATTTATAGTAATCTACAGATGAAATGTGCAGGCAGCATTGGTTCCAAATCTGTACACTGAAATTAACCTAACAGCATGAGCTGTGGGTGCACAATAACCTAACATCATGAGCTGTGGGTGCACAATAACCTAACATCATGAGCTGTGGGTGCACAATAACCTAACAGCATGAGCTGTGGGTGCACAATAACCTAACATCATGAGCTGCGGGTGCACAATAATCTAACAGCATGAGCTGTGGGTGCACAATAACCTAACAGCATGAGCTGTGGGTGCACAATAACCTAACAGCATGAGCTGTAGGTGCACAATAACCTAACATCATGAGCTGTGGGTGCACAATAACCTAACAGCATGAGCTGTGGGTGCACAATAACCTAACATCATGAGCTGTGGGTGCACA